>NC_080077.1:2812093-3118482 GCF_949987535.1 Balaenoptera acutorostrata
ACCACACTGTGCTTATCCATCCTCCATCCATGGACATTTGGGTTGACCCACCTTTTGGCTGTTGTAAATAACGCTGCTACGAACATGGGTGTGCAAATAGCTCCTCAAGACCCTGAGTTCCAGAAGTGGGAATTCCTGGATCCTATGGTAATTCTATTCCTAATTTATTGAGGAGCCACCTGACTGTTTTCCACAGTGGCCGTGCCCTCTTCCTAAGGGTAGAAGCGTTCTGGACCATTTTAGCCTCTCCATCCGGCATGGCGGCCATGTCTGGAACCATCCATTGTGATGAGGTGTGAGGACAGAGGAGCCCTCGGCAGGGGGTGCTTTTGCCCCCACCTTTCCATACATCAGTTGAAAATGTCTGTCAAAGTAAAGCACATACTCTTCATCCAAGTAACTCCACTTCTGGGATGTTTCCTAGGACGTAGTCTCACAAGTACCCAGAGACATACGGGATGTTGTTAGTGCAGGAAGGAGGGGAAGAAAGGAGCCCGCGTTCCCGCCACCGACGGACGGTTCAGGGAAGCGGGGTCCATCTACCCGGGAGGTGAGGCAGGTCTGCACCACTGGCTCGGGGCTGCGTCTCAGCCAGAAAAGAAGAGTTAAGGAAAAATAGCAAATGTCCAGAATGATCCTATTTGCCTTTTTAAAAGAGAGGGAGGGAGGTGAGCAAAGAAAGCTTCTGGAAACACACACAAGTAGCTGTTAGCAGCAAGTGTGGAGGGCCGGGTGGGGAGGTGAGCTTTTCCTTTCACCCCAGACACGTCAATAGTTTGATTCTTTAATCAATAACACACACTCGTTTTATGATTAAAAGCCTAGTTTTTCTAAACTTTGGTTTTGAGAGAAACACGGGATATTCAGAGACTTCTGTGTGGTGCAGGAACCCATTCTCGGCCTCGGAGCTGCCCAGACGGGCAGATGGCAAGAGTGTGGACCCGTCGGGGGCTTGGGGCTTGGCCTGCCTTCCTCTTGGCAGATACTAAGGGCCCTTTAATTAGGAAGGAGCGGGACGATGTATATGTGACCCAGAAACACACACACCTTCACGGGTTCCCTGATGCTTTCCAGGCTCTGGCGCTGGGGAAACAGTGGAGCAAAACTGTGGCCCTCGTTCTCATGGGACCTCTAGGATGGTAAAAGATGGGGCACACAAACGCCCCTCGGCTGCCGTGAGAAAGAGTGGGGGGAGACAGACCTCAAGGGACAGGAGCCGGGGGGCCTGCTGGAATGTGGAGGGAGCACAGATGTGAGCCGGGGAGGGAGCTAGCGAGGAGCCCTGAGTGGCAGCAGCAAGCAGAGGGGCGGGAATCCAGTCCCACCCAGCAGCTACTTGCTGGGCGACCTTAAGCAGATTGCTGCCCCTCTCTGTGCCTGGTGTCCTGCCCTGTGAACCGAGGGTGAAGCAGAACCTCTTCAGAGGATTGTTAGGAAGACGTAAAGAGCTGGACCAGTGCCTGACACGTAGGAAACACTCTAGTGTGTTTGACAAATAAATGCATAAGAAAGCAGAGATAGGACTTCCCTGGTGGCGCAGTGGTTAAGAATCCACCTGCCAATGCAGGGGACACGGGTTCGAGCCCTGGTCCAGGAAGATTCCACATGCCGCGGAGCAACTAAGCCCGTGTGCCACAACTACTGAGCCTGAGTGCCACAACTACTGAAGCCCACGCACCGCAATGAAGTGTAGGCCCCGCTCACCGCAACTAGAGAAAGCCCAACAAGCAGCAATGAAGACCCAACGCAGCCAAAAAGTTAATTAATTTAAAAAAAAAGAGCAGAGATAATCGGAGCACACGGACCTGTGGGGTGGGGGAGGGCATCCGGACTCTTGGCCGCATTGCTTCCCACCAACTGGACCCTTTTGTTTCTCTGCCGCTTGGACAGATAGAGAAAGTTAATAGAGGCACAGTTACTGGTAGAGAAAGCTATCATCCTTTGTGATGCGTTTTAACAGATCTTGTTAAACTGCCTCCTGACAGCATTGCAAAAAGGAAGAATGAATGAGGAAGGGATTGTTTGACTGTCTCTGGAAAGCCCCGCATCACTAGACAGAGAAGCACTGAAGCACCTGGCCAGGTCCTAAGTTCATGCTAGAAGCAGAACAAGAGAGAACCAGCTACAGAGAAGAGGGACCTCTCCAGCCTGTCACCCTCAGAGGATTCCTCATGAAACTTGCCACCAGTAACTTTGCCGATGGTCAGAACTTTCCTTTCAGTACCAAGTTTTTGTTATGAAAATCCGTCCGGTCTCTGCCTTGTCATTCTTGAGTGCCAGAATAAAACCCGGACATATGTTCTATTATGAATGCATATGAGAGCATGTGTGCAAAGTACCTGCCTCCTAGGTAGGGACATGCCACTCCATTCCTGACCGCACTGCCCTTGGGTAGTGCCCAGGTGTGGTCTCACCTGCCTGACCTCCCCGGGGGCGGGAACTGGAATCAGGAAGGAGAAATGAAGACATCAGCTCCTTTATCCACCAAAACACACAGGAGAACAAACAACTCAGTCTCATCTCTTGCAGCGACTGAAGAATTTTGTCTTGGGGGTCACTCTTTTCTTGCAAATATCATTGCATTTGGTGGAGAGGATTGTCACAGGGGACCAGGTGACTGTGACCAAGTCGAGGGGTAGAGGGTGCTAGATTTGTTCTCCCTTCGTTCTGGAAGAAGGAAATAATTTTCTAAATCTGTTTTTTGTCTTAGAATTTAACATCACAAAAATCATAGTTCTCTAACCCAAAGTATTGTTGTATTATTTAGTTTGCATACCTGATGAGAGAGAAAGATGGATTTATCTCATTAGGTGGATAGATAACCATCAGTCAAAAGATACTAGCCCAGTGGAGCCCACAGAAGCATGGAAAAGGGCCCATCCACGGCCGAAGATTGCCCTCCAGATAATTTCTAAAGTGAATTATCATAAAGCTCTCCAGGAGTTATGGACCATCCTGCAGCAGTATTTCATATCCTAGGATGTCCAGACTCACATAAAGAAGAAATTATAGTCGGAATTATTACTCACCCAACTTGACCCAGGTCAGCTACTAAATTTAATTGCCTGAAAGTCTTTAGCCTTAAGGTGGAAATCATGTTGAGTAGATTAATCTTGGTCTGCACAGGTAGCTAGATTAGGAGGCTGGGACTCTTCCCCCTTCTGATTGCCTTGAGCCTTGTTCTTGACGCCCCCCCCCAAAAAAGTCCACTGGCCATTTGGGGAGTTCGTCAATATCAGAAGGCCTCACCCAAACCCCGGTTCCTCACATAGATCTGTGGTTTGACCACATTACCTTCAAATCAGCCCAGATCTCTGTCTCTTGACACTTGAACTGTTGAAGAGACCTGTCTGTGCAAATTTCCCCTCTTTATCAGGACACCGGTCATATTGGGTCCGGGGCCACCCTGCCCCAGTGTGACCTCATCCTCACTAATCACATCTGCGACGACCTCATTTCCAAGTAAGGTCACATGCTGAGGTTCTGGGGTTAGGACTTCACCGTCTGAATTTGGAGGAACACAGTTCAGCACCTCCGAGAGGGTGTCCATAGCATTTGCAGTGGAAGGGACGGCAGAGGTTCATCTGGTTGATGTCACACACTCGGCAGGTGACGAGACCGAGGTCCTCGCCCCAGGTCACCTGCCCAAGGCGGCCTGGCTGCCGAGTCTAGAGCTGGCGTTTCCCCCCCGTTGTCCCCTTAAGGTGCAGTGTCCTCACCCAAAGAGTCCAAGTCTAAGTCTCCAGCCCACCGCTGACTGCAGTGTGCACTGCTCAGTGAGGTGCCCCACGCACCTGTGGCAGGTGCTGGTGACACACAGGTAGAGGATGCTGCCACGTGGGAAACCCAGTTGTGTGGGCAAAGAGGCCAGAAATCTTGGGTAGAGATCCCCCCGCCTTTCTCCTGCAGACCTGAGACGCCTGAGGAGCCAGCCAGAGGGAGCCCCCTCCTCCGGGCAGGACGCCGGGGCTGAGGGGCAGGGGGCAGGACCAGGGCGGTGCTGGAGGGACAGACAGATGGAGAAGGCAGACAGGCCCCCACCCAGGCCAGGCCTGGCAGGGCTGGGCGGTCAGTGGAGGGGAGGGAGGGAACAGGTGGTTTTCCGTGCCGTGAGTGGAGAGGTTTTACTCTTGTCAAAAATGGAGTCAAATTTGAGTTTATTTCCACCACGGTGGTGTGTGGACCCGGCAGCTGGAAAACTGGATTATTTGGGTTTCGCACTTGATGGAAGCAGGTGCAAAATGCCCGCCCAGCAGGGCTGCCTGGGACCCTTGGGTGGCATCTGCAGGCTTGTGCGTGTGCTGGGGAGGGGGCAGTGGGGGGCGTGGGTTCTGGGCCCGAGAAACATCACAGGCGCAGTCACAGGAGCGGAGAAGACTAGCTCGTGAGAGCACGCGTGCCCTCCAGGCGGCCTGGGTGGGGGGCTGGGAGGGCAGGGCAGGCGGAGCGGCCTGGGCCAGGCAGGCGCTGCGACGTCCCCTGGTCGGGACCCTCGGAAGGACGCGGCAAGCGGAGCGCGGCAGGCTTGTTTCTCAGAGGACCGATCGTTCTAGTCGTGAATTAGAGAAAGACCCTCCTGGGGCGTCTCTGGCTCACCCCTGTGAGCGTCTGTAACTTAAGGCCTGGACGTCCTGGACTCCTGGGGGCACACGGGGCAGAGGTTAGAAAGGCGTTAGACGTGCCCGTGAGCATAAAAGAGCGCAGCCGGTAAACTGCCGCTGATGATCGGAGAACACGTGTGGGCAGGGCCCGTCCACTCGCCCAGGGCTTCTGTTTTTCGTGTTTCCATTTTCCGTTCCGGACTCGATCTCCAGAGGGTGTGCTTTCCTGATCTGACTTCAAACACAGTCCGCTCTGGTCTCCAACCATCTCATTCCGGTCCCACGGGCATCTCTGTGACCTCTTGTAAAGGGCCAGCCTTTGACGGCTTGGTCAAGACCGAGCAAACGCCCCAGCCCCTGGCTTGGAGGTGGTGGTCCCAAGCCAGCCCTGAGGGTGCTGCCGGGGCCCCGCCTCAGCCAGCAGGGTCCCAGAAGACACAAGCTACGCCAAGCAAAGATTTTAAACAGTAAATGAAATTTCAAGCTGACTGACAATACTTTAAGACTCTAAAAATAATGTGTAGATGATCTGTAAGTGATTGAGAAGTGAAAAAGCAGACCTAGCGTTCAAATCCTGGGTGGTTATGGACGGGCCTTTAGGAGTGTGCGGGTCCGGTGGAACGCAAAGTATGCAAGGAAAAGAGCCAGACGTGAGTTTATTCTGAACATGCCCAAAAGAATTAGAGAGGGACTCTGTGTGACTCTCAAACGACAAAAACAAATATTTCAACAGAGTCACAAAGGGTCCAGGGATTAAACATTTCCCGAAGCTATCTGTGCACAGGAAGATTCAAGGAGAACACTTCTGGCCAATCCCCAAACCTTTGGGGGATGATTTACTGAGAAAGTGGAAGCCCGTTGATGATTAAGCCCCGGAGGAAAGGAACGGGGTCGCCTTGTTAAAAATGTGAGGTGGAAGGGCTGCAGGTACCCAGGGCCATAGAAGAACAGATCCCAGCCTCAGGCACAGCGCTGCGTTTTACAGCCAAGCACCGGTGGAAGACAGTTCCAGTGGGATGCAAAACTACCCCTCAACCAACGCGGAGAAATCCGAGACGGGGGGTCCAGATACAGAGGTTCAGGAAGACAGCCCAAAAGCGATTGGAACAAAAGTAATTAAATGTTCATACGCCAGAGAAGAAGCATGAATTCTTGAATCTGCTGCCCCAGTGAACTCTTTCTGCGTATTTGCCTGGCCTTGGGGATCTTAATCAAGACTCGCCAAGCTGCATAGAGAGAATGCTGTTCTTCCGTTCTCTGTGTTTCTGTCCATAAGTACCTGTTCTTGTCAATTGTTCGTGAGCCCTCCTCTTGGGGACAGAGTGAGACCTGAGTGCATTTGGTGACGATCCCACAGCAAGTCAGCCGAGATTCAGAGACAGACACAGACACAGTCTCCGGACTGTCCCAGCTCGGACCTCCGCTCACTGCTGTTTGTCAAATGTATTAAACAAAAAGGAGTTGTCCAGCACAAAGTAGACTCTTTTAACATGTTTCTGGAGAGGATAAATAGAACTAGAATCCAGAATAATAACCCCATGTGCCCTAGGAAGGTTGACAAAGGCTTTAGAGAACTGTGTGCAGAAATTCTTTGTCTTTTACGTTTTCCCCTCTTTGGAACACCTGGAATTTTTGAGTAATAACCAAAGTGTGAATTCACTCTTGAGTGTTTGTTGAGGCCTCGAAGCACGAACGTGGTGCAAAATCTCACTGCAGTGGAAGAAAGAAGATGCAGATAAAAATGTTCTGAGTAGGCGCCCAAGAAAACCCAGCTGGTACTAGCAAACAATTGTAGTTACACCAACACCTGTATTTCCTGTCTGTCTTACTTCGTTCTGATTCCTGCAGAGCTTACTTGCAAATGATGAATGAGCATGAAATGCAGTGGGTACAAAATGCAAAGTAGATTTTTCAAAGTCACACAGTCAGTGAGTCACTGTACAGGCGCCTATACCTGGGCTCAACGTGTAAGCACCAGTCTCCCACCTTTGACTAACACACAGAGCTTCTGGCAATGCAACCAGCATTCACCAAAAAGAGCGGGAAGAGGTACAAATCAGAGGCGGCTTTTCATTTCTCTTTAATCCTCGTGGCCAGAAGCCTTTTTCAATCCCGAGCTCTGGTCTTCATCAAAGGAGGCCTGCGCGCAGGTGGGCACGAAGCCAGACTGTTCATTCTCGACATCTTGTTCCAGCAGCTGCTTGGGCACCTGTGGAGGGCCTCTAGGTGGGGATGCCAGGCTGAGACCAGATCTCCGCCCTCAGGTCAGGGGTTTGTTTATACAGCAAGGGATGGAGATGGACATCCGGAGGGTCCTCAGCCTGAGGTCCTCAGTAAAACTGTTTCTCTCTACTCATAACAACACTCCTGACACCAGACGTGTGGGGTTTTCCACACCACCTGATTCTCCACTTCTCTGCAGACACGGACTGTGTCCTACGATTCAGCTCAGTTCTGGCACTGACCACCCAGAGTTACCTCGGACCCCACAGGGTCAGGGTCACTCCCACCAGACACTCCATCTCTGATGCCAGTCCCAGGTTGTCAATGTGCTTCCGGCCCACCAGCTGTAAACCCAGGGTTCCCAAGACCCCCTCCTCAGCTGTGATAATTCACTAGAACAGATCACAGAACTCAGGAAAGCGCTTTAGTGAGTTACTGTTACCGATGTATCACAAAGGATGTTCGCAAAGGTCAGATGAACAGCCAGATGCAGAGGTGCGTAGGGCGAGGTCCGGAAGGGTCCCCAGCCCAGCCGCTTCTGTCCCTTTGGGGTTTGGGGGGAGCCACCCTCCTGGTTGTTCACCAGCCCAGAAACCCCCCTCACCCTGGTGTTCAGGTTTTGTTGGAGGTTCCATTATGTAGGTGTGATTGATTCAATCGCTGGCCGTTGGCGACTGGACTCAGTCTCAGCCCTTCTCTGCTCCCTGGGGTTGGGGGGTGTGGGCGAGTTGGTCAGAGGTGGATGAAAGTTCCAGCCCTCATCACAGGGTTGGTTCCGTCTGTAGGGTCTTTCCACAGGTCACCTCGTTAAGACAAATTCAGGTGTGGTTGAGAGGGGCTTATGAATAACAAGAGATGCCTCTTTCACGCCTGGAGCTATTTCAGGAGCCAGTGACCAAAGCCAAATATCAAAACAGGAGATGCTTCCATCATTCTTATCACTCAGGAAATTACGAGCGTCTTAGGAGCTCTGGCCAGGAGCCCGAGACAGAGACCGAAATATATATTTCTTATCATATCCCAATGTCTCAGGAGAAAGGCCAGATTGGATACACACGTCAGGGTGGAGTTCTGGGGCGGGAGCGGAGTCTGTCTTCCCAGTTCTGCTCCTAAACTCTGGTTTGGCCCTGGGCACGTTACCCAGCCTCCTTCAGGCCGGTTCCTTATCTAGAGAGTAGGGATGGTGTCCAAGGCACTGGGTGTTGGTGGCATTTAGCAGGAGAACGCCTGTCATGTGTCAGCCCCGTGGCACTTACCCGTGTCCCTAGAGGGGGAAATTCCGGGTCTGACAGCTTCCTCCGTTCCTTGTTCGTCCATTTGCATACCAAAGTGATCATCACCAGATCACCGGAGTCCAGCATGGCGACAGGGCCAGGGGCTCTTTCCCAGGGTGCTGGCCTGGCCAGGCTTCCCCAAGGAGTGGGAGCTAGCTGGGCCCTCGTCCACCTAGAGGCGACCCCGACGCCACGGGCAGCTTCACGCCTCCTTTTCTGCCCATGTCACGGCTTCGACCAGGAAACAGGGCCGGAGGTGACAACAGGAAGCAATGAGCCCACAACGGGCTGTGTCTCCCGGGACCCCCGGCGTCCTGGGGGAGGTTCCTCCCGCTTCTCAGGCTGCACGGCGAGGCCGGGCAGGGGACTCTGCAGTGACCACGGCGGCTCGGGGTGGCCTCGCGCTGTCCTCCACATCTTCCTGCTCCCGGCCTCCCAGCCGCCTGCCTCCCTCCCGGGGATGAGGGGGGCGGCTCAGCCTAGTAGGGCAGACGCGGGACGAGCCTCTGAACGGGGCAGGGCTGGGCCCCAGCGCTCGGCGTGCAGAACCGGGAAGCCTGTGTGGGCCTCATGCACGAACTGGTCGATTGAGACACAGGAGTCGCCCGGCCCACGGCCGCCTGCCACCCTTCCCGCACCCGTGCTGCTTTCCGGCCCCTCCCTGACTCACCTTCCCATCCTGGAGAAAACGCAGACCTCATGGGGCCTTAGGGCTTGGCTGTTTGATTTTTGTTTTTTGGGTTTTTTTTAAATTAATAGACTTATTTTTAGAGCCATTTTAAGTTTGCAGAAAAAACGGAAGAGAAGGTACAGCGAGTCCCCACATGCTCTGCCACCCCCTGCACGTAGTGTCCTCTGGTGTCAGCTCCTGCTGATTTGGTGCGCTTGTTAGAAGTGATGAAGCAGTATCCGCACGTCGTTACTACCTGAAACCCGCGGTTCACATCAGGGTTCACTCTGGGAGGGGTAGCTGTGGGCTTCAGCAAGTGCATGACGGCATGTGTCTGCCATTAGGTGTCCGAAGTCCTCTGCATGCCCTCACCCATCCCTCCCCTGGGGCTCAGGATTTCACATAAGCAGCAAGGCAGGGAGAGATTAGGCAGAAGTAGCCAGCAAAGCAGCACTGTTTGTACACAGTGTCCAGGTGACAAGAAACCTCTGTCTCGCGCAGACCCAGGTGGACACAGGCCACCTCCGGTCTCTCTCCAGGTTCCCGTCCCGCTAGAAACGGGCTCTCCAGGTCCTGGCTTCCTTCCCCTTCCCTGTAAGCAGCCTTATAAGGCGCTCTGTGCTGTAGCCTCCACCCTGCCCTCGCCTGCGTTTTCTCGTCCTCTGGAAGGCCCGGCCTGATGCTGGCTCTAATGCAGACCGGGGTGGGCCTCCACTTCCTCGCCCAGACGCCCGGGCATCCCCACACCTGCAGCAGGAGGTCCTAGCCTGCCCGCCCCCGTCTCTACCATCTCACCTGGTCACAGCTCTGCAGGGCTGAGGGGTGGCCTCTGCGGGCTGTGAGGGGGGAGCCGGCAGGAGAGGTCGCAGCTGGGGGCTCCTTCCCCCTGGAGGGCGTCAGGACCCCAGCCCCCTCCCTGCTGCGTCAGAAACTCGACAGCACTGCAGTCATGGGTTTGCTCTGACGTTCATCTCTGCTCTGTGGTCACCGCAGGTGCTGGCCTGGACGGCGTGGAGGAGATCAAGCGCCACCCATTCTTTGTCACCATCGACTGGAACGTAAGTTGCAGGACGGGGTCCCGCCTGCACAGAAACCACAGGGAGGTGGGGCGGGGGAGTCGGCAGCTGCTGGGTACAAACCAGAGATCAGTGTAGACCCGTCACCTGGAGGAGGGCGCTCCCTCGGGGGCTTCTGAACGTGCAGGCATTTCCCCGGCACAGACCAGGGACCACCACCCCTTCCCTGCAGCTCCAGGCCTGGAATCCCTTCCACACTTTCCCTGTTAGAGACCGGCCGGCCTCAGTGGCCCTGCAGCCAGGCCACCTCCCCGAGGGCAGAGCAGGGGCCGCCCTGGGCCCAGCAGAAGGCTGACGGGGCCCCTCGGCCGCTCCCGGGCTGCACAGAGCTTTCAGTTTGGGGCCTCTGGGCGCCCAGATTCTGCACTGCTTCCTGCCTCTAAACAGGATCACGCCCGCACTCAGCAGTCGTGTAGAAGTTGCTGCAGAAAAACATTATCCAGACCGGAAAAGACAAAGCTGTTTGTGACGCTTGTTAAAGACATAAAGAAGACTTCACTCGGGGGGCTGTTGAGATGGCGTGGGGACCACTGCAGGGGGGTAGGCGGGTCCAGCTGTCGGGAGAGAGATGGGGCTCAACTCCAAATACAACAAGGAAGGAGGGGGCGTGTCAGGGGCCAGAAAGGGACTAAGAGGAAACACCAGGGTAAGGGGCTTCCGGCTAAACCCACTGACCAGGACTCTTGCTGAGCCGGGTCAGGTGTCCAGACAAATCCAGCAGTCAGGCCTGGTGGGAAGAGCTCAGGGGCCCGAGCAGGTCGGGTCAGAGTGAGGGGACGTCGCCGGCTCCGTGCTGCCGGATGGATGGAGGACTGCGGCCCCTCCCCAGGGAGGACCCCGGGTCCCGTGCTCCCAGCCGCCTGGCTGGATGCGGCGTGGAGCTGGACGCCGGCTCAGAAGTTCCCGACTCTCACTCCCCCCGACCCCCGCCTGCTGGCTCTGCGGGGGAGGGTCAGGGCAGGCGGCTCCCGAGGCGTCAGCCGACCGCGGGGCCCGGCTCCCCGTCTGGAGGCGGCAGGCCTCCTCTGGGAGCAGGTGCTTTGGTCCTTTCCCACTGCGTAAGCGCAGCTCTTAGCTTTGGGGTTTCTTTTCCTGAGCTAGGATTTGACCAGAATGTTTACAAAGTGAAAGTCTCTCTGTGCTGCAGAGGGCAGTGCCCGTGTCTGCCCGCCCCCCTCCCCGCGGAGTGTGGGGTGTCCGCCAGCCTCGGGAAGGGGTGGCACCTCGGCTCCGGTGGGTGGGCAGGCCCCGCCCCAGGTCTCACCTCTGGGGACATTTTCGCACAAACGACACGTAAAGCCCGCTGCTCGCCGAGCCTCCCAGCCTCACCCCTACAGCCTCTCCTCCGCTCTCCACCTCAGCCCAGGAAGCACTCCCCCTGGCAGTAGGGGCACTTTGCTAACCTAGTTTTAGATGCCGGTGATAGAATATGTGCACAATTAGACCTGGTTTCAGAGGTAAGAGTAGAGAGAAACCTGGTGACTCTTTGGTGACGTGAGGCGCCCGGGAAAATGGGGCCAGCATCGCTGGGGCAGGGGCTGCAGTGGGAAGGGACCAGCACAGGAGGGGAAGGAAGGGGGTCCCGGCGGCCACACCGCTCAACACTAGAGCCTGGCTGGAAGGGGGGCCGTGGGCAGCTGCTGGGGAGATGCTCACCCCAGGACGGTGCCGGAGAAGGGGCTTGTCCCGGGGGGTCCAGGCCAGCTTCGTGAGGTGCGTGGAATGTTCACAGCGCAGTGGCCCTGGAACACTGCAGGCTGGGTTCCCGTGCGTTCCAGAAAGCCCAGGTCTGCGTGAGCTCTGAGCAAGAGCTGAGGTGCCCGGCCATTTAGAGCAGCCCTGGTGCACGGCTGGGCCTGGCTCTGCGGTCGGCGCAAAGTCCCTGGCTTCCGGTACCAAGAAGGTGGTGCTTCTGCGTCACGTCAAAGCAGTCGGGCTGGAGTTAGGTCGGGAAGTTTCTTTCATTGCTTCTAGCATTTCGTTTCATTTCATTTTGGTTTGGTTTGGTTTTTGAGAGAGACCCTTCTGATGCACTCAGACAACCTTACCTACTGTCATTTCCATGTTCACCCGAGGATGACCAGGCAGGGCCAGAGGCGTGGAAGGACCTCATTGCGTCCCTGGCTCTGGATGAAGCAGCCAGAGAGGGGGAGGAGCTCTGAGAGACCACTTTTGTGCACATTGATGTATTTAGTGAGTACTTGGGGCTCGCCCGTGTCAAGGTGGGCAGGTGTCCGGGACGTAACGATGGAAAGACACAGCTGTCCTCAAGCTGCTTCAAGTCCGGGGGACACCGCCGTGCAGGCGTGCCGTCATCCAGCCACGGAAGAGGCGTGCGGTGGGGCTGTCCCGTCTGGGAGGGGGTGACGCCGCAGAGATGGAGGAGGATTGACGAGGGGGGAGCGGGGGATGGGGCGAGGGAGTCCTCCCAGCAAAGATCTCCTGGGACCGCAGCCTCACTCCAGCCGCTCGGGCCCTTCCCGGGAAGACAAGCAGTCATCCCCTCCAGCCCCGGCACGAGCTGGTGAGCCCCATAGGGGCCGCTGGGTCCTGGCCAGCGACCGGCCCCGGCTTTAGAGAGACGTGCACGGGATAGATTAGTCCAGATGTGCTCATTCTGCTTTCGGCAGCTTAGATAACTGGAAACCACAGGGGAGGGAGACGCATTTGCAAAAACTGTTAATACCAACAGGCCTTCCCACTGCCAGGCAGATGCTCAGAATGGCAGTGACAAGGCATCTCCTTGACTATTCGACTCTACCCCAGAGCTGGCCTCAGGATCCAGCCTGGAACACATAAGGATATGATTTCACCTCTGCTTCCTTCTATGACCCAAAACTGCCAGCAGAAGCTTTTGGTTTTTTTAAGTAAATACCTGTCATCCAGCGCTTCTCCCTGGGGTCTTCGGGTTTCCTGCTGGGGCAGAGTGAGTCCGTGGCCGCTGCACGTGGGGGGCGCTGCCCCGCTTGTCCTGCTCTGCCATCACCTTGTCCTCAGAGCCTAGCAATTGGCACCTGCCCAGGAGGCATCTTCCCTGCAAGCTCGCTCCCTGCGATAGGAGAAATGAAAAATTACAAGTTAATTATAGACTGAAAGCCTCTGCAGCCGGTGATGGGAGAGTCGGGCACAGAAGCTGCGTTTACTTTTCCCCTGTGGCTGGAGCAGTGCTGAGAACACAAAAATTAGCACAAACCCAAAATAAGCTTCGTCAAAGTTAATCACCTCGGGCCCCGTGAGCCGGGCTCCCCTCGCAGCGGGAATGATGCTTCCACAGCCAAGGCCCTCCCTGTAACTGTGACGACTCATTCTTGCAGTCACTTCTATTAATGCTGGGGGTAGGCTTGTGCTGTTCCTTTTATGTTCTGAAACCCTTCCAAGCACATCACCGGTTGGCGTGTGTGAGATGGGAAGGATTCCCCGGGGGAAACGGAACCCAAGGCAGCGAGAGGAGCGCGCACCGTCCCTGGGTGACCTGGCATCGTGTGCAGAGCCCCCAGATCGCCGGCCGTGTGGTCTGGCAGGAGCAGCGTCGGGCTCCGGGCAGCAGACGGGGGACCCCTCCGGTTTGGGTCCCGGGAGCTACCGGCCGCCGCTCAGCATCTCACCGTGCCTGGGTCCCTTCCACAGCCCACTGGAAGATTTCTGTCGATCTACTTCCACGTTAAGTACACCAGGAGAACTCACCCTTTCAAGGAGCCGACAGGTGTCTTTGTTCAAAGATTTAGTTGCCCTTTGGCTCGGGGGTTTTGTAAATCCAGCTTCTGGGGTTGGAGCAGCTCACGGTGGGGTCACCAGTGGAAGCAGAGCTGTGCACCTCGCGGACCATACGCCCCAGATCCACCCACGGCGCGCTGCAGTCATTGAAATTCTTCCTGTTCCTCCTACTGTGCTGCCATCACTCTGCATCTCGATCTGCATCATTTCTGCGTTGCTATTTCAGGAATCATCTCTAACGGTGCCCTTTGCCTAATTGGAGCGTGTTAATTTTGAAATGCTTGGAGCCAAAAGTGCCGGCAGAAAACAGATGTTAGGTCTGTGACCTCGAACTAGCATCGGTCTTTTCATTATCCAGTTGCTATTTTTATTTTGCTCCCTCTGTCCTTCCCTGGTCACCTGAAGGTCTTTTAGGTATAAGTAGAATTCGGACACACCTGCAAAGAAAATCCCAGCCTGTACGTGTGCGATGTGAAATCCGTTGCAGCGTTGCTACAACTTGCAACCTGAGATCATCATCCTGAGATGCTGGGACAAATGCCATGATTTAAAGTGATGCCTGGTGAATTTGGTCATGAGATCCCACTTTCTTTCCATCAGTGTGGGGTAAATTGTTCTAGAGGCTCAGAAAGGGGAATCTAGGTCAGAACTACGCTGCATCTCGTCAAGCTCAAAGTCCACAAAATGCATCTGCCTGTTCATTCTCCATTTGACCCTGTGCACAGCCGCGGACATTACAGAATGGGAAGCAAGGTCACCTTTTCCCTAAATCCTCAAACCCACTCCTAGTTTTGGACACCTGGAAAGAAAGAAAAAACATGTATAAGAATAACACATATTAGCACGTTCCAAAATGTTTATCCAGTAACAGGAAGACATTGACAGGCCTTTAAGACTGCAGCAAACACAAGGGTGTATCCAAAGGGCAGGGTGACCAAACACCCCAGGTGGCCTACACAGCTCTTTGCTGCCCACTTGAAACCAGGATGAAACCGCAGCAACCGCCGGAGACAGAGAGGGTGGTGGTCTGGGGGCCGGTGGGCAGATTGTGCTCACAGGCTCGCTCTCTGCAGGGACCAGTGTCGGGGTGAAGAAGGGTCTTCGAGAGGACTTCCTGCTGCCCTCCTGCAAGCCTTGGGAAGCTTTCTTCCACGCTGTCCCTCGGGTCAGTCAGGCTCTCCGTAGCTGATGCACAGGCTTACAGAGGCGGTGTGGAAAATGCAAGGAAACACAGACGTGTGCTTGCACACGTTGCCATGTGAAGCCAGAGGTTGTACACACTGCACACGAGGTTCTGGGACTGGCTTGGTGGGCATCTGGAATTGGGATTCCGCACAGGGCAGGGTGGGGCACGCATGAGCCGAGCACCCTCCTGGGCGGGGAACCCCGGGTACCACGTCCTCTCTTGCTTCCCGAGTCATCACTAGATACTTCAGTTAAAAGGGTGCAATGCTCTCCACCCAAACCAAGTCCACAGCAGCTCACGGCCAGGGGACAGTCTGATTCCGATGAACTCTTCTCCTTATGGCTGAGGACTTGGAAGTCAGGGGCTGTGTCTTCTCCCAAGGGGTCAGCCTCCCAGCCAGGACCAGTGAGCTGCAGTCAACGGAGGCAAATAGAAGAATTGGCCTGGGAGTTGGGGTGAGGAGAGGAACTGAAATGTATGAGCTTCAGCCTTCAGATGCAAAATGTCTCTCATTTGCATGAAATGACAACCAGTTCTGTGTGTGTGTGTATTGAGATACAATTGACATATAACATTATGTTAGGTTCACGGTTTTCAAGGCAGAAATAGAGACGCAGATGTAGAGAACAAACATATGGACACCAAGGGGGGAAAGCGAGGGGTGGGATGAATTGGGAGATTGAGATTGACATATATACACTAATAGGTATAAAACAGATAACTAATAAGAACCTGCTGTATAAATTAATTAATTAATTAAATTAAATTTTAAAAAAAGAGACAGCATGGGCTGTAAAAGACAAAAAACAAACCCCCCCCAAAACTTGGTCATTTGTAAGCTAAACAACAAATAAACTGTTTGAAAAAGAAAAATAAAAAGTAAAAAAATAAATAAAAATTAAAATTAAAAAAAAAACACCATTATGTTAGGTTCAGGTGTACAACATAATGATTTGATCTTTGCATTGTGAAGTGATCACCGCAATAAGTCTAGTTAAAATCTGTCACCACACAGTCATAGGAGTTTTTTCCCTGTGATGAGAACTTCCAGGATCTCCTCTCTTAGCAGCTTTCAGATACGCAGCGCGGTCTTACGAACTTCAGGCACCAGGCTGTCCTGTACATCCCAGGACTTATTTATTTTATAACCGAAAATTTGCACCTTTCCATCCTCTTCATTTCATCGGGTCCATTTCAGCCGCTCCAACCCCCCTCCCCGAACTCCCCCAAGCCCCACCCCACCTCTGGCAGCCACACGTGCGTGTGTTTTTATAATGGAAATCTCTCCGGTAAACAAATTCCCCCTCATCAGAGAAGTAGGAGTCCTGCTGCGGTGGAGATTCCTCTCTCCCTCCCCCTTCTCTGGGAAGTAGCAGGAGGACCGGTGAAGGCAGAGGGAGAGGATGTGATTTTTACTGGGTCAGGACAAATATTTAACAACCCAGCTCAAATATCGCTGGTGGGAGGGGAGGGTCAAGCCCCGCAGGCCAGGCTGGGCAGCATTTTAATTGGGGGGGCCGAGCTCGCCCCTGCTTATTAGATTTCCCCTGACAAGTGCATGCATCAGGGAAGTGCATTCCCACCCTACGGGTGTGTCTGCGTGGAAGGCATCCTCTTTCTATCTGGAAAGGGCTTATAGAGTAACTCAATTCCTAATGAAATGTGTTCACCCAGGGCGGGAAGTGACCGAATAATGCTCGGCTGAATTAACTCGTTTTTTTCTCCTCTAATGGCTCCCAAGTGCACTGCCCCCCCCCCCAGCTCCACATGTGCACCTGCAGCCGCGGCTGCTCTGAGCCCCGGGAGGGAGCCCAGCGGCCACCGGTCAGTGCAGCTGTTTGACGGCGCCTTCTGGAAGGGTGTGTTCTGGACGGGGTCTCCCCTGGAACGGGAAGAGTCTGGAGACCCAGGCCCTCCTCCCGTCTGCCCCTTCGTCGCCCTTGACCCTGGAGGGGGTCTTACCTAATCTTAGCCTATTTCCTCGTCTGGAAACTCGGGTGACAAAATCTGCTTTACTGTGTTGTTGAAAGATTGAGAGCGGATCTCCACAAGTCACTGCGTCCATTTCCAGACTCCCCCGACCGGGGTGCGGGTAGGGGTGGTTCCTGAGTCCAGACCTGGTGAAACAGGTGCTCCGAGAAGTGCCTGAGCCTGGTGTTTCCAGCCGGGAAACAGCCCTGATCAGCCCTGGGTCGGGACCCCTTCCAGCGGCAGGAGTCCTTGCTGGGCCTGAGAGGCTTGGAACGATGTGCGTGAGGCCGTGGCCTCTGCATCCCACCAAAGGCAGCGCCGCATGTGGCCAGTTCTCTGGCTGGTGCTCCCTCGGGCCGTTAAAGTGCGCAAAAATGTGTAAATAAACCCAAAAGCCCGACGCAGCCCCTCGACTGGAGCAGAGGGGTCTGGACACCCAAATCTGGTGGCAGCCGGAGTAGGTGCCCCAGGGAGGTGCACAGACATTGGGGTGTGGGTGAGGAAGGACCTGGATGGGGTCTGTGTCCCCGCAGAGCAGGGTCCCAGGTGCTGGCTCCGAGGTCGCCGGGGCGGGGGGGACTCGCCAAGGAGCAGGGCTCTTCCTGCTGTTACCTGGGGGTGGGGCAGGGCGTAGCTGTCCTGTCCGTTTTTACTTGAAGAAGAAGATTCTACTGCCCAAAAAAGGTTGAAAACCATTGCCCTAAAATCAAGAACACTTAGATGTCCCCAAACCCTTTTCCCGCGAACAATGGCTCTTAGGTCTCTTTATAAACTATGTAACTCTATTCTGTGTCGTATACGATAGATACCGTAGTCTGTGTGTGTTACTAAACGAGTCAGAGCTCTGGGAGGGGCCGCCGCGTGCTGGCACCTGACGGGCAGGTGGCACAGGTGGGTTTCCCGCCCGCCTTCTCCCTGCTGGCCCTCAGCGCCCCGTCTTGCTGTCCACGCAGAAGCTGTACAGGAAGGAGATCAAGCCGCCCTTCAAGCCGGCGGTGGGCAGGCCGGAGGACACCTTCCACTTCGACCCCGAGTTCACGGCGAGGACACCCACAGGTGTGTGCAGGCAGGGAGAGGGGGGCGGGCCTGTGTGCCTTTCCCACGGCGGGTCCTCCAGCCTGGCCGGGCAGAGACGGGCATCCAGGAGCCAGAGAGCGCCGTGTTCAAGGGCGCTTCCGTGGGCTACAGTCCTCAGTTCTGTTTGATGTCCTGGTTCCTTTGCTCGTGGCAAAGGCTCGCGTGATGGGGCCACTCATCACTTAGCCCCCGGGTAACACCCAGCGGGGAGACTTGCCAGGTGTTCTGTATCCCCCGCCCGCCTCATGCTGCCTCTTGGCCTAAGTTGCCAATCCAGTGACCACCTGTCCGAGGGACACACCCGGGCAAGCTCGAGAAAAGAACCTCAAGACAATGAAAATCTCTCGTTTAGCTAGGGAGGTTTTATGGGAAGAGGGAGCCTGTCGGTTAAGCCTTTTAACGTGTGGATTATTGCTCTTATTCATACAAAAAAACAAACGCCTGTTTGAAAAGTTGCATCAGCTACTGTATCTCAGCACAGCAGATGGACTTGGGTATTTAGCCTCTATGATACGTCTTAAATTACTCCTAAGGTCTACCAAATTCACTCAGAACTGGTCAGCTCCCTTTAAAATTTGTCATTTTGTGATATGAATAAATTAATATTAACCTTTTTCGGATATGGTAATTGTCCTAGTCTACCCAGGCGGCCATAACAAAATACCACAGACTGGACGGCTTCAACTAGAGAAATTTATCTTGGTTTCCCGTGCGAGCTCTCTTCTGGGCTTGCAGACGGCCTCCTTCTCTCTGTGTCTTCACATGGCCTTTCTTTGTGCTCGAGGAGAAGGAGAGAGAAGTCCCTGGTGTCCCTTCCTCTTCTTATAAAGACATCAGTCTTGCTGAAACAGAGTCCTACCCTCATCACCTCATTTAACCTTAACTACCCTCCACGAGACTCCTTCTCCAAATACAGCCACATTGGGCTTCAACTTGTGAATTTTGTGGGGCACAGTTCGGTTCATCCCAGTGAAGGTATGGTGATTTTGTCTAAAAAACAAATTAACAAGCCCCTTCTGGAGATATGGGTGGGAAAAGTTCAGCCAGTTGGTAGCTCTTGGGGCTGTGTGACGTGCCCATGGGGGGTTCCCATGCTTTTCTCACTGTTATTGCATCTAAAATTTTCTGTGATTAAAAAAGGATCATGAAACAAATAGATGGTCAGATACAAAATATCAAGTAGATAAAGTTGCAACGGAGAATCCACTGGGCTCCCTCTGGTTTAAGCTGTTGGTGAGAGCCCGTGTCCCGCACGCCGGCGGGGGCGGGGGGCACATTAAAGGTGTGAGCTCTGTGCAAACACAGACGGTTGGGGGCATCCCTGGGGCCGCTGGTGGTCCCAGGGCAGCTCCTGACCCACGCAGCAGGGGCTCCAGGACCGAGAAAGAAGCAAATTCTGGGGGCTATCAATGAGGGAGTCGGGATGCAGACGCTCACTCGTTTCTTTCGGGTCCTCCTGCAGCCCCCAGATAAAACTAAGACTGTCCTCAGGGACAGAGCTAGAGTGATGCCTGCTGTCACAGTCTGGGGTAATCGCTGCTGTGAGATGTACCGTGGCTGCCGAGGAGGTGGAGGAGATCTAGGTCTGTCCTCTCTAGTAGAGACGGTCCAATGTTTCTCCAGTTCTCAACAGCCTCAGAAAGTTCTTGGGTGTTGGGGTCAGTCCTTCCTGTTGACAAAATTGACCCACTTCACAGAATCAGATTACTTTTTAGCTTCAGAGTTTGGAAAGATGGGGCAGGATTGGGGATTCCATCCCGCGTGTGCCCGCGGCTCACCTGAGCAGGTCGCTTTCTTTCTCCTCCTGTGGTTTACCTGAATGTAAAGGAACACAGAAACGATTAACCCTGACAAAGGACACTGCCTGTCATGACCACCACCCACACGACCTCCCGGTCCTTAATGAAATGTGCACTGTTTCACCGAGGGTTTCCGTCATTCGGAACTCTGTGCTTAAAATACTGAAATAAAGACCATGTTTTTGCTGCCTGGCAAGAAAATGCTCATACAGTCAACTCGAAATTATTCACCTTTACATGCTTTTTGTGTTATCCGTGAAGAATTTAAACTCCGACCTAGTCGGCCTGTGTGATTAGCTGGCTTTTTTTAATACCTCATAAACCTTTTGTGCACAGAGAATTCAAATTCATATTATTATTAGCCGAAGGAAAACATAATTAGACACAATGCGTTTTAATGAAATGGCTTTTTTACTCCTTACTATTTGGATTTCTCCAATCAATTGTACTTAAAGTCAACTTATTGTAGGACACAGTTTGCCTTTGAGGAGGTAGTACTTGAAGTGCCGAGACACAGAAAAATCATTCTCTCTATATTTATATAAGAGAGTAGAATTTTCTAAGCACATGAGCTGAGCGCCCGGCTCTCAAAGGGCGGCAGAGGTGATGTGATTCTGAAACAGCGGATAATCCACATCCTGCGTTAGACTTGGATGCTGCACTGTCAGAATTTTTTGTAGTGGCCTTAAAGTCTTTCTTTTTTAACTTAAACCGATGCTAAAGCTGGTGGATTTTCCCTGAAGACACACCAGCTGCCCATCAGAGCCTGCTGACCGATGGGAGATGCCACCACTCTAAGATTTAAAAACCCAGAAACGTATTGCACAAGTCAGAAATCACTCCTAGGATCAACGAAGGTTGACTGTACTCAGCTTTAAATTTCCTTTCATCCAACTCACATCTTTGCTCTTCTTTTAGTACTGAGCTAAAAATCGGCGTTCCCTAGCCAGTTATGAAGCGTGTTAAATGCCGTCGATACCACCTACCATGTGGTCACCATCTAGCTACACGGACCCAGCGATGGCTGTGACAGCCTCTCGTGAAGCGCGCGTGAACCTCAGCTGATCTCTTGGTCTGAGCAGAGAGAGGCAGCCCGAGCACAGAAGGCATGGCCCTGGGCTTCACGCCTCCTTGGTGGTTGAAAGCCCTTGCTTATTTGATCTGCAGACTTTCCATTCACTAGGGAAGGTGTATCAGTTCAAGTTCACCAGACGGTACCTCCCCACCACGCGCACACTCCCAGGTGCTGTAACTGAGCCTCCGTCCACTCGGCCCTCAACCTGTGCACAGCTCACGCTAGTTCCTGAGATGGGCCCCAGTTCTTCCATCTAAAACCTGAGCCTCGGGGCTTAATGGTGGCTGAATGGATGCTGTGTCCCTGTGCTTGGTGCAGACCTAGGGCAGGACACGGTAGCCCAGGGGATTTTTAAGAGCAGGCAGACCTCAAAGCCAGAGTCCTCTGCAGGGCAAAGAAAGGCAAAGCGCAAAGCCAGCCCGGGAGCAAAGCCCAGCATCTTCAGAGCACACATGCTGCCTCTGCTGTCTTGCGGTGCATAATTTCCAAATTCTAAAAACGACTCAGCCGAGCCTTGTGCTTTTTAATTAAGCTTTTCTAGCCTAGCAGCTTATTTCCAAACACAGTCAGCTCTGATCTCATTAACTCCGGGGTGACTCTGGAGCGCTTTGCAAGGTAACAGGTCCGGGGCTGAGACCCAAGTCCTCTCCCTCGTGGTCCAAGATGCTGAAGGTGCGGTGGGCCAGGCACGTGAAGCCCCCTGTCACCCGGCAAGGTCTCCCTGGAAGAGCCGTGTGGGCCACCGGGTCGGCCGCTCATCTGCAGGGAGAGATCCCACGTCATGCAGCTCGTGGTGTAGCTCCCGGGTGTGGAAGGAGCGCCCCAATCGCCTTTCCCTCAGAATAAAATGCTCAGGAATAAAACCCACATTCTCTGCATCAGCTCACCCCTCCAAGCCCCCCGCCACCTGTTCCACCATGAAAGCTTTAGTGTATTGTTTCCACATCAAAGTATCAAGACCAAGTAAAAAGGTAAAAAGTAGAAAAGCGAACACCCACTCCTATGGCCTTTCCAGTCCCACTCGCCAGAGCTTTATATATAATATGGATTTAAATCTTACATATGTACGTTGTAAGAAAAATTTAAATCCACATTATATACTTTATGTAGTATTATAGATTTATATATATATATAATGCCTAAGTGATAGAATTTATGTTATCATATTGTTATATATTGCTTATGAGTTTATTGTAATGTGTTTCAGTACATATATAGCTGATTTCACTTTGTTATACAGCAGAAACTAACACACCATTGTAAAGCAATTATACTCCAATAAAGATGTTAAAAAAAAAGTTTTTAAAAAATTAAAAAAAAAATTTTTTCCTGCAGTGTGTACATTCTACAGCTTGTTTTCTCTTTTTTGACTTGACAGACTATTGTGTCAGTTCACACAGCCGTGTCTCATCCCGGGTATCATAGTCTTACTAGTGTGACCTGCACCCATGAACATTGTTGGTCTTGCGCATGGTGTCCTCAGTGGTGAATATTCAGGTTGTCTCCAGTTTTTTTTTGTTTGTTTTGCTATTACAAATATTGCTAAGACAAACATTTTCTTTTTTTCTCTTTTTTTAAAGTTTTTAAAGATCACATTTTGTTTGTTTTTAAATTTTATTGACGTATAGTTGATTTACAATGTTGTGTTAATTTCTGCTGTACAGCAAAGTTACTCAGCTATACATATATATATATTCTTTTTCACGTTCTTTTCCATTATGGTTTATCACAGGATATTGAATAGAGTTCCCTGTGCTCTACAGTAGGACCTTGTTGTTTATCCATTC
Organism: Balaenoptera acutorostrata; assembly: GCF_949987535.1. Classification (NCBI taxonomy): domain Eukaryota; kingdom Metazoa; phylum Chordata; class Mammalia; order Artiodactyla; family Balaenopteridae; genus Balaenoptera; species Balaenoptera acutorostrata. Next base: position 2,834,547 of record NC_080077.1, read on the forward strand.
TATGTATTATAGTTTGCATCTGCTAACCCCAGACTCCCAGTAATTCTGTTCCCCACCCCTCCTTCCCCTTGGCAACCGTAAGTCTGTTCTCTATGTCTGTGAGTCTGTTTCTGTTTCATAGATAAGGTCATTTGTGTCGTATTTTAGATTCCACATATAGGTGATATCATATGGTATTTGTCTTTCTCCTTCTGACTTACTTCGCTTAGTATGATAATCTCTAGGTCCACCACGTAGCTGCAAATGGCATTATTTTATTCTTTTTAAAGGCTGAGTAATATGCCATTGTATCAGTATATATCTACACCAGGACAAACATTTTCTACATTTATTTCTAAGCACTTTTGAAAGTAATTCTGTCAGATAAATTCATAGAAGTCGAGTAGCTCTTCGAAAGACAGGTGTATTTTATACTTTGATAGATAACTCCACTTCTACCTTGCAAAGATTATGCCAGCTTAGGCTCCCACCTACCACCGCAGTGTCCAGCCCCAGCCAAACCTACATGCAGCTGGTTACTTTACATTTTGCTAATTTGTTAGGCAAAGTGTTACCCCGGTTAAATGTGTACGTGCCCCCATTAGAGGGACTGAGCACCTTCTCAGGTAGGAGAGCAGTCGGTATCTGAGTCCTGCCCCCATTTTTCTTCTGGGCTTGTTCCTTTTTTCTCATTGATCTCTGGGAGCTCTTTGCGTATAGAGAGTTTGGTCCCTTGTCTGTTGTATATGATGCAAATATTTTCTCTCCACCAATCTTTTATCCTTTTGTTTTTCTTAATGATAAACTTGAACTGGGACCCATCTCGACAGCAGTCAAGCCTTCAAACAAATCGACAGAGCTTATAGGGGTCACGGTTGAAGGGCTCCCTGAGGGTCCCTGGGAGCAGAGTACCCTGCGTGCTGCCCTCGAGCTCCTCAGGCCTGGGGCAGGGGGGACAGAAGAGGCACCAATGCCCGGGCCTGCGTCCCTGTGCCCGGTTCCTGCTGACCTGAGAAACTCAGAGGGTGGCCTCCTCTGCCCTGGCCCAGGAGTGACAGCTCACCCCGAGGTTGCTGGTGGCTCTGGGCTCGGTCTGGAGTGCGCAGGGCAGAGGGTTGCTGCTGAGAATGAATATCTAGTAAGTGATGATCAGTGATTACCCTCACGTTTTTGTTCTGGGTATTTTTGCCGTGTATCAAAGCACTGGCACCTCCCAGAATAAAGTGTGGTTTCATATGGTTCAGCCTGTCTAATCTCCGTTTCACCTCGTTCTCCAACACACACACTCACCACACACACACACCTCACACCTGACACACACACACCAAACACATACGCGCGCACCTGACACACACACTGAACACACACGTGCACAACCTGACACACACACACCTCACACCTGACACACACACCAAACACACGTGTGCACGCACCTGACACACACACACCAAACACACACGTGTGCACGCACCTGACACACCGAGCACACACACGTGCACGACCTGACACACACACACCTGACACACACATGCACACACCACACAGATGCACATGTGTGCACACACATGCACACACACCTGTCACCAAACACACGTGCGCACACACCTGACACACCCCGAACATGTGCACAACCTGACACACACACACCTCACACCTGACACACACACACCAAACACATACGTGCACACACTGAACACACACATGTGCACAACCTGACACACATGCACACACACCTGACACACACCACGCACACATGCACACACCGAACACACATGCACACCTCACACACACCTGACACACACACATGCACATATGCACACTTCACACCTGACCCACACACACACACCACAGAGATGCACATGTGTGCACATACATGCACACACACCACACACACCTCACACCTGACACACACTGATCACACACACGTGCACAACATGACACACACATGCACACACACACCTGACACACCACACACGCACACATCACAGAGATGCACATGCACACACACACACCACACACACCTGACACACACCACACACACACACACACATCACACACCCACAGGGTTACCTCACCACGTTGCGGCTGTTGACTCTCTGGTTGTACCTGCAGACTCACCTGGCGTCCCCCCCAGCGCCAACGCTCATCACCTGTTTAGAGGATTCAGTTTTGTGGCCTCCAGCCTGGCCCAGGAGCCCTCGCAGCAAGATCTGCACAAAGCCACAGTTCACCCCGTCGTGCAGGTAATCGGCCCCCCGTCATGCAGGGGATCCCGTAGGGCCCGACTCCACTCGCCCCCAGCAGGTCGGGGCGAGGAGGTGGCCGCACTGAGGGGACCCGTGAGCCGTCTCCGCCGAGTTGGGGTTCACTTCCTAAACGAACCCCTCCCCCTGCCTCCCCGGGGTCATCGAGACGGTGATCTGAGCCATGCTTCACGTTCGTCCTCAAGACAGAAAGAGTCCTGAGAAGGATGTCATCGTGGTGTGTCTGTGGCAGGAGCCCCGGCAGGGGTCACGCTTGGGGGTCTCTGCTGTGCAGAGTCGAGCCAGCACCGCAAGAGAGTGGCTGGGTTTGTGGGCACCAGTTCCCATCACGAAATGTAGTCTTCGGGGGTCAGTGAAGGTGCTATTTTTATAAGCAGTTTTACACCGTATAAATGTGAGCAGGGGTAGAGAATCTCAGAAGAGATCATGTTGGGTGAGGATGGCGAGGGGGCGTCGGTGGGTCAGATTCCCAATCAGACGTCGGCATCCGGACACCAGCGTCAGAGCTGCACCCGGTCTCAGGGACGTCTGACCTCTCACCTCTCTCGGACCTTTGGGGGAAGCAGGCAGGTCAGCCGACACAGGGTGCTGGGCGTCTGAGAACAGGGTCCTGACCCGACAGATGGGGAAGCTGGGTTGAGATCTGGAACCACTGCCAGCTAGCTCCGTGACTGTGGTCCGAGGACGCCACCACCTCCTGGCCTCCGTGTCCCCACGTGCAAGGGCTGAAGCCTCCTTTGCACCGCGTTCGGTGCCCTTGCATGAGAGGCCTCTGATCGCGCTCTCTGCCCGCCCGCTCTCTCTGCAGCAGTTACACGGGAACAACACCCGCTTCACCGATGGCTACGAGGTCAAGGAGGACATCGGGGTGGGCGCCTACTCCGTATGCAAGCGCTGTGTGCACATGGCCACAGACGCCGAGTACGCCGTGAAGGTAAGAGCGGGGCACGCGGCGGCCGCGTCTGCAGCTGCCCAGGCCCCAGGCCCCGGCAGGCACGCCCAGCCTCACAGACACTCTCCCTCGGCCTCTTCTAAGCTCTGCTGCGGGGCCGTTCCATTGGCTTTGATATTAGGTCACCCGTTAAAAAACTATTTTGCAAATCATGAATATGTTCTGCTCCAGCCGACGTGTAGGTACTGACCACCTTTAGTAACTTTCTACATAAAACGCGCTGGAACAAAAGCTCTGGGCACTCAGCAGTTTGGAAACTATAGAGTTGGGGGCCAGGCAGAGCATTTGGGGAAGGAGGGGAAGAAGGAGGGAGGGAGGGAAGGAGGAAAGGAGAAGGGAAAGGAAGCTACAGTCACCAAAACTTAAATCAAAGAAATAAATAGAAGCAAATGTTTTGTAATATTTGCAAAACCTTAAGGAGAGAGCTGGTAGTTTTACCCTGAATCATCAAGAACAGAAAACAGTAGTAACAGTGAACTTCTCTGGTGGTCCAGTGGGTAAGACTCTGCGCTCCCAATGCAGGGGGCCGGGGTTTGATCCCTGGTCGCGGAACTAGATCCCACATGCATGCTACAACGAAGAAGCCCGCATGCCAAAACTAAAAGATCCCGCATGCCGCATCTAAGACCCAGTGCAGCCTAAATAAATAAATAAATAAATACATAAGAAAAGAATAACAACTACAGCCCAGTTTGGCACTCTCTCCATCCTGCCTTTGGCTTCTGTAATCGTTGCTAAATTAAATATTTGATCTGGAAATCCAAGATACCAGTTTCTTGCGTTTCCTGGTGCGTAAAATGTGGATGAAAGCTGAAGCGTTCTGCTAAAGTCATAATCTAATTTTTGTAAAAAGCATAAATTGTACATTCTCCCTCCAAGGGAGCGAGAGCTGGTCTGTCCACCACTCACCCACTCAGCTGACCTGGAGGCGCTTGAGGACCCAGGTCCGGCCGGCGGTGTCATGGTGGCCAGACCATCCTGGCTTATCCCAAACTCATCTGGGGCACATGACACTACGCTGCTCGTCAAAGAACTTTTGGGGACAGCTGGTGCCTGGCCAGCAGGCAGCCGTGTGAGAGGAGTCATTCCGTCCGTTGTGATCTTCCTGAGCTCTGAGAAACTTGTTCAAAACAGTGGCGATGAGGCGATGGCCTCGTTCCACCTCACCCACAGCTCCATGGCCGCTCTGTGAAAGCAGATGCACCCTCGTGCCCGCTGGGATGTCTGCCCAAAGCTTCTGGCCCTGAGGAAATGCTCTGCCCCGTCAAAAAGGTCACCAGCCCCAAAAAACGCAGGCCCGTTGGTTTAGTTAGGGTTGGGAATTTGTGGCCTTTTGGCAAGTTTATCTTGAATTCCTCAAACAAAAAAGAATGTTTACATTGGAGGAAGGCTCAGTGTGTGGGTCCTTTGGGTCCATGGTCATCAGCCTGCCCAGTGTCTCGAACACGCTGAGGAGCGGGTGACGGAAGGAAACATCGCACGACTTTAAATTCCTGGGAGAGGGGGCTTGAGGAGCGGGTGACGGAAGGAAACATCGCACGACTTGGGGGCTTGAGACTGCAGGGGAGCCATTGGCATGTGGGTCTGATGTATTTCGGGATTTGGATCGTTGAGGAATTGTATTTTTCCCCACCCTTGGGAGAGTTTGTAGGGGAGCTCGGATGATGCCATTCCCGTATCCAGACGAGCCAGTGATGGAGAGGAGACCCTAGTCCTGCCTCAGATGAGACAATTTCATTTTTACTTTAAATGTATTTCACATACTTCATAAGCGCACATAGGCATCTTAAAATTCTTTCTGCATGTGTCATTTCTCGCAGAATTTCTTTAGACAGTTTATCAGGTGACCAGCAGCAGTCCCAGAAACAATTGCGGCTTCCATTGAGTGCAAAGAAACCCGTCTAGTGTTTCAAGCTCGCTGACCCTGATGCCCTTCTAGAAAACAGCCTGATACTGGGAGGTGTCTGAAAATAAATCCCCAGACAAAGGAAATAGTGTCTTATGTCTCCATATCCAGCTCTCACAAAAAGACACCATCTGAATCCGCTTTGTCAACAAGCGGCTTATAACTCGGTCCTCAAAGATCAGACCCCCCGATGGGAATTTCTGGGGAATTTCAGCCCCGGCCTCTCTGGCGACAAAGCCAGGAGCTGTGGCTGCAACTGATGGAGAAAGAAAGAGCCAGGCGTCCTGTTCCTGTTTTACAAGCCTTGAAGTTCCCTGGGTGAACTGGGCAGGTGGACGCTACAGGGATTTCCCTCATCCTCTCCGAGACTCTGGTGGGTCATAATTCATTGTCTGGAAGATGCTTGAATTACCCAAGCACAGGAAGAGGCAGCGACTTTCCAGTGAGATGCGCGCCCCGGGACCCAGGGCTGTTTCGGGGAACGTTTTAAGCCGCTCGCTGCGGGTCGGTTCATCCATCCGAGGGCAGATTTCTTTCAAAGGTGAAAGAGCTGGCAGGAGTGCCATGGCAAAGAGTGTTCAGAATGAGCCCGTTTGCTACCCAAACTGCTGTAGCCCACCTAGGGTCACTATTCTGTTCCCTTTCCAGCGTTTTCCGGGTAGAACATAGCTGAAATGTGTTTGGGCTTTTTTCTACTCTGTATCTTGATGGGCAGCAAGTACCCCACTTACTGATGGAGGAACTAAGAAACTGCACGGCTCAGCGTGTTCTCGAGTATAACACGGAACCAAGGGTGCGGTTCAGTGGCTTGGCTGAGAGTGGATCTCAGCTCCGCAAAAGCCCCGTTGAGATTCAGCCACTAGAGTTTAGCATCACCTCTCTGGGCCACCACAGTTTGCAAACCCAGCTCTGCAAATTCTTGGATGGAAAACGGTGTCTGTTTCATTTTGAGAGACAATCCCGTCGGGGCCTCCCTCCAGCTACGGGGAGGGTTTGGGAACTTCCCCCGCTGTGTACAGAGCAGCAGGAAGAGAGCAAGTCCCCAGTGGACTGTAGGACTGTGGCCCGAATACACGGGCTTTGCCTGAGGCCGTCGCGTCGGGGTGATTTTGCCTGAGGCCGTCGCGTTGGGGTGATTTTGCCTGAGGCCGTCGCGTCAGGGTGATTTTGCCCCCCGCCCCGGGGACGCTGGCAGTGTCTGGATACCTTCTGATTGTCACACCTGGGGCGGGAGTCGCTCCTGGTACGTGGTGTGCAGAGGCCAGGGTGCTGCCCTGCCTCCTGCATAGGACGCCCACCCACACACCCCAGAGACTCACCCAGCCAAAATGTCTGGGTGCCGAGGTTGGGAACCCCTGCCAAAAGCATAGAGTTAAAGGGGCATCTTATGTAGATAAGTTCCAGCGGCTGGTATCCGGAGATGAGGTAGGGTTTTCCCTCTCTGTTGAGCCTCTGCTCACTGTTTTGGCAGCAGGAAGGTAATGGACCAAGAGCACAGCGGCTCCCACCCTCTGTGCAGGGGCAGGAATCCAAGTGCGGTCCTTCTGAGGGGACGGCAGTGCCAGCCCTGAACGGTCAGCCTCCGAACTCAAGAGTATGGGATACAGCGGGTCTCACATTCTTGGAAATATCATTGTGTTTTGCTTAAAGTCTATGTCTGTCTTATAAGTACCTAATTTTGCACAATAATTATTCTGTCATCATATTAACTGCATTTAAGTTCAACTTAACCGATATACTTAAACCAACCTACCCCAGTATATTCCCAGGCAACAAGATTGCTGGTTTTGCATTTGCTCTCAGCTGCATATTTATGCGCAGGTCCTAAATTAGTGAGACCAATTCTAGCTACCACTTAACAAAACCTTTAGGGCAGTGCCTACATGGAATGGCGACTCAGTAAGTGTGGGTTCACTCAGAGTCTGGGTCCCTAGGCTTGGTCCCTCCCTTCTGCTGTGGCAGAACACCACCAGGCTGCCCGGGATCCTCCACCGGGAGAATCTGGCCTCAGAGGACAGGATGCTGACGCCCTCCTCCACCTGCTGGGGGTGTCCTCCCAGCGCACCTGCCTTGGGCTAGGATGGCTGAATGAGAAAAACCGCAACGTTCTCTCAGACACGTCCCAGTGAACAGATGTGCTCTACTTTCTAGGATCTCGGAGCTATTTCCACAGGACAAAATAGCTCAGGAGTCTGATGTGAAACTCAAGTCCACCTTTGTCTTCATAGCCAGTCCCAGAGGCTAGTGGTAGGAGGTGAAAGTGTATAGGACTTTGAAATAAGCATGACATGATGCTGCATAGATGCCAAGGCATTAATGCACCTGTCATTTAAAATAAGACTGAAATGGAATCAACGATGAACTGCAGAAAGTAACTGTGATAGAGAAAGATTCAAAGGGGAGAGGTGTATTTGGAAGGAAAAGATAATTAATATTCTTATTTCATGAAAGGTTCTGTGCTCACTTTACAAAAATTGCACAAGGTTTCATTTTTATTTCGGTTTTAGGTCTTTGTGGCTTGACACGGTCAGGTGCGTATTCTGGACACTGCCACTTGCACAAAGCCCCCTCTCCAGTGGTGTCCGTCTCGCTCAGATGGAGCCCAGATCCTTGCAGTGGCCAGCAGGGCCCCAGAGCCCCGTTCCTGGAGCTCCTCAGGCCCCTCGTCTGTCCCCAGCTCCCTCCCACAAGGGCGATACACTCTTCCCTGAGCCCAGAAGTTTCCTCGCCAGCCTGGGGGCTGATCTCTCTGACCACCACGATGTGGTCCTCCCCGTCCTCCTTGCCTTCAGTACCTTCTTTAGGGCTTTTGTAACCCCTGACATGCTTCGCAGCTCATTTCCTGTCTCCACACCCCCGTCATGGTGCTTGGTGGTGTCAAGGACCAATGTTATTTAAGAGAGAAAAATATCGGGAGTTCCCTGGTGGTCCAGTGGTTAGGACTCCGTGCTTTCACTGCCGGGACCTGGGTTCAGTGCCTGCTCGAGGAACTAAGATCCCAAAAGCTGAGTGGTGCAGCCAAAAAAAAAAAAAAAAAAGAAAAGAAAAGAGAGAGAGAGAGAAATATCAATCAGGAGCTTTTCTTCAAATTCGAAATCACCTCATCCCTTTCTTTGGCTTTTTTATTGTCCGAGTGGGCAGTATGACTGCTCCCTAGAACACTTCTTGCCTGTAGAACGCATTTCATTCTGCAGGGACTCCCTGTTCCGTAACCAGTTCCTTTCATTCGTTTTTACAAATTTTTCATTAACGCTTTTTCCGAGGCAGACGCAGTGCTAGGTTCCAGGCAAAAACAAACCTGTTCTCAGGGAATTCACAATCCAGCCATGTAGGGATTTTACTGATCACAGAACCAGAAGCCATAGCAAAAAGGGGAATGTCACTGAAGAATCAGAAACTAAGGGAGCTTTTATGTTGCTGTAGCCTTTCCTGTTGGCCTGTTTTATCTTCCAACATACAGACACTCGCTCCTTTTCATTCAAAGCTCCACTTGCACGTTTTCCCCCTTCTTTGTCTGAGAGGCTCACTCAGGGATGGATGGATGTCACCGGCCATGGCCACGTTTTCCTGGAGGGAAGCACAGCTGCGTGTCCTTTCAGGAGCAGATTTTTGTGTTATTAAAGTAGCAATAGAATCAGGTAAAAATAAAGCGAGATCCTTGAAATTGTACAAGAGTCTGTGTCATGCAGTTCTTAATTCTAGTGAAGTGTGGCTGATACACTCAAGGCTGAAGCTGGGCTGGCTCTCTCCAGAAGGAGCCCCAATTTGTATTCACAGCAGACCGTTGACAATTACATCGGGTTTTCTGGGCTCATTTTCCTACTGTGTATGTAATTTGTCAGCCAGAAAAGGCAATGGAATTGACAGATGCCTGACGTGAATAGAGCTTATTTTTAGAAGGAAAGCTGATTGGCATGGAAATTTTAATCTTTTCCGGCAGGAAAACTTGGAGTCCTTTCTCTGTGTCATTTGTTTAAAGTAATTGAACAGGAGAGGGTATCTGTTGAATTTTACAAGGGGTTCCGTGCTCTACTCCTCTCCTGTCAAGTGTATCGATCCTCTCGACACGTCAGCAGAAACGCCCGCCTCCGGAGGGTGTTCGGCCAGCCTGTGAGCTCAGGCCCCCTCTCGAAGCCCCACGCCATTCAGTGTCCAGGAGGGGAGCCTGTGCTGGAGAGAGATGGGGAAGAGGAAGATGGGGAAACGCAGAGACCAAAAGGGAGAGGGGAGAGTGTGTGGATGGCAGTGAAGTCTGGACCAATCCTGCCCCCGCCCTCAGCCACCAGGAATAAGGATGTACCAATACCCACCTGCACGCTTCACCTGCTGAGGAGAATCACGTGGTCTGCCCTCCTTTGTTGGGGCCAGACTTGCTTCACAGACTCTGGAAATATACAGCTTGTCAAACAGCAGCCCCGTGAGAGTCTGGTTTGCCAGCCCCGTTGGGTGCTGACCCGTGGGTGGCCTCCTGCTGCAGGCGAGGACAGATCCACCGTTCGTCCCTGCGTGTGGTCCGTCAGCATCATTTGAGCATCGGCACGGAGAGAGGAGGCCTTGCGGCTGAACATGCTTGCTGAGAATGCCTCCCTCGGTTTTGCTGCATAAGCAAGATTATAAAACAATACTGTTCTCAAAATAAGGGACTCGATTAACCTGGGCTCGCTTGAACTAGAAGCCAGTCCCACAACAGCAATCCCAAGAAACAGACCCCACGGAGAAGAAACTCCTTCTTGGATGCGTCTGAACAATGTGCTCAAACCACCCCCCCCCCAGGCTCTGCTGTCCCCCACGGACCTGGGCTTTGTGCTCAGGGACCGGTCATCACACCTCACTGCTCTGTGTCTCTTCTTCCTGATCTTTCTCCCAAAAAAATCCCAGAAAAAGATTTGTGGATAAAAGCTGCCAGCCTTTGCTGACAACAATCAGGATCAAAACGCTGGGTCTGAACAGAACTTGCTGCTGTGTGTCGGTCCCACGTTGCCCAGACTATAGGAAAGGTAGCGGCCGGCTGGGCAGGTGCAGGAGCCCGTGCTCGGCTCCACTCCCCTGGGGCCTCCCTTCCAGGCAGGCACCCACCCTCTCCTCCATGCACGCTAGGGACCCCATCACCCCACCCTGCCTGCCCTCTGGCTTCCAGTCGGTTCTGCCGGGGTAGACACCACAGGAGGGAGGAGGGTAGAGCCCCCAGCCCCTGTGGGTGCCCCGTTTGTGCAGCCGCCCCTCTGGTCCCATAACTGCTCCCTCCTCCCCCTGCTCTGGGCCATCGGCATAGAGAAAAGGCTTCCTCTTTCTTGTTTATCTTGCATCCTATTCTATTGTGATTTATGCTAAAAATACATCTCCTTTATCATGAAATTTTATTTGAAAAAAAAAGAATCTACCACTAACTTTTTTTAAAAACCACTAATGATTTTAACCTTCTCACATTGCAAAGGGATCGCAGCCCAGGGATTGAACGGCCCGGCAGGCAGCTGGGGCAGAGACGGTCCTAGAACGCTGTTGGTCAGCGTGTGATCCAGGCAGCGTAAGGACCTGCCCCGCGGCCGCCTAGGCGCCCACACGCTAAGGCATCCCCTCCACCCCCCACTGCATGAGCCTTCAGAAAAATCTCCTCTAGAAGGATGCACTGTGTGTTGGCTTCTGTCAATAACAGAAGTAATCCCGGTGTCCTAGCTAGAACTTTAGTAACAAAAGGAGGAAAGCTGTGTCAAGAAAGGAAGCTGGGACTTCCCTGGTGGCGCAGTGGTTGAGAATCCGCCTGCCATCGCAGGGGACACGGGTTCGAGCCCTGGTCCGGGAGGATCCCACATGCCGCGGAGCAGCTAAGCCCGTGCGCCACAGCTACTGAGCCTGCGCTCTAGAGCCCGCGTGCCGCAACTGCTGAGCTCACGAGCGACAACTGCTGAGCCCACGTGCCACAACTACTGAAGCCCGCGCGCCTAGAGCCTTTGCTCTGCAACAAGAGAAGCCACCGCCATGAGAAGCCCGCGCACAGCAATGAAGAGTAGCCCCCGCTCCCCGCAACTAGAGAAAGCCCGCGCGCAGCAACGAAGACCCAACGCAGCCAAAAATAAACAAAAAGTAAATAAATTTATTTTTTTTTAAAAAAAGGAAGCTTGGGTTTTTCCTTGTTGAACAACGTGTGTCATGGGGCTCATGGTCCCGGGCGCCAATGTCGTCAGAGCCTGGCAGTGGGTATAAAACCGAGACAGAGAAGCGCGGGCACCACGACCATCTTCCACTGCAGTGAAGGGGCGGCAGGGGGTCGGGCGGGCAGAGCTCCAACACTGGGTCCTGTGCCACCTGAGCATTCAGTTCATCTAAAGAAGAAAGTGAGTGTCGCGCAAGCCTCCGCTTAGAGCCGTGGACGTGATAGAGAGTGAGAGTGCATTTCCCTCACACTCTAGCAGTGAAATGGCTACACGTCCTCCACGTGGCGAGTGTTTTGTACTTGGGTGAAACTAAGGCACAGAAACGATCGTCCTCTTCTGAGTGTTGTTTCCCACACGCGTGCTGTAGACTTCGCCTGAGTGGGGTCCCCTCCCAGCCAGCTCCGTCCCCGTAAGAAGCAGGCACAGGGGCCCAGGAAGCACCAACAGGTGACCCCCTGTTTCCAGGTGGGCTTTCATTCATGACACCCTGTGGTTGGAAGCCATCTGTGTTCATGGGGTAAGAGGATTTTATCTGCCATCCTAAGACCTGGGCTCCACGTGCCGGGAGGAGGAGGAGGAGCCAGAAGGAGCAGCCGTACGTGCAAGTCACAGCACAGCCTCAGCACGCACGCCGCCGCGGCGTCTCTTGCTGAGAACCACGCTGGGTCTCACTTCGTTGCCGGCGTGTGACCACCGAACAGGGCGAGAGACGCACAGCAGCCGGAGGCCCACCTTGGACGGAGCAGGGGGCGCAGGCCGCCAACCCAGAGCCTGCGCCGCGAGTGGTAGCAGAGCGCCTGCTGCTGTCGGTGGTGCCCGTGTGAGCTCCCCAAACCCACCCGTCTTCATCCAACCCTGTCATAGCTCAAAATTAGTGTCTGGAGGCAGGTGCTCTCTTTTTTTTTTTTTTTTTTTAAATTTATTTATTTATTTATTTTTGGCTGTGTTGGGTCTTCGTTTTTCTGTGCGAGGGCTTTCTCTAGTTGCGGCAAGCGGGGGCCACTCTTCATCGCGGTGCGCGGGCCTCTCACTGTCGCGGCCCCTCCCGTTGCGGAGCACAGGCTCCAGACGCGCAGGCTCAGTAGTTGTGGCTCACGGGCCCAGTTGCTCCGCGGCATGTGGGATCTTCCCAGACCAGGGCTCGAACCCGTGTCCCCTGCATTGGCAGGCAGACTCTCAACCACTGCGCCACCAGGGAAGCCCAGGTGCTCTCTTTTTAATGTCAGTCTCCGTTGCTCATTGGGAAAGCAAGGATTGCCATGAATTTCTAGGCAGTTGTGGGTTATCTCGGTTGAGCTTGAGCCAGAGGGGGAGGAGGGGCAGAAAGGGTCCCCGCCGCAGGCGCCAGCTGGAAGCCTCACGTCCACCTCTGTTTGTTTCAGATCATCGATAAGAGCAAAAGGGACCCCTCGGAAGAGATTGAGATCCTCCTGCGGTACGGCCAGCACCCCAACATCATCACCCTCAAAGACGTAAGCGCCTCCGTGCAGCAGTGGTGTCGCTCGCGCTTTGTGTCTCTCCGGCTGGAGCCAGAAGCCACCGCTGATTTGGTGCAAGCTGGCTGCTCGGCTCACCAGCTGCTCCTGGCGCCCAGGAGCCCGGAGCCGGAGGGGGCCGCTGCCCGGACACCTCGGGGTCACCCAGCAGCTGGGTAGCGCGACCTGCCGGCCGTCGAGTCACATCCCGTTGATGACACCCCACTCCTCCCAAATCACACAATGCGCACAGGTGACACAGGAGAGAGAGCTGGTGTGGCTTCTCCTCCAGGTGTGTGTCACCTCGCTGTCATGGAGAGCGTGGGGCCCATGAGACGGGCTCCGGGTCTGAGACTCCGGATCCCGAGCCCCTCCCAGCTCCCTTCGCTTTCCCGACTGAGCGATCTGTGGCCCCTGTCCCTGAAAGAGGGGAAGGGAGCAGGGGCCAGTCACACTGGAGCCAGTTGGATGCACCTGGCAGCATCCACAGGGGCCTAGGGCTGGGCCTCGGGGGTCAGGCAGGGGAGAGAGCCTCATCTTCCTCTCCAACTCCAGAGTGATCCCAGCATCGTGAACCCCAAACCCCAAAATACTGGGGCCGCCTCCATTTCCTTCGGGCCCCATAAATGCCTGGAGTAAGAGGCCTTCCAAATGCCAATTCAGTTCTGAGGAAAGCGTGAAACAGGCCTTGTGTGAACACAGCTTGAAGTGAAGCCCAGCTGCATTCCTGTGGGTCTCAGTCAGCTCCCCCGCACGAGATCAGTCCCCTTGCTGTTTCCTTTGTCGTGCATATGCGAAGATCCACAAACAGAAATCAGCGAATTTGAAAACTCCCCGAAGAGCTCTGACTCTGTTTCGGATGAGTGACGTCACCCTGGGCACATTCTCAAAAGTAGCGCATTTGATCATAAACTCAGAAGTAAATACAACAAGATCAACTTCACATTGTTTATTGAGCTCCGTGCCAGCCAGATTGTTTTAGTGATTTGTTCTGAAATCATTGACTTGGAAGCGAGAAAGTCACCGTAGTTAGGTGCTTTGCACCATTTCCCTCTGGTTCTCAGCACTTGGGCGGCCCCTCTGCTGGGCCATCGGCCTGACAGAGACCCAGAGCTTGTTGGTTTGGTTTGTCTTTTAAGTTCAGGAGATTAACGCTAGTATGACTAAAGCTCTCTTTATCTACTGCTTTTCTGAAACACAAGCAGATCAGCCCTCCTACCTCCTCTCCTCCCGGACTCCCAGGGCTTGTCCCCCCTCACAGGGCACAGCCGCGTAGAGGGCCCCCGGGGTCAGGCTCCCCACCCACCCCGGACCTGCTGGGTCTGGCCGGCCTGTCAACCTGCTCCTTAAGGTTTGAAAAGCGCGGCCCTGGAGAACGCTGCCCCCTGGGGCTGGGCCAGCATCCGCGTTGTCAGTCTGAACGTCGCTCTCCCAGAGGCGGGGCAGTACCAGGGTTCACGGCAGCTGAATCCATCCACGCAGCTCTCAGCCCTGCTGACCCATGCCCTGCCCAGCAACAGATCATTAAAGCTGTTTTTTCCCCAAGAAGAGCCTTGTCTGGCATGCCTAGAAAATCTTCCCTCGTTTTCTACAGAAGTCTTGTGTCTGCTCCCAGGGAAGCACTGAGACGCCAGGCCCTCTGCACTGACACGCCCCCTGCCCCTGCCGGGGCGGCCCCTCTTTCCCAGCGGCCAGCGGGCCCGCGAGGGTGCCCACGAGGTCCCTGAGGCCTGTGTGTTCTCCCGCCCCACCCCCAGGTCTACGACGACGGGAAGTTCGTGTACCTGGTGATGGAGCTGATGCGGGGTGGGGAGCTGCTGGACCGTATCCTGCGGCAGAGGTACTTCTCGGAGCGGGAGGCCAGCGACGTGCTGTGCACCATCACCAAGACCATGGACTACCTCCACTCCCAGGGGGTAAGGCCCCGCCCCCTGGGCAGCCCTGCGCCTCGGGGGTGGGGGGGAGGACAGAGGAGGAGCGGGACCCGGGGGCGCTGAGAATCCACGGGCTCAGGAGCTGGGAACTCAGGTGTCCTCGTCTTCCTTGTGAATCACAGCCATCCCTCTTGGGTCTAAATGATTTTAGGCACACACGCGGTGTGTCCAGGAGCTAGGTCAAGAAATTAAATTCACCGAGACCAGGTAGAGCAAAAAAGTAGTTTGGGCTTGATAAAGGGAAATTTGGAATGTTCATCAATTGCCCTGTTTAGAATTGAATTCCTCCACCAATGCCAAGGAATATGGTGATAAAATGACAGTGACCACTGAGGGTTCCAGGCGCTGCTCTAAGCTCTTCGTCTGGGCAGTTCTAGACTCTGGATCACACCCATTTCACAGATGAGGAGACCAGAGCACAGAAGGGTTGCATATCGCGCCCAAAGCTGCATGCACAGCCGGGTTCTAACCCAGCACCATGCTTCTAGAACCCTTGCCCTCAGCCCCGGACCCCCACCTTCTCAGCACCTCCCAGGAAGCAGCAGTGCTTCCTTGGCCAACCGTGCACGTGTGGCTGTCAGCTTTTAAAATGCAGCCCCGTCTGACCGGGACATTCCTCCAGGGCCGCACGATGGTCATTTCCCAGGAGGTCAGACTGTAGAAGCAGCCCTTCAGATGATGGTTTTGCAGATTGGCTTCTGTTGCACGAGGGGGGCCAATAGACCTGGAACTGAAGTCTTTTGTTTCCTGGCCATCGGACCCCTGTAGGCCGGCTGCCGGCCGTGGCCCTTTAAGCTCCCTTCTCTGTCCTCTCCCTGGGTATTAGCAGGACAATGAGACACGTGGGCCCAAGCCATATGCAGGCACACCACGTGTTCTTACAATCGGCCTCTGTCCCCTTCAGAAGAAACCGCTTTGTGCCCTAAACAGCTGAATAGCCGCTGTGCTTTGAGGTGTTGCCGGCCCGTCCTTGGTGCTCAGAGCGCCCTGACGCTCACTCCGCACAGATGCGGCTCTCGGATTTCTGTCCGCTGGCCGTGTGCACATGACAGAGGCTCCTTGTCTGCGTCACCCGCTGGGGTGCCCGACACCTGCCCGCTGGAACGTGGCATCACACAGCAGATGTTTATCTTTAGAAATCTTCCATCCATGTTACTGAGCTCACCACCAGTGTCTGTCTGTGCGATGGCCCCAGCGGGCCTCCCTGATCGTGGACACATGCTTACTCATTTATTCATCCAAATACTCACCATCTGAGGGGCTTAGGTGGGGTCCTCGATTTTTGAGTGTCAGTGTGAGAGAAAGAGAGGGGGGAGGACCTACAGAGATTAGAGCATCCCAGCCGATTGCTTCCTGCCTCAGGACCTGCCCAGAATAAACGACTCCAAATAAACCCTTATCTCCTGAGTGCATCCCCGCTTCTCTCTCCTGCTCCATCCTGGGCCCCAGCTTAGGCGTAATTCCTTGTGCCTCTCCAGGTTGTTCATCGGGACCTGAAGCCGAGCAATATTTTGTATATGGACGAGTCTGGAAACCCTGAATCCATCCGAATCTGTGACTTCGGGTTTGCCAAGCAGCTGCGAGCCGAGAATGGGCTGCTGATGACCCCCTGCTACACAGCCAACTTCGTTGCCCCGGAGGTGAGAGGCCCACTGAGCCAGCGGGGAGACGGCCCTTTCCTACTTTCAAAGCCACTGCACAGTTTGGTGTATTGGAGTCAGCAGTAATTCTAGAGGGTAGAAATGAGAAGCTTCGGTCTTTTTTTTGCTCAAACACAGTTATTTTATCATTTTATTTCCTATTCGTAAAATTTGTAATGGTGAGTTTTGCACGTAGAATTGCCATTGTGCTGTAGACGATTTCGATCAGATCTACCTGTCTGTTAGGAGTTACGGTGAGAAATAATGTGTCAGTCTCTCCTACAACCGGGAAGGGAGCCAGTGGGTCGCCTGGGATCAGAAATCTCCCCAACAGCTGCACCAGGAGAGAGTGCACGTGCGTGGACTTACTTGGTGCCAGAGTTCTTGCTCCAGATTGTTTTCCAAAGCCCCAGAAGCGAGTCAGGTGCTATGGGATTGAGTGTTAGGGTTCCGCCGAGATTAGCGGATGAGAGCGCACGTGAATCCTGAGGGACCTCCCTCCCGCCCCCTCTTCTCAGGGCATCAGAGACCTCGGCAGCACATCTCGTATGTGCTGTGCCCTTTTCAGGCTCCTGGGGATCATTTCCGGTAGGTCCTGAAGTCACTGATGTGTTTGTGAAGACAAATCCAGTTTCTTGCTTTTTAGAAAAGCAGCCAAACCTGAGATGCAGGTGAGAACAGGACTGGAAACAGAAGAGGCTGACATTGCTGATGGGGGCGGGGGGGGGGGCACGGGGGGGAGGTCAGGAATGAAAACAGACATTAGTTCTGTGTGGATCCTTCTGGTGGTTGAAACTGCTCCAGAGTGGCCCTGGTGGGTGCAGTGACAGGTACAGAAAGTCCTAAGAGAGAGGCATGCTGGCCCCTAGTGGCCAGTCTGTGAGCTGAGAGCTGACCCAGGTGGGGTCCACAAGGTGACCACGGCCAGTGGTCCACAAGGAAGATGTCCACGTGCCTGCCAGGATACGGATGGATACGCAGCTGGGACCATCATTAGGCTGTCCAGATGCTACCTGTAGCCCCTTTAAGAAAATCTGGTTCTGTTTGAGCAATATTATTGCCGTATTTGATCGCTCCTAATGTTAATAGTATTGGTTTTAGTGATTAGAGACTACCTTACGTTGGTATATTACTTTACCATTTACTGAGCACTTTTACCAGTATTTTTTGCTTTTATCCTCCTATGCCACATGGAGTGGACAGGGTAGATACTATTAGCCACAAACACCTCACAGATTCAAAAAAAAACAGACTCCATGTGTTGAAGGGATTTTGAAGACCACTCAGCTAGTGAACATGGACAAGGGCTTGAACACCGAACGCTTGGTGTGTTCACACGCCTCGGTGACCTACCATGCTTCAGGCACCACGCCTGAGGTACAAAGATCCCGGCCCTGGTGTCTAAGGAAATTGAACACGGCTCTCCTGACTTCACGTTCAGTGTCAATCCAATAACCTGCAGTCGCCCGGAGTGCTTGTGCTGCTTTCTTTATTGTTATTCAACTGAAAACGTATCAAGAGGATTGCCCTCCCCTGAAGTGTGTAATCCTGGGACGCATGAAAACGCTCCCGTGTTAACTAGTCCTCAGAAACTCAAACACAGAATTACCAGGTGACCAAGCAACTCCACCTCTGGGTACAAACCCAGAAGAGTTGAAAGCAGAGGCAAGAACAGATATCTGTCCACCCGCGTTCACAGCAGCAAAAAGGTGGAAACAACCCAAGTGTCCATCGATGGATGGACGGTACAGTGGAATATTAGCCTTAAAAAAGAGGGAAATCCTGTCCTACGCCACAACGTGGATGAACCTTGAGGACACCGTGTTGAGTGTGATATGCCAGAAAGAAAAGGACAATTATGTGATTCCTCTTATATGAGGGACCTAGAGTTGGCAAATTCATAGAGACAGAAAGTTACATGGTAGTTCCCAGGGGCTGGGGGGAGGAGAGGGGGAGTTGTTGTTTCATGGGGACAGAGCTTCAGCTTTGCAAAAGGAAAAGAGTTGTGTGGATGGGTGATGCTGACGGCTGCCCAGCAATATGAATGTACCTAGTATCACGCAACCGTACACCTAAAAACGGCAAAGATGGGAAATGTTATGCCAAGTATACTTCACCAGAGTAAAAAAAAATTCTTCTGTTTTGTTTTGGTTTTTGTTTTGTTTGGTTTTGGGTTTTGCCACACTGCACGGCTTGCAGGATCTCAGTTCCCCGACCAAGGATTGAACCTGGGCCACCGCAGTGAAAGCCCGGAATCCTAACCACTAGGCCACCAGGGAGCTCCCAAAATTCTTCTGCCTTAAAAATTAAATGTTTCCTTTTCAGTCTGTCGTGTATCTGGCAAGAGCCAGGGCTCCCTGTGTGCGCGGGTCTTTGGGGAATCCTACTGCAGGGAATTAGGGTTGGCTTTGCGGCGATAAACAACAGTCCCACTGAAGTCACCCCTCATCCCCAGCCATCCCCCCCACCCCCGCCGGGGTTATGGTCCCGTCACAGCAACATGCTGTGACCTTGAATTTTCCCTGCCAAGTGCTTATCCGTCGTCTGCTTTTCCCCTGGCAGGTCCTGAAGCGGCAAGGCTATGACGCGGCTTGTGACATCTGGAGTCTGGGAATCCTGCTGTACACCATGCTGGCGGGGTAACGCAAACCCTCACGTGGGTGTCGGCGCTCAGGGCACCCCTGCCGAGGCTGCTGGCCCTTGTGGGCCTGTCCCTGTGCACGGGTGTGGGCCCACACCTACAGGCCTTGAGTTCAGTCTCCCGAGGCCCCTGCAGGACAACCAGAGAGCAAGGGCAGGAAGCCATGCCTTGTCGTTCAAGTGTGTCTCTGGAATTAGGGAGCTGGGGCTCCACGGCTCAGCTCAGCTCATCAACAAAAACCCAAGCCTCTGACCACGGGTCCGCGTTCTCGCCTCTGCACCACGCACCCTCTGCAGAGGTCATAGCATCTTTCCTTCCAAACACCTTCTCGAGCCAGGAAGCAGCAGCGAAGAGGCAGGCAGCCCAGGCTCCGGGTCGTAGATTCACCCTCACTAGCTCTGCTCCCGGGTGAATCACAAGAGCGACTGAGAATGGCCTGCTTTTTGCGTGGCCTCAGTGAGGTATTTCCTAGTCAATCAGTGACTAGTGTCGCAGTGGTGGGGGAGCCCCGGTGAGCCTGGGGCCGTGCCCTGAGGGCTGCGACAGCAAAGGAGGCCCTGCACTTTCTTCCCAATCCCACACTTTGTGATTCTTCTGGTGCTTACCTTGCCAATACATAAACTAGGAGCACAAACCCTGCCACTGAAGGAAGTGCGTTAGAATTACATATAATTTCCTTTCTGGGGAGGTTACACTGACCCGCCCTGGCTTATGTGAAGGAGTGACAGTAAACATCTATCACACACTTGCAGTGGGGCAAGAACCGTTTGCATTTTGTGTGTGTTGGTGTGTACCGCTGCTGTAGATCCCTGCGAGTGTATTATTCTGCCCATTTTGCAATTGAGGTTCAAAAAATTCATTTGTCAGAGAAGCCGGAGTTGGTAATAGATCGACCATGGGTCTCTCAGACTTCAAATCCCAGGCTCCCATCCACTATATACCACACTGTCACCATGGAAACCGCATCGCCGGGCAAACCACTGTACCACACTGTCACCAGGGAAGCCAGAAATGGTCCAGAAAGGCTCATCCTTGGGTCCACAGAACTTTCTTCACTGGCCGAGTAAGGAAAAGAGACACAGCAGTAAGAAATAAATTACACTTTACCATGAATCCTGGATTTGGGGCATGATGGGAAAGAAAAAATTATTCTTTTTACAACAAAGAGGCAAAATGAACTTTATCTTAGATTATAAAATGGAAGCTCATTACCACAAATTCTCTCATCACACAGATTTACCCCTTTTGCAAACGGACCAGATGATACCCCTGAGGATATCTTGGCAAGGATTGGCAGCGGGAAATACGCCCTTTCTGGGGGAAACTGGGATTCCATATCTGACGCGGCAAAGGTGAGTACATTGCCCGGTGCTCTTACTTCTTAGGCATGGAGATTCTGCAGTAACCATTTTATCTTTGAGGAATGCGAGAGGATACTTCTCGTGTAAATAATATAGATATTTTATACTCATAGATTTTTTTTAAGACACACAGCTAAAAAAAAGAAATTTTGCAAAAATATTTCATAGCACTTTTCACATTTCCTACAGTCTTGGTGTATTAGGGTTCTCCAGAGATACAGAACCAATAGGATGTGTATGTATAGAGACAGAGACAGAGACAGAGAGAGACTAAGACAGAGGGTGAGAGATTTATTTTTATGGAATTGTAGAGGCAAGTCCAAAATCTATAGGGCAGGCCAGAAGCCTGGAGACTCAGGGAAGAGTAGATGTTGCAGCTCTCGTCCAAAGGCCGTCTTCTGGCAGAATTCCCTTTTCCTCGGGGACTTCAGTCTTTTCTCACTTAAGACCTTCAACTGATTGGATGAAGCCCACGCACATTATGGAGAAGTTGACAGATTTAATTGTTAATGTCACCTTCACAGAAACATCTAGACCACTATTGGTTCTTTTTTTGGGGGGGGTGGTGCGTTGGCCTCACCACACGGCCTGTGGGATCTTAGTTCCCCAACCAGGAATTGAACCTGCACCCTCAGCAGTGAAAGCGCAGTCCTAACCACTGGACCACTAGGGAGTTCTCTAGATGAGTGTTTTTCGTTTTGTTTTGTTTTTCTTTTTTTTCATTGAAGTATAGTTGATTATGTAAGTTTCAGGTGTACAACATAGTGATTCACAAGTTTTAAAGATTGTACTCCATTTATAATTATTATAAAACATACGGGTGTTTGACCAAACACTGGGTACCATGGCCTAACCAAGTTGATGCAGAAAATTAACCATCACACTCTTAGGGATGTTGCAAAATGATTGCCCTGAGTGTTTGCAGACTGATCAAGTAGAGCTCTGGTACAGGGGTGTATTTCTGTCATTAAAAAATACTTTGAACTGGGGCTTCTCTGCAGCTGCACCATTTGTGACCAGCCCTGTTTCTCTGTCCATCAGACTTGGAATTCCTCTCTAATCAAATAGCAAATTATAGTCCAACCACAGTAAGAAACAGCATCAACAGTCTATTTCCTGTGTTTCTATAAAATGACCAGAGGAGGAGAAATTCTGGGGTTCTGATTCCAGCTCTGCCATTACCATCTCTGTGTGACCTCATACAGTGATGGTGGAGGAGATGATGGAGGTGATGAAGGTGGTGAAGAGGATGGTGGAGATGGCAGAGGAGATGATGGAGGTGATGGTGAAGGTCATGGTGGAGGAGGTGATGGGAA
Organism: Balaenoptera acutorostrata; assembly: GCF_949987535.1. Lineage (NCBI taxonomy): Eukaryota > Metazoa > Chordata > Mammalia > Artiodactyla > Balaenopteridae > Balaenoptera > Balaenoptera acutorostrata. The sequence continues at coordinate 2,856,167 of NC_080077.1, forward strand.
GTTGTGGAGGTGATGTGAAGGTCATGGTGGAAGAGATGGTGGATGTGGTGGTGAAGGTCATGGTGGAGATGATGGGAATGGTGAAGGTCATGGTGGAGGAAGTGGTGGAGGTGATGGTGAAGGTCATGGTGGAGCAGATGGTGAAGGTCATGGTGGAGGAGATGGTGGGAACAATGGAGGTGATGGCGAAGGTCATGGTGGAGGAGATGGTGGAGGTCATGGTGGAGGAGATGGTGGGAACAGTGGAGGTGATGGTGAAGGTCATGGTGGAGGTCATGGTGGAGGAGATGGTGGGAACAGTGGAGGTGATGGTGAAGGTCATGGTGGAGGAAGTGGTGGAGGCCACGGTGGAGGTGATGGTGAAGGTTATGGTGGAGGAGATGGTGAAGGTCATGGTGGAGGAAGTGGTGGAGGTGACGGTGGAGGTAATGGCAGCTGGCATTTAGTGAACACTTCCCCTGTGTCACACCCTGACACCCGCAGTGCTCCTTCCATCCACTCTGTTTTGAATGGGTATGGGAATTGTCTTAGTTCCAGTTCCCACAGTAGAGCCACAGACCAGGACTTGGGTGCTGTTGGTTTCTTTGAGAGGTGATTTCAAGCAGGAGTAGGGGGCAGGGAAAAGTTGGCAGGAAAGGAGTCCGTCAAGTACAGGACACGTTACCAAGGTCACAGCTGCAGGGAGAGGGTTTCGCTGCCTCCCAGGACCTTTTGCCGACTTCTCCCTGCTCCTTCCCTGCCATATCTTGCCCTCGCTCATTCCCCTGTGCCTTTCCCCTCTCTGTGCTCACCACACAACAAAACCTCCAATCCTCCGAAAACAGGCAAAGCCTACAGATTTGTATGTTTTTATAATACTTTATCTGCCTCCTGCATGCACTGTATAAAAACACACTGCTTTACTGTGAGCTTTTTTTTTTTTTTTTGGCCTCGCCACGCAGCTTGCAGGATCTTAGTTCCCCAACCAGAGACTGAACCCCTGCCCTCGGCAGTGACAGTGCAGAGTCCTAACCACTGGACCGCCAGGGAATTCCCTACTGTGAGGTCTTGAGCCAGTCAATAAGGGTCTCCCTGCTTTCATTTTTTACACATGGAAATGGGGAGAACAGTCCTTCCAGGAGATATTTGTTTCAAGAAGTTACCAAGATTAATGTTATCAAATATTAAAAGGCATTGTATTTCTCTGTAGAGGAAGGATATTGTATTAGTGTATAATATTTCTTCGTGGCGGTTGATGACCACAAATTCTGTTGAGTGGTTCAACTTCACATTATACAGATACTCTAACTGATTTCATCTCATTTTGGAATGTGATGGGAACAGTAAAGGAAGGAGAGGAGGCTAGTGGAAAAGCACGGACTCTCGCCGAGGCTCTTCCTTGGGCACTTGGTGAACAACTATACACATCACGTCTTCACCTACAAAACAGGGATGTAACATTCACCCTCTTTCCCCCAAGGACAGCCCTGATGGCTCACAAGAGCAGGTGACTGAAGCGTGTGAAGACAGTCTCATGAATTCCATGCAGACGCCAATCACATTTCTAATTGTACATGTGTGTACATGTAGGTACACACATTTGCATGTATTGCCACATGTAAATCTAAAGTGGAGCTCAGTCCTTAAACCCATTGTAGGAGTTTTTGTTGCTATTACGTTACAATCAAACAAGAAAATCACCTCTATGAAACATGAGCCCCTTTGGACACAAGTAATGGCAACAGATTGTTAATCCCACAGTTGGTGATTATTTGTAGCAAATATTTTTGGATTTGAGGATAGTAATATTTATTATATGTGATAAAATGTAACTGAGGACATTGTTATGATTGGTTTATATCCGTGGGATAGTCATTATTTCAGCTTCTCCCTTTGGAAGATTATCGTTTTTACTCAAATAATATTTCAGTAACTTACACACGCTATTGAACGTCTCCGCATTTGATTTCTCTTCAGACATAAAATCTTTAATACTGTATAAACCTGGGGTGGTCCACCAAGTTGACGATGGTTAAAACTTTAAAAAACTTCACATGTGTCTAAACCTGGAGGTAGACGTTTGGCCCCGGGTGCGGAGCTTCACTCTCAGCGCGGTGGTTAGGTTTCTCCGCGAGGAGGAGGAGGGGACTTCTGCTGGGAAGCTCAGAGAAGCAGCGGCGCTCACTCCCCTCCCCCCCCGCTGCCCTCCCCCCCCCCAGGATGTCGTGTCCAAGATGCTCCACGTGGACCCTCACCAGCGCCTGACCGCGGTTCAAGTCCTCAGACACCCGTGGGTGGTGAACAGAGAGTACCTGTCCCCAAACCAGCTCAGCAGACAAGACGTGCACTTGGTGAAGGTACCGACCGCCGGTCCCCGCGGCAAAAGGGTGGGAGCGGGGACTCCGGAAAAGCTGCTCCGATACCTGCACGGCTAACCCCAGGGGCCACAGGGTGCCGGAAGGGAACCAGTAACAGGCCCAGACAGGCATCCCAGGTGTCTTTACGGTTACTTGGTTCACCCCATACGTGCGATCACGTGCCAGACTCTGAATAAGTGACAACTTCTGTTAACACAGAAGGGGTGGGGACCCTCCTCGGGGAGGTGTGCACTGCCCCCAGCCGTGCAGCGGCTGGGGTTCTCCTGCTGGGAGCCGCCCATTCAGGACCGTCCGAGGGTTTAGAGCTGCTCCAGGAGCCCAGTCACCCAGGTTGGGCCCAGACCCTCCGGATGGGCAGAGCTGGGGTGTCATTGCCAGGAGGGCGCCCCAGGGACCCAGCAGCCGCAGAGCAGATCGGGGGCCGGGAGGACCTCACCCCGGGGCTCCCTGTGAGCCCCAAGCGTCTACCCCAAGTCACCGCACGGTTCACGGATGGGGTCGGGGGGGCGGGTGGACACGGCACTCAGAACTACATCCTGATGTTTAAGAGCCGGTGCCCCGTGGTCCTGAAGGAAGGCCTCCCGTAGCCCAGGCTCGGCGAGGCCCAGGCCGGGTCGGGGGCCAGCACCGCGTCACCGCCGCTCCCTTGTGTTGCAGGGAGCGATGGCCGCCACCTACTTCGCTCTGAACAGAGCCCCCCAGGCCCCGCGGCTGGAGCCTGTGTTGTCCTCCAGCCTGGCCCAGCGCCGGGGCATGAAGAGACTCACGTCTACGCGGCTGTAGCCGAGCCCGGCGCCCGCTCATCCTGCACCTCCTCGTGCGGCCGGAGAGGATCCGGGCGGGCGACGTCCCGACGCGGGGCTGTGCCGACCTTGCCACCTCCGCCCCCAGCCCACCAGGCGGAGTCCTGCCGCCGCGGACCCTGGCAAGCACCTGGAGGCCCCTCCGACCCGTGGGTCTCACGCGGTCATGGCTTGTGTTTCCGTGGAGAGACGTGTTTCCCAGTTATAAAGTCAGCAGCCTGGTCTGATTCCCAGCACACACAGCCCAGGTGGCACGGTGTGAAGGTGACGGTTAACGGCAGAGCCCTGGGGGCCCGGCTTCTGCGCCTCTGCCCTTGCCCACGGCTGAGTGGCCGGTGGGCACAGGGCGCCTAGGAGCAGACGCCTGGTCCCTCCAGATGATCCAAAGAGCCCTTGTCTCATTGCCCCCCACGTGGGACTGAGGCCCCCGCGTCCTCTCCTGTTGCACATCTGATGGGGCGAGGCCACCCCAGCACCGGGGGCGGCAGCTTCGCCTCGGTGGCCGCGTTTCACGAGAATCGCTCGCGTCCCCGGGAGGGAGCCAGCCAACCTGTGCCCACGTTTTCGCGTTCTCCTGAGGACCGGGGCTGCAGGAGCGGCTGCTTCTCGCTCCCGCCCCGGCTCAAGGGTCGCCGCGGCCGCCCCGAGCTTCCGAGAGGGCCTGGCCTTCCCTGAGCGCTGGCTTTCCCCTTTCATGGAAAGCCTGTGGCCCGTGGGAGCCCTCAGTTGGGTTGCCTCCCATCGGTCCCTTCTCGGGTCCCCTGGAGACCCCTGCCCGGGGCCAGAGGGGAGCGGAGGGTGTGTTGCCGAGAGCAGGGGCGCCCTTTGTGGAAGCTGTGCTTTCGTGGCGTGCTTTGTGTTTCTGTTGCACAGGTCTGTCCTCACCTGACATGTCAGGGCTATTTGATGTTTCCCCCGGGGCGTGTGAACACAGGAGTGGGTGTGATGCAGGGCGAGCCACCGCCGGGGCCTGGAGGACAGAGGCCTGTGTCCTCCCAGCCGGCCCCGAGCCAGGGGGCCACCGGCCAGCTGACCGGAGGGCCTTTGCCCACCGAGCTGTGACTGGCCAGCATCGCTGGGCACCCCCTGCCCTCGGGGGGAGGGGGAGCTCCTGTTGGTCTCAGCTGGGTTTTCACCAAGAAGACAATTTTTCAAGGTCCCTCCATTTCAACTCACTCTGGTACCCAACTCGACCGACAAAAACAATGCCACCTTCTAAAAAATAGCTCCCTAGCTCGGTCTAATGGTTTTCAGACCTGAAAATATAAACGTATCGCAGAAGCTTTAATTATCCCGTGAGCCATTTTTTTTTTTCCTCAGAACCACAAGGAATAAAAAGGTGGGGACAGATTCATGTACCTGTTTTCCCACAAAGCCCTCTTGGGCACTTCTCCTGTTTCTCAATAGAAAGTGCTTTTTCCCAAGGCTCAAAAGACTTCCACCCACAACAGTTTTGTTTGGGGTCAGAACTATTTTGTCTGTCATTAGAAACTTAGGAAAACCTGGGTAGTCCCAGGTCACAGATTTTGCCCTCCCAGAAATCGACAGTGGCCCTTGTATCTTGTGTTTGCCGCACAGGCAACGTCCGGCCCATCAGCCTCCTGGGCCTCTGTCCTGGGCGTGTTGGCACGTTGTTGGTTTGCTTGAAGTCCGTGTGTTGTGATGGAAGCGGACAGAACGGAGAGACAGAGATGAAGCACGGCTGGGAGAGCAACCAGCGCGTGTCCTCTGTGTGTCACACCAGCCCCCTTACGTGTGCAGCCTCAGTTCTGACCGTTCAGAACCCCGCGGGGATCCCGGGACTCGCCCCACTCCGGACCCCGCCCGTGGCAGGGGCGCCCCCGGCTCTGCTGAACCAACTCGAATGCCCTAAGATACCTCCACTCCCTCACCCTTCTCCAAAACAAAGTGGTACTTGAAACCCTTCTGCAGAGAGGCAGCCTAGAGAAGCTGAGAGCCTATTTTTAATTGAACTGGCTTAAGTCTTAAGTAGCCAGTGGCTGGGCTTCCTAACCGGCAGTCGGTATGTGAATGAAGGTGCGATCACCGCGTTATTCACCTGTACGGGGCACCTCCACCATTCACGCAAGGCCTTGCGGGATTTGCACACGTGGTGTGACAGCCCAGCAAGTTAACTGGCTGCCCTGCCCTCCTGTAGAGTCAGACCCCCTCTGGATCACCAGAACCACAGACGTGGTTGTGACAAACCCGAGCCCGGGGTCTCAGGCCTGCAGCCCTGCCGGTCGCCTCTGTGGTTCCCACTATAGCCTCATCCACCCCGGCGCCCACCCACTTTAAGAGAAACACCTGACGCCCCCCGGAGGGAGAGCTTTGCCCGATGCTGCCCCCCACGTCACACTGGGCAAGAGTGAGATTTCACTTGTTCCCCAAGGGCAGTCGGTCGTGGTTTCAAACTACCCGCGTGTGTGTCGCCGTGTGGAAGGCTGTCAGAGCTCTGAGTGGTCATGGCTCCGATGCGAGCCAGTCCCGCTCATTAATGGCGTGACCCAGCGCCGCTCTGGGGTGGTGACCTTGCTTCACTGGGTCCCTCCAGCACAGGAGGAATCTGATCTGCACTTGTTCTCTCCCACGTGGTTTGGTGGCCCTCACCGCTCCGAGAGCCGTGGGATTCTAGAATGGAAAGGACGCCGCAGGTCCTGAGTGACGAGGAGAAGCCACCCGCAGGCTCAGGGCGTCACCGGGAAGGGACCTGCCAGCTGCGGCCGAGCCCACCCTCCTCCGAGGACACCGCCAGCACTTTGTGTCCCTGCCCGTGTCCGTGTTTACAGGGGACTCTCGTGTTCACGCTTTATATTTTATGTTGGAGATGGGCGGCCACTCTACGATATTTATTACGCTTTCCAGACTTTCTGAATAGATTTTTTTAATAAACATGGGTTTTATGAAGTGTAATATTTTTCTAGCATAACTGTGATACTGGACTTTCTATACCGTCACGAATAACAGTCTGCAGGTGAGCTTCTTACCAAGCCCTCCCCCTCCCCTTGCACCGCCTTCCGGCTGCTCCCAGCCTCTGCTGCCGCCAGCTGGCCTCTTCGTGGGGGCAGGCGGCACGGCCGTCCCCCCACCCTGAGAGTTGTGCATGCACGTGTGGGTGTGTAAGCGCGTGCCCAACTGCGTTGTGTGATGCGCGTGTGTGTGCACGCGTGTGTGCGTGTGCACGTGTGCGCACGCGTGTGTGTGTCCGCTCCCCGTGCAGCCCGGCAAGAGACGGGATGGTCGTGTTGGTGGCGAAGCAGGTGGCCCGGGTGGGCTGCTGGACGCCATCCCCGCGGTCTCTCCTGGGTGTACCACCTGCCGCCTCACGCCCATCTTTTCTTCATACAGAAATAAAACAAGAAGCTACGCTGTCGGTCGTGAGCTCTGCAACCTAATCTCTTCTTCCCTTTTGGTCAGTTCCTAACCTGCGCGTGTCAGCCAGTGGGCCCCCCCCCCACGCACACATCTCTGCCATCGTGTTGGGGGCTGCTTCCCCAGCAGCTGAGGGATCTTCCCGAGATCCTACAGCCTCACGGTGCAGGAGCAGCGTTGAATTTCAGGGCCAACAATAACGCCCAAGGAATTCTTTCTCCTGCTGCCCCAGAGCGTGCTCAGAAAACGCCACCTGGAAGAGATTGAATTGGAGAAAGCATCTCTTACATCATGTGTGTTATCTTCTATTGCCACTGTGATAAATTTCCTTAACCTGGTGGTGCTGAACAATTCGTTATGTGATATTTCTGGAGGTCACAAGTCCGAGATGGGTCCCATGGGGTGAAATCAGGGTGTGGGCAGGGCTGCATTCCTTCTGGAGCTCCAGGGGAGACCTTTTCCAGTGTCCGGAGGTTCCTGGTCCCTCCCTCCAGCCTCAGAGCCAGCCGCAGGGGCCGAAGCTACGGTCCTCACATCTGTCACCCACCTGGAGCACCCAGGACACTCTCCCTACTGTAAGGCCAGCTGGTTAGCCACCTGAATTCCACCTGCCACCTCAGCTCCCCTTTGCCCCGGGACCAGCACGTGACATCTTCGCGGGGCCCGTCACTCTGTCTGCCGGGCCAGCGAAGATCTGGCCACACGTTTCAGCCTGTGTGTGGTTCACAGGGGGACAAGATTCAGGAACTGTGATGCTTTGGGGCTTTGCTTTCTCAGAAGCTGACACGTCACCTGCCGCAGCCTCGTGGATGCCGGACCGAGACACGAGACTCCGGGTCAGAGCCCACCCACCCCCATAGCAAACAGCGAGACCCTGTGTGCGTCAGTCGCCTGGCCCCCCGGTCTCACGGGGGTGGTGGAGCGTGGCCCAGGCCGAGGGTTGCCCAGAGGGCTGTGTGACAGCCAGGGCCCGACTTGGGAAACACCAGTCATTTATAAAGGGCTGCAGGCAAACGGCCATCCTTTGCCCGGGACGGGGACGCAGTCCTGTCTCCCCGGCTGTGTGATGTCTCGGGGGACGTCCCGCTAACTCAGCAGCAAGCGCACACGTCCGTCTTTTGCAGGATATGACCTAGTCCTCCGGGTACCTTTCATGCAGAGCATTGTGTCTATACTTGCAAATCCAGCTTGCCACTTGTCCTAAGTAATGCCAACCCAGACCATTAGCCGTATTTGCTTCCCAAGACGCTGGAAACATGAGGCGGGTAAGGGAGCCTCGGGCCTGGGCTCCTGGTTTCCAAGGCAGCCCCCGGGTCACCCAGTCATGCCGCCCACCAAATCCCTGGTGTTTTATCCGGTCTGTGACCTCCTAGGTAAAATGAGTAAATCTCGTGTACGAGGGTGGATCGCAGGGCAGCTCGTGACTCAGGACCCCGAGTCAGAGGCTGGGCATGGGGTCGGGCTCTGCTGCCAGTGTGGTATGGACACGCCCCCATCCCAGGGCTCAGATTCCTTGGCCGTACAAGGGTCGAGGGCACCTCCACTGACGGGAGGACAACCGCCCCAGCTGTTTCAGCTTGTCAGTGCTTTCACACAGTGACAGTCATTTCGTCACTGGCATGTGGAAACTCAGACTGAGCAGATGATCCCTCATAGCAGAGATTCGCTCAGTCAAAACACGTTTCCTGCGCTTGGAGCACACGCCCGTCGCTGTCCTAGGAGGTTCAGCAGCCACAGAGCAGGTCCCTCCTCTGGTGACGTGAAGCTTCCAGCAGGGGAGAGAAAGTAAGCCGGTAACAATACATAAACAGTAGGTGCCAAGGTGCCGTGCGCTCTGAGGGAAAAGCAGAGCAGACCGAGGGGACTGGCCATTTTATTCAGGAAGGGAATTCAAAACGTACACTAATCCTTAAGATGTGCTGGTTCTTCTCAGCAACAGATATCACCAACCTTTCAATGTTGAGCCCATGACTTTTGAATTTTATTTAATTGATTCCCCGATAATGGCTATAATTCAGGATCTAAAATCAAGAACACTCATTTATGACATATGTCCAATTTGGGCATGTGTTTGTCACTTTACCATGATGAGGAGAAACATCAAATAAATGTTTGGCAGAGAAACGATCTTCAGTATGCTGTTTTTATCACACCTGAGCTTGGGCAAGAAAGCCACGATTTCCAAATCATAGCTGTGGTTTTAGCTCTGAAACATCATTGTTGGCAGCAAGTTCTGTTTATTCCGGTGTTTTCCCCAAATTTTATCACACGGGGTTTTCTTTCCTGAGGGAATAGGAAGCCAGTTTGGCCCCTGATCTCAGCTCTCCTGGGTTCTGCTTTGGGCTGAGGGATAGATTGTGAAATTGGAAACTTTGATCACATAGAGACACGTCAAAACCCACAGACTTTCAAACTCTGCTTCTTTATGGACTTGGAAACTGGATCAATCAGGTTTGTTTTTAGTCCTAAATAACAGTTGAAAAGGTAAGTGTTCAGACTAAAGAAAAGATTTTCTTAAGAGAAATTAAGATCAGAGTTAAGCTCTTCACATAACTTTAAAACACATTTTTAGAGCCTAAGGTTTTGCTAACAACGTAAACTCTCGCCTAGTTACAAAATATCCCCAGTGAAACCTGGAAAACATCCAAAGTAATCCAGACTCACATAGAACTCGATCTGAAAGACTTTGATATGAACAGTAGTGAAAGTTTAATGTCTAAGCCCTTGAGAAGATTAACGATAAAATAATAAACGTTGGCCTCACAGGAACCGGACAAGTGACTGTCCCTGACATTTTAGACAAAAGGAAGCCAGAGGTCAGTACACCTCCCAGACCACAGTTCACAGGCTGGGACTCAGGCTCCCACATCCCCGGAAAGTTCTAGTGACTCCAGACTTCCATTTCCTCCAACAAAACCTTCCAGGACCCGCTGCGGAAATGGGAGAAGGCAGTGACCCCTGGGCGGGGGTCTCAGGCTCCTGATGGCTGATGGAGGCGCTGAAAGGGGAGGGCCCACCGCAGGGGGAGTCCGGTGCTGTCCAGGAAGGGCAGCGCCCTGAGCCACAGTCGGGGAGGTTCTCCGTCGGACGGGTCTCGAGCTACTGGTTCATTCACACAAACATTTCCTGACACCAGCTCTTCGCCAGGCACCAGGGAAGCAGACAAAGCTCTCTGCCCTCCATCAGCCTTTTTCCTAGTGAGGGGAAACAGAAGAAACAAACCACACAGAGGATGTGGTTCTCGAAGGGTACTGAGCTCTGTGGGAGAAACAGAGGACAAGGGGTCAGCGGTGGGCAAATTAAAACAGGGTCGGAGAAGGCGTCACCAGTGGGTCAGCACAGGGCGGTGGGGGCCGGGCACTGCAGGGCAGGGAGGGTCACATGAGTTCATTTCCTCCTCCCAAAGCTTCACTACAGCCTCGGGCACAGAGCAGGGGCTTTCCGTGAGTTTGCAATTGTCACAATGTGCCACTAGAGCGCAGTGTGGGCCCTGCAGGTGTTGAAAGTGTCCCCTCCCTCCCCGGCACCCCTCCCAGATCGCAGCTTCCCTGGGACGGTGGGGGGATGGCAGCTGTCCCCGATCCTGCCCCTGGCTCCTTATAGCCGGTCAGGGACTGCCAACCTGAGCTCTCGGCAGAACTGGGCGTCTGAGATCTATGTCAACGTTGCCAAAAGCTGTGTGAGAAGCATAAATTTACACACCAGAAACCTACACGGCAACACGTCAGGCTCCTCTGAGCTTTGGTTGCTTTTACATTAACTTTACTTATGTCACACATAGGGGAAATTTTAAAATTTCTCTATTAAAATACTCCTGTAGAGGAGCAGAAAAGTTACTAAATAAATATATCTTTATTAGACAGTCTTTCCTAAAACAGGTCTGTAGGAAAAACAATTTCAAAAAAGGTCTTTGATGGTGAAAATGGCTGTGAACCAGTGACTCTGGTAACCACCAAGGAGAGATGCTCAGACAATAGGTTTGGAGCCTACCTGTATTTTTAAAGCATCCCTGTGATTCCATGGATCGGCCCTGTTGGAGACGCAGAATACCACGCGTGGCTCTAAGTTCCAAAAACAACCAAGTCCTACCCTGGCTGGACACCCGAGCTGCTGGCCACTGCAGGCTGCTCATCGCCACGTGGACGTTTGACAAGCATTTCATCCTGGTTCATCAATCCTGAACCTACGTCTTCACCCCAGCCTCCCAAAACTTGCTGCTCCCTCCTGATCCCCGAACTCAGTGGAAACACTTTGACTCACACCATTTCCAAAGGATCCATCCAGAGATGGACCCATCCTTTGGTCCAGAGCCCCTCCCCCAGCCCCTCCCGCGTCATCAACCTTCAGATCCTGCGGGTTCGCCTCCTGAGCCGGGGCTTCCTTTCATTCCCGTTATCCCCGCTTCTCTCTGCTCACCTGGGCAGCTGCAGTGACCTCCTGACTGGGCACCCCGCTGCAGCACTGCCCCCCAAGCCCATTGTCCACGCTGAGGCTTAAAATTCTATCAACAGACAGTGGTGCCCGTATCCCTTTACTGTGTTAAAGGAAAAGCTTCAGCAGCTCTGGTTCTTCTGGAGGAAGTCCAGCCTATTTATCTGGTATTTGACCCCCATGACCTTGGCCGGTGTGTTCTCAGCTAATCTCGAGACGCACCCCACCTTAAGTTTATAATTCCGTGCCGTCCAATAGGGTGCGCTCCCATCACGGTTGTCTATTTAAATTTAAATTGCTTAAAATTAAAGTCAAAATTCGGTTCTGTGGCCACACTGGCCACATTTCAAGTGCCCCACGGCCGCAGGAAGCCAGGGTTCCCGGGTTGGACAGCCCAGATTCTAGAACATTTCCATGAAGGCAGGAAGTTCCACTGGATGGCACTGTTCTAGTACATTGGTCAGGAGTCTTAGTTACAAACGAGAGAATCCACTTTAGCAAGCTTAAGCAGAAAGGGAATTATTATAGAGAAGTAAGTACCTTGCAGAACTTTCCGGAGAGCAGGCCGGGAAGATGCACGGCCAGAGACAGCGCACTCTACCCCCTCATCCCAAGGCTGCTGGCAGAGCCCTGCTGGCTCCTTGGCCACCTCCTGCGTCCAGCTCCCTGGTCCTCTCCCCTCACTGGCATCCGAGCTGGCTGGGACTCTGTCTTCCTTTTCGTCTGGGCCTGCGTCTGGCGTTCTCTGCCTCTGGCAGCTCGCACTGTGGGGTCCCCGGTCTCCCATCAATATTCCCCGCTGGGCGAGCTGTGTGTGGGAGCCCCGTCCCTCCCCACCGCAGCAGGAGCCCTCGTCCACCGCCGGCTCTTCAGGAGAGGTCACCACGCGCTGACAGCCCTTGGCCTGCGACGCAGCCTGGTGGCATCTGGCAGACCGGTTTGATAGAGCCGCATTTGTGTCCCCGGGGAAACACTCCCCCTCGCTCCCCAGCTGCAGCGCCCAAAGGCACAGGCAAAGCCAAGACACGGGGTGCTCATGGCCCGCTGGGTCCCACCAGCACCTGCGCCCCTCCTTCTCCAGCCCCTGGGGCCCGACAGAGAACAGCCCCACAACTGCAGTGTCTCAGTGCCCACCGCCTGGGCCGGGACCACGCCCCAGTCCCCGCACGGTGACCTCTCCGCGGGCGGCCCCGGCGCCGTCCTACCCTGACACCGGCACAGGCCTTAAGGAAGCTGGGCAGGACCCTGAATCCCGGGGGCATCAGCCTTCAGGCAGAATTCCTCAGGCTGGGGGCTGAAGCAGCAGACAGTTCAGGGGGCCGGGGGTCTAAGGTCGGGGCGCCCGCCCACGCGGTGTCTGGTGGGGACCCGCTTCCTGGTTCAGAGAAGGCTCTGGTCCCTTCATCTTGTAAGAGCCCCTCCCCATGATCCCGTCTAACCCTAAGCCCCTCCCCAAGGCCCCCCTCCACACGCCATCACACGGGGTTAGGGTTCACCATATGGATTGGAGGGGTGCAGCATTCAGCTCCTTGCGCCCCTTTTGCTCTGAGCCCCTTGGGCAGAAACGACACTGGGCAGGTCCACGGTGACGGGCGCTCGGGGAGCCCACGGCTGCTGGGTGAAGAAGCCTGATGGGGGCCGGCTGATCGCACAGGGCTGTCTAGGAGCTGGGCTCACTCAGCCAGTCAGGGAGGCCTCCCCAGGGGCCATGGGGAAGGTGCCAGGGGCGGAGACACCAGCTGACACGACACACCTGTGCTGGGCCACCCGCCCCGTCCCTCACCCCGACTCCCAGCTGTTTCTCTAACGAAAGGCGCTTTGGTCCTCTCTGCCATCCGTCCGTCTCCTCTGCCCGGACACCCTTCCCTAGCGGCTCCTGCTCGGGATTCAGGCCTCAGCTTCTCAGAGAGGCTTTCTCCAATGATCCCACCCAAAGCAGCAGCGGGCCCGCCTAGCCTGCCCTGGCCACGGCCTGCTCTATCTCATCGCCCTGCCTTCCCCCCAGGCACTTGGCAGAAGTGCATTAATTTGTTCTCTCTGTCTCCGTGTCTGTCTGTCTGCCTGTCTCTCTGCTTTCTGCCTGTCGCTCTGCTTCTCCTGCTGGAATGTGAGCAGAGTCCCCACCTGTCTGTGTTTCCCTGAACCTCAGGTGCGCCACCTGGCATCTCCCGGGCCCTCAGGCAGCACCCGTGGGACGGATGGAGACTGGAGGCGGACCAGCGTGGGGAGCAGCGCAGAGATGGGGGGGCCATGCAAGATCTGGGGTCACTAGATAGAGAAAACCTCCCCCTTCCTCCCACTCCCCACCCCACCCAAAGTCACTGAAGACTTCATTTCCACAGCCGGGACCAGCCGTGTGTGAAAATAGAAAAGCACGTTCCCTCTGGCACCTGGAAGCCACAGGCTCAAACCCTGGGCTATTCAGAGCTGCGTGAGGACCTGTCCTGTCTCAGGGGCTTCGGTGAAGGGAAAGTGAAGTGAAGTGAATTTGGGGCCGTCCTGTTTCTCCCCCAGGAGGGGAGCTGCGTGACACGTGGGGACCACGGGAGGTGCTACACGGGTCCCCTCTCTCTCTCAGTGGAGACGTCCAGAGTAACTTTTATTGCTGTTGCAGGCAATGTCTCCTACACCTAAATGACCCAAGGACACTAGAGTTTGCTTCATCAGCATACAATCCTGTAAAGCTGCATCTTCTCTTTTGAAGCGTAGACTAGGCCGAGGATAACAGATGAGGACAGACCAAATATTAGCTTTTAGATTCGCCACTCAGAACTGCAATCCAGACCACAGGGCATGGCCCATGTGGAAGTGTCTTTGAGGTCAAGTCAATAGACTTAACCCAGTCAAACTTTAACCCATTTTGTGGGTGAAAGATTTCTGAAGAAATTGATTGATCTTATCCTGTGTTTCAGTGTTTGTGACTAATCTGTGTAACCGCATTATCCTGATAGGGTATGCACTTCAACTACGCCACAATGCCACTGGCTACTTTAATCTCTGTCCTTTTTCCCATTTGGAAGATGTGTTAACTGAGGCCTAGCTGGAGCCTTTAGAATCCAGGCTCCCAGCCCACTGGCTTCAGGCTGAGATGAGGCACCGCTGTGGAAAGCTGGCAGAGCTTGTGGGGTGTTCTGCAGGTAAAACAAGAAACCAGGATGGGGCATCAGAGGAAACGATCTGCAATGTGTCTTGACGAAACTAGCAACTGACACAGCAGGGTGGGCACTGCATGTTATGATAAAGAAAATTCATATTCATGAAACATTGGTGGCAAGCTGCCAATATTATGTATTCAGAATACACCCATTTTTCAATTGCTCGAAACATCATTTAGGTTTTTAAAAGGTAATGATAATAAACGGGTCTAAAACGCACCTAAACAACTCAAATATGGAACGAGATATGAAATGACGGAAGATGGCATGGGCTGGTCCAAGGCTGAAGCCACGTACCAGGCCAATAGCAGACTTGCAAAGGTAGAAAGAAATGTTGCCAATTCGTGGCCTGGAAAATAGAGCCCAAGGCGGGCATTTTGGGGTCTTTTAGAGTGTCAGCTACAGGTGAAAAAACGGGTGTAATTTCTAACACAATGGATGGTGCTCCAACTATGTTAGCTGAAATCAGGAATTTGGGGGAATTATTTATTTATTTATTTATTTCTGCTGCGTTGGGTCTTCGTTGCTGAGCGCGGGCTTTCTCCAGTTGCGGCGAGCGGGGGTTACTCTTCGTTGCGGTGCGTGGGCTTCTCATTGCAGTGGCTTCTCTTGTTGCGGAGCACGGGCTCTAGGCCCACGGGCTTCAGTAGTTGTGGCACGTGGGCTCAGTAGTTGTGGCTCATAGGCTTAGTTGCTCCACGGCATGTGGGATCTTCCCGGACCAGGGCTCGAACCCGTGTCCCCTGCATTGGCAGGCGGATTCTCAACCACTGCGCCACCAGGGAAGTCCCTGGAATTTTAAAACATGACACTGATGTTTCTCTTATTGCTTTGTTCCGTTGCGTGATGCATACTGAAAATATTCGCATTCGGTTTTCTGAAGCAGACACTGCAAAGAGTGTCATAAATAGTTTTTTTAAAATTGTTCCTTAAATGTGTGCCAACGCTATGACTCATCCTCAGTTTAATGGATTTGTTGAACGAACCCATTAAAGACAAGGAAGTAATGATGTGCGCCAGCGCTCACTGGCAGAGTTTTACTCCTACTTTACCTCCAGTTCAAGGATTTCTTGAAATAAAGGGACTGTTTGCCAGATATTCAGTAATCAAAGGCAACGAACAGCTGTGTGATTTGTGTTTTCTCCCTGGCATCACGCTGCATATGAATGAGCTAAACCTGAAGCTTAAAAACTTCACTTAAAATGTGAATTCAGGGGGGACTTCCCTGGTGGCGCAGTGGCTAAGACTCCGCGCTCCCAACGCATGGGGGCCCGGGTTCGATCACACATGCATGCTGCAACTAAGAGTTTGCATGCCACAACGAAGACCCGGCACAACCAAGTAAATAAAAATTTTTTTTTTTAAGTGAATTTTTTCACATTTGTGTCCTAGCTAGACAGGTATGAGAATTTATTTGCAATTGAAATTTTTGGACTACAAATCAATAATAATGATTTTACAAAGCTTTCCTAACATGAATACATAGGTAGAACATTTTAATAATAATAAACAGCATTATGTAAATTAACTGCAAAAACTACCCTCAAACTAAAGAGATGCTTTTCCATTTAGGCAATAACTAACCTTTTTAAAACAAAAATAATTTATTTATATTTTATTTTTGGCTGTGTTGGGTCTTCGCTGCTGCACGCAGGCCTTCTCTAGTTGTGGTGCACGGGCTTCTCATTGCGGTGGCTTCTCTTGTTGCAGAGCACGGGCTCTAGGCGCAGGCTTCAGTAGTTGCAGCATGCAGGATCAGTAGTTGTGGCTCACGGGCTCCAGAGCACAGGCTCAGTAGCTGTGGCGCACAGGCTTAGTTGCTCCACAGCATGTGGGAGCTTTGCGGACCAGGGATCGAACCCGTGTCCCCTGCATTGGCAGGCGGATTCTTAACCACTGCACCACCAGGGAAGTTGGGCAATAACTAACCTTTGACGTTAAGGTTAACACGACTGAGTTGAAACAAGAGTAGGTGAATTTAATTTGAACTGATGTAATTTTGAATTGTCAATGCAAATGCAAATGTTAAAGGAAAATGATTTCTTTTCTTTTTTCTTTTTTGGTACTCGATTCAGTTTTGGAAATTTTTTCAGTATGTTTGGAACAACTTGGGTGTGTAAATACACTTTTTTAAACTGTAAATGCTACGAAGTTTAAATACAGATCAAATATTGCCAATGAAAATTTAGCATCTGAGTTAAGATGAATTATAAGTGTAAAATACACACCAGATGTTGAAGACAGTACGAAAGAAGAAAATAAAATATTTCAGTGATATATGTTATTGATTATATATTGAAATAATATTTTGGATATATTGGGCTAAATAGACGCATTATCGAAATTAACTTTATCTGTGTCTTTTTACGTTTTTAATGTGGCTACTAAAATACTCGAGCTTGGGTTGTGGTTCCCGTTACACTTCTACGGGGCACTGCTGATCTGGAACGTCCTCCCTCCTCAGGCCAGGGAAGAGAGGGCTTCTGTTGTCCTGTTGTCCTATTAAAATGTTCCACTTACTGGAGAAGCTGGGTCACTCCCTCACTAGTTTCCCTTGACTAGTTCTTCTAGCACTTTCATTTCCTGGGAACTCGAAGATGGACCCACAGGCCTAATCAGATTCAGGTTCAAGATGCGCGGTGGTGGGGGTTGGTACTGTAGGCCAGGTGCTGCCGGGAAGCACTTAGAGTCGGCTGTGATGCTGAGTAGGTCCAGATGCATCCCTCCTTGCAAATTCGCATTTTCCCCTTTCAGACCAGCAAATAACCCCTGGGATAACACTGCTGCCCTGCGAGCCCCACTTCCCGTTCCTTCACTGAATAGGGTTAGCGCCCTTGATGATCTTTGTCTGAATCAATATTTCACTAGGGATTGCAGACTGATGTTCTTTTAATTCTGCCATTCCTTCATATTTATTAGCTGGACTCATTCTGAAAAGAAGAGCTTTCCTTCATGACTAGGGCTGTCTGAAATAGTTCATGCAGATAAATGCTTCTTCCCCTTTAATTACCAAGAGTTGGTGTACTGATTATGACAAAGGGGTTTCAGGATTTTTGTTGTTTGCTTCTCTACGCATCTTTTTAAAGATTTTTTTCCTAAGTTTTAAAAAATAACTTTATTGGGGTATAATTCACATATCCTACAACTCATCCCTTAGAAGTGTACGAGTCAATGGTTTCTAGCATAGTCACAGGTGTGCAACCATCACTACAACCAATGTTGGACCATTTTCATCATCCCAAGAGGAGAGCGTAGACCCATCAGCATCTCTGTTTCCCCAACCCTCCCAGCCGGAGGCAGCCACCAGGCAACTTACTGTCTCTACAGATTTGCCTGCTCTTCACGTAAGTGGAATCACAGGATATGTGGTCCTTTGTGTCTGGCTTCTTGTACTTTAGCAGTGTTTGCAAGATCCATCCATGTTGTAGCACCTGTCAGAACTTCATTTCTTTTTATTGCTGAACAATATTCCATCTTTTGGATATTCCATATTTACCTACTCACAGCTGATTCAACATGTGAGTTGTTTTCACTTTTTTGCTATTATTTACAGGGCTGCTATGAGCATTCGTATACGTTTTTATGAGGATGTATGTCTTCACTTCTCTTGGGTGTATACCTAGGAGTGGAATTGCTGGGTCACATGGTAACTCTGTGTTTAATCATTTGAAGAACTGCTAGACTGTTTCTCATAGCAGATGCACCACTTTCCTTTCCCACCAGCTGTGCACAAGGGTTCCTACTTCTCTACATCCTTACCATTTTCCTTTTTTTTGATTGTAGCTATATGGAGAGTGTGAAGTGGTATCTCATTATGGTTTTGATTATCATTTCCCTGATTGCTAATGATGTTGAACATCTTTTCATGCGTTTATTGACCATTTGTCCACCTTCTTCAGAGAAATGTCTATTCTGATCCTTTGCTTATTATTTAATGGGGTTCTTTGTCTTTGTATTATTGAGTTCTAAAAGTTCTTTAAATATTTTAGATACAAGTCGCTTATCAGATATATGATTTACAAAAATCTCCCATTCTGTGGTGTATCTATCTTTTTGTTTTTCCTTGACAATCATGAACTCACAAAATCACATGCATGTTTCCATTGTCTGTAGTCATTCTTTTCAATACTCAGCCTGTCTGTGTTTAGCCAGGTGGAGCCCCTCCAAGGACGGCTTCCTGTTCTGTCAATACAACACCGACTGTCTTCAAGAGCGTCCTCACAGAGGTAGAATTTCAGGCCAGTGTTAGTTGGAAATGAGAGAGGACCTCCCAGGCCCCTGTAACCACTACCCCAGAGCCACCTCACACGGCTCAGGGCCAGCTCCGCCTGCAGGCTCCTACCACCAGCTAAGCCTGGGTCCGAGCTGGGAGCTACCCTTTGGGTGGACCTGGTTTTCCCCCAACCTGGTTTTCCGCATACAGAGAACCAAATGATGGTGCAGGAGAAGCAGAGATGAGGGCCCCGCGAGCTCTGAACCCTCCGACCTTCCTCCAAGGACAGAAATCTACACAGATAACCTCTCTCCACCTTTGTCCTTCAGGAGAGTAGATAATGCTTAGAGGATTAAAGGGTGGTGCAAGGTACAACCTCTCCCTAATAAAAAATAAATAAAAACAAACAACCCAGTAGCAAAAGACAGGAGGGCAGGCGGAAGCCCAGGCCCTTCCCAAGGGGGACGCAGGGAAGGAGAACTGGACATTTATGTCCTAAGGGGATGCAGCGAAGTGGAAATCTACTGTTGACAGTGTCAGGCTTCGCACAGACATCATTCCTGTTAATTCTAACAAAAACTCAGCAACGTGTATGATGTGATACTTGTTGGTTCCACTTTATAGATTAAAAAACTGAGGCTTGGGGGGTTTGAATAACTTGCCAGCTAAAAAGTGGGAGCATCCGCCTGATTGCAAGGCCTGAGTTCCTCACCGTGCCCTGGCTCGGAGGGCTGGAAGGCAGGAACCCGGATGCTGGACCCGACGGACGGGCAGTCCATGAGATGCTCCTTCCGAAAGGGCTTCATGGTTAAGGAAGTTTGGGAAATGCTACGTAGAATAAGCTTCTTTTATGCTCTCATTCACGGGAGCTTAGTAAAGGCTCTCTCGGAAGCGCTGCAGAAAAAAATAACCTTGTCTGATTCAAATAAGCTTTCGAATACATTTGACCTAGAAAACTGCCCTCACCATTTCCCCCCTAAAACTCCAGAGGACACAGGAGTTGGGGAAAGCTGCCCGTATCCACAGTGTGTGAAGCCTGTTTCCCCGTGACCAGCAGCCAGTGACTGTGGGTGACACACGGGCACCTTGGGATGATTCAGCTCCTCTCACCTTTCAGTGGATGGGTTCTGTCCATTGATGCAGTGGATGGGTTCTGTCCATTGACGATTGCCTGAGTCACACATTTCCACAGGAAGGGCAAAATGGTGATGATTCTATTTTCTGTATTCCTTTGCCATTTATTCACTAGTAAATTACTGAATCGCTAGGCAGAGTGAAGATTCCTGGCCTGTGAAAGTTTGTGATTTCCCTGACCTCAGTACTAGAACAGTAACCTGGGAGGAATCTAATTCTCCAAGCCCTGTGGGCAGCGCAGCGGATTAATTTCAGGCCAGACAGGAAGAGCTAACTTGGCTAAGATGTTATGCCTTCAGATTCGAAAAGGTACTTTGGCTTTTGAATTTAAGTGTCATGGCTCTCGTCGAAGTCCTGGAGTTCCTTGGTTTACTCTAAGCTAACCAAACTGACCCGTGCCTGCCTAACCGGAACCCAAGAAAGGCAGGTGTTGGGACAAAAGAAAACCGGGCAGGACAAAAACAATACCTCTTTACATTTATGACACTTTTATCATCCACTAAGTGCTTCCTCAGATGTTTCCTCTTTTCATCATAACAGATTATATGATCTGTGACCTGTGGAATTCAGTGTGTCAGCTCATGATTAGACCTACTGTTTTTTTTTTTTCTATTTTGATACTTAGGTGAGAAAATGCAGCTTGTTTATACCATATGGAAGCTCTTCTACTGTACGAAGCATCACGGAGCTGCATGCCGTGAAGCTCTCCACGGGACACCCAGCCAGAGGACACTCCCGCCCTTCTACAGCACAAGCACTGCCGTTGCACACACAGTGTATGTAAACACAGTCTGTACAAACAGAGCTGGCCATGCGGGTGCTCTGAACCCGGGGCCAGCCTCCCTCCAACCTCGGACTTCAGCAATCTGTCCAAGCTCACAGTCTGCTCCTGTCGACAGGGAAGCTCTGCGTGCAGCCTCGGCGGTGACTGCCTTTCCTGGACTTGGATGGGCATGTGAGTTCCCGCTCACTGCTAGGCCTTTGCAGTCACTTTCGCAAACCTGGGATTCAAAGCAGCCAGTGATGTTTGCATCTTCACCTCCCATATTCTGTCCGTGCAGGGACCACGGAGGGTTGGGCCTTTCTGAAGCTTTAGGAAATAATGTAGCTGGGTTTCTTATCTACTGTTATGTTTTCTTATACATTAGACCGTAGCACCTGTTCCATATTTAAAGTAGCAAAGATACTATTAACATGAAATTCCTCTTTGTCCCAACATTTGAAATAGTGGAGAAAGTATGGCTCTCAGAGTAAGAGAACGGGGTTCAGACCCCAGGTTAGCTGCTTAGTAGGACATTTATATATTCCTTTATCCAGTATATTCCTGTACTTAAATACTCCAGTTGACATTCCTCCACACAATGGGAAACCAATGGAAAGCTCAAAAGCCCAGCTGAGGCCCAAATGGGAAAGCTGAGTCTTTGAGGCCGGCCAAGAGAGGACAGCAGTAATTGGCGCAGGTGACCTCAGCAGCCTTTCTCCAAGTGCTGTCACTTGACAGTGAGGCTCAGGGCTCCACTCTGGACCTCCTGAGGCTTTGAGGTTGGGGGGTGGGTCTTCTGACAGCTTAAGTTTCAAAACCACTGCTGATGAGGGAAAGAAAAATATTAGGGGATAAGACTGAACCACTGAGATCCAGGAGCCCCTTCTCACATGGCAGGGGGCAGACACAGTTTGGTTTTATTTAAAAAGCCATTCAGTTTCCTTACACCCACCTTCTGGGTTGATGTGAGGAGGAGAAATTACATTTGAAAAGTGCCTCTTGGGACTTCCCTGGTGGCGCAGTGGTTAAGAATCCGCCTGCCAATGCAGGGGACACGGGTTCGAGCCCTGGTCTGGGAAGATCCCACATGCCGCAGAGCAACTAAGCCCGTGCACCACAACTACTGAGCCCGTGTGCCACAACCACTGCAGCCTGCATGCCTAGAGCCTGTGCTCCGCAACGAGAAGCCACCGCAATGAGAAGCCTGCGCACCGCAACGAAGAGTAGCCCCCGCTTGCTGCAACTACAGAAAGCCCGCGCGCAGCAACAAAGACCCAACACAGCCAAAAATAAATAAATAAATAAAGTGCCTCTTGGTCAACAAATGGGAGGTATTAATAATATTATGAATAATAAAGACCGCTTTGGTCCTTCTAGGTCGTACATTCCTATCTCCACCATAAAGCACCAGTGGAATCTAAGGGCCTTCCTGGTGTTATTATGGTATTGCAACATTGCGTATTAAGATATACTTTCACAGAAGATCAAGGTTAGGTGTGACCTGTAGACATCCTAACAGGAAATAAATCTGATTCAATGAAACGAATGCTATTTTAACTCTCAAAGGCATTTCATTTCTTCTTTAATGCTTTTTATTTTGAATAGATAGCATATGTTCATTGTACAAGCTTCAAAAGGAACAAGAGTATACAGTGAAGTTTCCCTCCATCCCTCACCCCCTTAGCCCTCCTTAGAGGTAGCCACTAACATTTCTCTTCTATCTTTGGAGACAAATTTATACTTTCTTTGTCCCTATGTACAAATGACTGGCATACTTCACACAGGATTCTGCACCTTGATTTTTTTCCCTATAAATTTTAAAGATCTTTCCATACCAGCACACATAGTTCCTTTATTCTTTTAAACTACCGTATAGTATTCGATGATGGAATGGATGCACCACGATTTATTTGACTCTGTCCCTTTGGTGGATATGTAACTCATTTCCAATCCTTCCATAGTAAAAATAATGGTGTTTACATTCCAATTAAGTCCTTGCTAGAGATGCCCGAGGGTCTCTGCCCCCATGCTCTCATCCGGGGCATTTTAGATGACTCAGCCGTCTACAGTTTTGGCCAGTGTAAAACATTTACAATAAAAACAAAACAAAGCCCTGAACAGCCGGAACCTCCCACGTCTCCCTCTCCACGCGGTGCGCCCCACACGTGGCGCTGCGGTTCCCGCGCTGGTCCCGAGCTAGAGGACCTGCTCTCCGGCACGTGTAGCGGCATCTGGGGACGCAGCCCGCGCGCCCCTGCTGCGCTCCTCCCAGCGCCCACCTCCGGTCCGGAGCCTGCGGGCCCGGGCGGCCGCGGGGGCTCGCGGACGCTGCAAAGGCCCACGAGATGCGGGCGGCTGGGACACTCCCGCACGCCCTCGGACAGTCATCTACCCGCCCGGAGCGCGCCAGCGCGGGTGCCTAGCAACCGCCAGCCAATCGCCGCCGGGCCCCGGCCGTTTTACGGCAGCAGGCCTCGCCCCCACGCGCTGCCGAGGGGCGGGGAGGAGGTGTGCGATGAGCGTGAGCCAATCCGTGCCGCCGCCTCCCGCCCTGCGCCCTCCCATTGGCCCAGAGCCAGGCGGCGGGCCGCGACCGTAAGGTGGGGCCGAGCTGTCGTGAGGCACGCCGGCGGGCGGGTGCTGTGTCTGCGCTGTCCGCTCCGCCGGGTGTCATTGGGCTCCGAGAAGCGGCGCCGAGGGCATAGCGGGCGGCCTGGTGTCCGGCACGGCCATGGCGGGCGCGCTGGTGCGGAAGGCGGCGGACTATGTCCGGAGCAAGGACTTCCGGGACTACCTCATGAGGTGACGAGTCCCCGGGGCCGGAGCCGCCGAGGGCTTCGGGGTGCGGAGCCGACGCCGCCGGGACGAGGGGCCGCGAGGGTGCGGGCAGCGGGGTGGGCTCCGCGCAGCGGGGCGGGGATTCCGGGGCGGCGGGGCGGGGGGTTGCGGACAGAGGGGTTGGGGCTCCCGGCCGCGAGGCGGGAGTCCAGGTAGCCGGGCGGGGTCCCGGGGTAGTGGCGCAGGGGGCTCCGGACAGTGGGGCAGCGGGGCGGGCCGGAGCCCCGGCGGGGGGACCCCCACCCCGGCGCGGGCGGGCGCCGAGAGCGGGCCCGGTCCGGCGAGTGGGGCCGGGGCTCCGGCTCGCTGCACCTGCTCGGCAGGTGTGTGCCCAGGTGTGCGGCGGACCTGCCCCGGGCGCGGGCTGGGAGGGCGCGTCCCGGCATCGCTCGGTGGAAGGTGAGCCGCAGGTGCTCCTTTTCCGCGACAAGGGCACTGAGCCCGCCAGGTCGACCTCGCCCTTCGGATTTCGCAGCTTCAGGGCGTCAAGCGTGGGACGGAATCAAATTTAACATACGAATATTCTGCCAACCAAGGGCATACTTTTTAATATTCTGCTTTCCATTAAGTGTTCATTTCCAATTAGAAAGAAAGGGCATTGGCGGGATGAAAAGCCTAAAGACACTTCGTATATTTTATTTTTTGGCTTCGCCGCTCGGCAGGCGGGATCCTAATCCCCGCCCCCCCCCCCCCCCCCCCGCCCACACCCAGGGACCACTCTCCCCCTGCATTGGAAGCGCTAGTCTTAACCACTGGATCTCCAGGGAAGTCCCACTTTCTGTATTTTATTTTCGCCTGTAATCTTGAGATGCCTGCTTTTTATTTCATGTATTTAATATAACTTTAAAACCGTTTTATATAGTTTATTTAGGTGTATACATTTTAGTTTTTCTTTGTGTGATTTTTTAAACCCAGGTAAGTGTAGGGCTGCAGTATTTTTTAACAGGTTAGTGTAGTAAAGAGGTAAAGTGATGACAGCTGAGGAGAAATAACTATCCATAGGGTACAGTATGAAAGCAGCTTCATTTTACCAGTAAAAAAAAAAAAAAGCAGGATTAATTTTTTTAAATTCTGAATTTTATTGCAAATATTGTTTGCTTGTAATTTTAAAGGGCAGTAGGGTAAGAAAAATAATTGTCTGCCACGTGGTAAATTTGGAAACAGAAGCTTCACTCTTGACTTTCCAAAAATGAACTTTGTGTACTTGCACAGGACCATAATTAATTAGGATAGATGTTTAGTACTGTGGAGCAGAGTATTTATGAGATTAATGTGCTGGGGAAATCTGAGGAAAGTAGTCATGGGAGGCTGTGTTCTTAGTCCCTGCGGTTAAGTTTCTCTGTGACTTCACATATTACCTTAGGTTTTTACTCATGTTTCTCCTTTGTATGAACCTTCCTAATAGTTAAGTACAGCTAAGGATAAAACTGTATGATATAATTAAGAATAAAGTCTTATCCATATTAGAAATATGCTGATGATTACCTAATGTTTTATTACACAGGAAGAATTTGTAAAATATATGTATTTTCAAGGAAGAGAGTTAGCCCTGCTTTTCTAAATTTATGTTTTTTTTTACTAGACAGGTGTCTGTGAGCCAGGTATTTCAATTGAATACTTTGATATATGGTCTAACCTTTTTTCAAAGATTAAGTTCATGTAGCTTTAATGTTTACATGCCTTCTCTAGTATTGCTTTA
Organism: Balaenoptera acutorostrata; assembly: GCF_949987535.1. Taxonomy (NCBI): domain Eukaryota; kingdom Metazoa; phylum Chordata; class Mammalia; order Artiodactyla; family Balaenopteridae; genus Balaenoptera; species Balaenoptera acutorostrata. Next base: position 2,880,932 of record NC_080077.1, read on the forward strand.
ATTGTATTCAGCTCTGACTAAATGAGGAAAAAAAGAGAATTTCAGTGTCCAGGAAAGTGCTGCCTGCTAGGACACCCAGCTAGGATTCCGAAGAATGACTTCTAGCCAAGGGATCCCCAGCAGTCAATCCCAGTGGACTTTTGTTGCCCTGTCTGTGAAATGGGTTTAATGACAGTGCCTATCTGGTTGGGTTGTTGAGAAAATTAAACCGGATGAGGGACGTGAAAATACTTGGAAACCCCAAATCACTACATATTTCTATTATATCTTGCTATTTTTGTAGCAGAAACATTAAAAAAGTGTACTGTTACGGGAAAAGTTAAAATCTTAAGTGTGAGTGTTACTGAACAGAACTTGAGTCTGTGCACCCGACACACAGCAAAGCCAGTCTCCTGACACTGGTTGTGGGGAAGGGAAGTACAGCGTTTACTGCAGGGCGCCTGCCAACCAAGGAGAAGGGGCAGCTCCTGCTCAAGAGACGCGAACTCCCAGATGGCTTTCAGGGAGGGGCTTTTAAAGACACATTCGGAGTGAGGGTTGCAGGGTGCGTGATCAGCTTGTGGACTTTCTTCTGACCGGTAGATGGTGAGGTAACAGGGTGATGTTTTGGGAATCTTAATGTCAACCTTCTGGTTCCAGCTAGTCTGAAGGCTACTTCTTGTGGTGGGAATGTAGTGACCATCCTCCACCTGGGTGGGAGCCTTAGTTCCTGCAGAACAACTCAAAGATATGTGTTAGATTGACATGTATCTCCCTTCAGGAGGAACTAGGACTCTGTCTTATCGCTGAACTATTGTTTAAGCTGTCATTACTTCTCTTGCTTAACTGCTTTCCCTTCTTCCTGCATTCCCTCACTTCCCGCATTAGCAACTGCTTGAGTCCACCCTTGGGAACTTGGGGAAGGCCTGGAAGACTAAAGCCTTTTTCTACAACAAGAAACTGGGGACACAGAGGGGCTTTTGTACTCAGGAAGGCCCTGTAGGGTCCCGCTCAGTTTCATGAGGCGTAAAGCTCTGTGATTTTGACTTGGAAATACTTCTGTGGACTGAACAGATGAAGTGAGATGTCCAACTGGCCTTGTTTTCCCTGCTGCTCTTGGCAGCAGTGGGATTTCATGCCAGCCTGCAGAGCAGTGGTTGAGTGATTGGGCTGATATCAAAACGCTCAGCAGAAGCTCTTTTATTAGCTTTTTCTCCAGAAAGAGAATCGCTTCTTCCCAGCATTTATTAGAGGAACGTTTCCCCTGTTTGTTCTTCTAATCTTCTTGCTCACAGCCCCTGCTTTGCTTTTGCAAATAAATAAAGCCATAAGAAGACAATTTCATATTCTCTTCCAATGAGAAACGGGGCCCTGTGCCTTCTCACCTCATCAATCATTTGCACTCCTGAACAACTCAAGCTCTCTAGCATTCTTTTTACAGCCTGCCAAAGGGGTGTAGAGGTTTTCCAAACTAAAACTGCTCTAGAATTTTAAAAGTCATTTTATTAACAACATAGTTGAAATTTTTAGCAAAAATTTAAAGTCATACTTTACATAGATTATAATCTCCTGTCAATTACATTTTATGGATAAGACTGAAATGTCTTTCTTACTAAAGTGAAGTTCCAAGTGTATTTTAAAATGTTGATTATTTTTTTTCATCGAGGAACAGGAGTTAAAAGAACAGGCTCTAACCAAAGGCAGTGTGTGGACTTTGATTGGATCTGATATGGGAAAAAACAGCTATAAAAGGCATTACTGGGACAACTGGGGCATTTAAATTGGGTCTTAGTATTAAAATATTAAGTAATTATTGACAGTTTTTGTTGGATGTGATGGCAGTACTATTACACCTAGGTGATGAGTTTGAGTGATGGGTTTGAATCCCAGCCTTTTTGCTTTCCAGCTGTGTAGTCTTGGACAAATTGCTTAGTGTTTTGTGCTTTGGTAACTGTTTGACGACACAGCGTAGTGCTGTGTATATTACAAAAGTAAATGTTCTATTTTAATTGTTATCAATATTCCACGTTTAATCCCTGGGTTCCTGGTACTCTCCTTTTGATGCCTTCCATCTTTCCTTTCACTGATTTCTTCTTACCTATTTTAATGAAAATCTTGAATCAAGAACTTCCTGGATCTCTGTTATCATTTTGTTTTGTTTTTTTTAAATAAACTATTTCCTCACATACGTTATTGGTGGAGTAAAAGCAGACAGCTCTCTCTTTTTTGCTCTTCTTCTCTTCTTCTCCCTCCTGAATTTTGGTTAAGAAAAATAAATTAGAATGAGCAGCTAAGTTTTGAGGTAAGATGTATGTTCTAGTGACTGAATCAGTCAAGGTCTGTGTGTATTTATCCTAGAGATTTACTCCCCTCCCTCAGAGAAGTGAACGGATGTATACGTGCACATATGTATTTGGATATATGTGCAAAGAATGTTTTCTTAAGTAGAACCTAGATCATGAGTATTTGAGAGTCAGTTAATCAGTCAGCACGCTCTTGTAAATCCCAAGTGAGCCGGCTGTTTGCAGTGAATATTCTCCAGTTAATAAGGTTATCTATTCTAAGTTATTTTAACTTCTAAGTTTCCAGGAGAGCTTTAAGAATTTATATTTACTACCCAAGTGAGAAGTTGCAGTGGAAAACAGGGAATCTTTCACAAGTTATAGGATATTAGAGCTGGAATGGACCTCAGACATCAGGTAGTCCAACACTTCACTTGCCATATGGAAAAACTGAGATCCAAACCGAGCGGAAAAGTTGAGACCCTCTGGACGCCAAACCTGTGAAGCCAAAACAGGAATGTCGGTTAAGATTTAAAGGGAAATAGTTATGCACAAAAATGGTTTTGAAAAGAAGGTTTCAGGTACTTTCTTTGCACCTACTTTTCCTGTGTCTGCCTCCCTTCTCTGCCATGCTGCTTGCACACCCGCCCCTGGCCTTACTTCCCTGCCATGTAAATGACCTTCAGAAGGTGACTGAGGCTGAAAGTGTTGAAGCAGAACTGGCCACAGCAACCTCTCCTCTGCCGTCCAGTTTAGCTTTGACCATCTAAATACAGCTGAGTATCACACATTCTGATTGTTAAAACTCTCTCTCATTTTAACTTGAACTAGAAATAGAAAATCAGGTAAAAGTTGGTGAGCATAAATGAAATGGTGGTGAGCATTTTCAGCCTGTAAGAGAATTGCAGTTAGAATATCTCCAAGTCTTACCCCGCTCTCAGTGGTGCTATAAACAGACTCTGCTAGGCTGTCGCTTAGATCCTTTTAGTACTGTTAGCAAGCAAGTTATAAATTACCTGAATTACTCACAGTACTTTCGGAGAAAGCTAACAGTTACTGTCAGTAGTTTTAGGAAAGGAAGAAACAGATTGGCAATGCCGAGAAGACATTAAGAAAATAAAAATGAGCTTAGAAGGAACCTGGAGCCAAGCAAACAGATTCCAAATTCAGGAGAAAAAGAGGATGAAGTTTATGCGGGGTGAACTCATCCTCCTTTGCCACCTCCATCGTCGTTCCTAACGTGGGAGACCGGTGTTTCCTCCACAGGAATTCAAGGTCATAAGTGAACCAAGAAAACCCTTACGCATTTTGAGCTTGTTTTAACCTTCACTGAAATAAAATACAGGCAACATACCAAATAAAGAGAAAGTCAAGGGTATTTTCCACACAGTTTTTTTTTTTAAATTATTTATTTATTTATTTCTGGCTGTGCTGGGTCTTCGTTTCTGTGCGAGACCTTCTCCAGTTGCGGCGAGCGGGGGCCACTCTTCATCGTGGTGCACGGGCCTCTCACCATCGCGGCCTCTCTTGTTGCGGAGCACAGGCTCCAAATGCGCAGGCTCAGTAGTTGTGGTTCACGGGCCCAGTTGCTCCGCGGCATGTGGGATCCTCCCAGACTAGGGCTCGAACCCGTGTCCCCCGCATTGGCAGGCAGATTCTCAACCACCGCGCCACCAGGGAAGCCCCTCCACACAGTTTTAACATTATTGTCCCCCAACTGCAGTTTGTGTTGCTTATAAGTTTATCTTTCTTTGGAACAGAAACTAATACATACTAGGAAGCTTTTCTTTTCTAGTTTGGCTCTGCACAAATATGCTGTTCAGATTTTTTGACTGAGTAGTTGATGCATGTTTTGGACAGTTCTGACATAGAATTAAGGAATGTTGAGTTGTGGCATTTTGTATTTCCCAGGGATGTTTAGAATAAATTTATTCTCAGATTGGCTTATAGTCATTAAACCACTATTAAAGTGATGTGATCAACATTATTTTTGTGGTCACTTTCACATAGGACTTTTGAATTGAGCAGGGTATGACGGCAGAAGTTAATTCCTCCTTCACATTCCTTTATAATCTGCCTTTTGTAAAATAGGGTAGAATTTGAACTATTGTACAACTCAAGGAAAGAGTCCTGAATTGAAAACTAAATTATCTCCGAGTTGACAATTTAGATTTTAAGAACTACATCTTTTAAAATATTTTTGTAGGAAAAAAATGTGCCGTTGGTAATTTATAGATAAATAAAAGGCCTGTGTTCAGATCCTGAATGAAGGAGAGTGACACCACAGGTGAATAGTCCATAAACGACTGGATCCTGCCCTCTGACCTGATAAGGGAATCACCCTCTAGGCCGTCCAGACTCTGTGCTCCGCCTGGACTTGCTGGGAAATAGTCTTGGCAACGTAATTTGTTACCACAGTTGAAACATAATCTATTAAAACAATGCACTTAACATTGAAAGACGGACTCTCTCTAGGCTGTTCGTATTTCATAGTAGAACCTATTTGAAGTATATTATTAGCATCGTCAGCAAATACTCTCATGCTGGAAATTAGAGCCTCCTCGACCCCTGCATCAAAACAACTAGGGGAGTTGTTTGGATGTGACAGTGTGTATAGAGGATTTTATTGTTTTATTTCAGTAATTCTTTCATGAGCTACACTTTTAAGAGTTTGCCTTATCAGAACAATTAAGCTATATCCTGAAAAGAAGAATTGCCATCTCAGAAGTAAAAGTAGTTCGACGTATTTCTGAATGGTATTAATTTTTAACATTCAGGAAAACAATTCACTTAACATTAGAAGATTTTCCTCTTCATTCATTCAGCAAACATTTTTTGAGTGCCTTGTGAATTCTGGGCACCACTTGGGCCAGAGTTTCAGCTGTGAACAGAATATGGAATTACACGCCTATTTTTGGGAGCTGACATTCTGGTGAGAGCCTGTTAGTAGGTAAAAATGGAAAGTCCGTTGCTGGTAGAATTCTGCAGCATTGTGCTTCTCTCCAACTTGCCGTTTTCAAAGAAATGCCCCCTGTAAGCCCGTGCTGTCCGGTCTGAGAGCCACTAGCCCCAGGCAGCAGGGGAGCTCGTGGAGGGTGGCCAGTCCAAGCTGAGGTGTGGGGCAGCGTCGGCACCCGCCGGATCTCGGAGACTCAGTGCCGAAAAAGAATGTAAAATACCTCGTCAGTAGGTTCCTATTGATTACATGTTCAAATTAAAATATTTAGAAATGTTGGAATAAATAATAAAATTAACTCCTGTTGGTTTTCACTTTTGTTAATATGACTTCTAGAAAGTTTTAAATTTCATGTGACTCCCGTTTGTGACTTGCATCATATTCCTGTTGGATAGCCCCACTCTAAGGATTAAGGTAGCGTTTCATAAAATTAAGGTTTACTCTCATTAGGCAAAAGTCATTGTTAGAAATATCACTAGATCTTCTCAAGACAGAAAAAGAGTACGTGCTGCTAGTGTTGTCGTTCTGTCACTGAACTTGAACGCATGTATGAGGCTGACGTAACGGAAACCTTTCAAAGCATCTGATCTTTTTTTTTTCCCGCATGTCTCTCCTGTCTGAACCTCGGTGACGCCTCACAAAACAGCACGGTAAGAACCTGTCGCTTCTTCATATCAGGCTTCTGCAGACTTTCTGCAGTAACAGAGTGTGGACAGGAGATAGCCATCGTGCCACGTCCTTGTGGGTCCCGGGCCAAGGGCGCCTCCGGTGACCCCTCGGTCCTCCGGTTCCACTCTGGGCACTAACTCCTCTGCAGGACCAGTGCCTTGACTGATGAATATCTGACAGAGCACAGACCACACATGTATTCCAGAAAAGGGAAGTGAGAACTAGAATCTTGTACTCGATAGAAAAGATGTATTATTAACTTTCTATGGTTAGATATTTTAGTAACTAGTGTTGAAATTATCTTTACCTTTTATGTTCTTTTTACAAAATATCTCAAGTATATCTCAATGCTTATAATCACAAGTGTATATACAGCCCTTAACTAGCAGAACTCTGCTTCATATAGCCCTATGCTCACCACGGTAAAACTTTGAATACTGTCTTGTGACCAGAAGTCCCCCGGGCTGCCTCAGGTTTCAGATTTATGCCGCGGCCTCTTTACTACTTGGCCGCAGCTGTGAGCGCAGACGCCCGGCATGGCTGAGCCCCTCAGGGCAGCCCTGAGTGTGTGCGTAATGCGTGGACCTGGGGGCCACCGTGCAGAGTAGAGCAGAGCAGTGGAAAGTGATTAAACAGCCAAGCGATGGGGATAGACTGACGTGGTCAAAAAAAGGAGGAGACGAACATCCCTGGAGTAATAGAGAGTTGAAAGTGAAGGGACACAAAGGAAAGGACAGGAATGGAAACAAGCAGGTAGGTGAGGAGGGATAGATACTCCATCGCCAGAGGTCTGGAGGATGAGGAAGGAGGAAAATGGCCAGGCTTCATCCGGGTACAAGAAACATTAAAGTTTCAGCAATGAGTAGCTGAGACAAAAGCCAGTCTGAAAGCAGGAGGACTAAATGCCACCCCAGAACCTCACAGATTCTTTATACCAACTGTGCCTGAGTTACAGCGTCCATAACTCAGATGTGAGATTCTGCAGTACTCACCATGCTGGCAGTAGAACAGCTCTGACAGTTTTATAGCTATTTAAGGCAGAGGCCTCATGCTTACATTAAACACGTTATGTAAACGTTTCAGAATATTCTTAGATCATGACAAAGGTAATTCTCATTTATTTTTCTTGCATTTCCTTGTTTCTCATTCTTACAAAGTTTTTGGATTTTAATGACTCTTGGTCAGTATTAGAAGTGCAGGTCTAGAACGGTATTTTGCAGCCTGAGTTTATCTTAAATGCTCTGATAGGCAGAAATAAAGCACTGCTTAATGTTCTGATAACTGAAAAGGGTCTTTACCCAACAGTGTGTGGTTTCCTTCAAATTTTATTTTATTTTTTGTTTTTCACTTTATTTTTGGCCATGCTGCACAGCTTTCGGGATCTTAGTTCCCCAGCCAGGGGTGGAACCCGGGCCATGGCCGTGAAAGTGCCAAGTCCTAACCATTGGACCTCCAGGGAATTCCCTCCTTCATATTTTAAAACATTACTTGCAAATTGTACATAAATAAAACAATTTTTAATTTAATGGGAAAAGCCCCTGGACTCACTTCAACCTCAGAAGTTAAATTAAATTGGATGTTGCTGCTGTTCAAAGTGGACAACTTAATTTTGGTGCCTGGGGCGACCGTGGTCGCACATGAGAAACTCCTGATCCACTTCTTAAATATAGGCTGTTCCTATTCCTTCAAAATTAATTTTCAGTTTAACTTCTCATTATCTGGGGCTCTGAGTGTAGATTTTTAGGTTCTCTGATCTTCATATAGCTCCTATGAGCTGAAAAGCAATTTCTTCCCTAATTAAGTTACTCTCTTCAGAAAAAGTATCCAACTTAGGGTCTGCATTTTAAGAGATGTTGACAAATATCTTAATGAAAATTTGAAAAAAGTTTGATAGATTTAAACGTTACATTACAGAGAATGGTTGTAACAGGTTTAGGTTGTAGCACGAGTGACTTGTGTAAGAAGTTAATCTCATTTGAAAATTCTCAAAACGGGACAGTCTGAGATTACTTAGTTGTGATCTGGAAGTTGGTAGGGACCTTGGTAAAGTGCCTGATCCCTTCTGGTTTGGGGCTCTCACCTTGTGAGAACTGCTGATTCTTAGGCACATACTTGCACAACTGAATGCCTGCGTGGTAACCTTCCCCGGTTAACCACACATTTCACGTTACTGTTTAAGAGAAGTTGTAGCTCTTCACTGCTCCGTCTTGACTTTTCCTCTTCTTTCTCTCCTCATTTTTTAACAGCACTTTTGGGGCCCAGTAGCCAACTGGGGTCTTCCCATTGCCGCCATCAATGACATGAAGAAGTCTCCGGAGATTATCAGTGGGCGGATGACATTTGGTAAGGATGCAGATTTGAAAAATTGGGAGGATCTTTATATATAAAATTATAGCATAATACAGCTCCTGCTTACATTTCAAGTTTGTAGCACCAGACACTAAAGTCACTATTAGAAAGTAATGTAAAGCGCCTGACGTCATTGATGGGTGTTACTCCTCGTGGTAAAGGGAGAAAAAGGGTTACTGTAGTTGGAAGTATTTATTAAGGTCCTGTTTGCCTTTCAGATTTAGTGCCCCTAGTTAAAGAGCGTGTCCTCTTGAACTTTATTTGGAAAAAGGATCTTTAAGTTTACTTGAAATCCTGATATTTGAACATAAAACTTGTTGAGGGGATTAAATAGCAGTTCTGTCAGATAAGGGACTATAAACCACTCGAGGGGACAGAAAAGGAGGTTAGAACTGATGTCAGCTCACTGACATTATGTTCTTTACCTGTTTAAGTAATAAGTAACAGAATACCTAACAGTGGAGCAAACCATCTGATGAGTTTCCCATTCAGGGAAGCATTTAAGCAATAAGTTGCATCATCTGTAAAGGTCTTAGCAGAAGAGGTTCTGTTTTCGAGGCAGCTGAGCCCTGTCGGCCCTCAGCGGGAGGCCCTAAGTCACTGTCTTGCGTTTCCCCGGCAGCCCTCTGCTGTTACTCCCTGACGTTCATGAGATTCGCCTACAAGGTGCAGCCTCGGAACTGGCTTCTGTTCGCCTGCCACGCCACAAACGAAGTAGCCCAGCTCATCCAGGGCGGACGGCTGCTCCGGCATGAGTGAGTAGACCCCACTGACGCTTTGTGTTCTGAGGAGCTGGGGCGGGGCGTGACTGTGCGGCTGGGGAGACTCGCTGCAGAGCAGAAATACGCTGAGAATTTAAAACAGGGACCGCGCCGTTGAGACAGTGCAATGAGAATTCACTTATTAAACATGAAAATTAGCGTGAAATAGGGTATTACTGTTTTTATGACATCGTGACTTGAAATACATGTTAACGTAAAGGTGTCTTCTTAAAGCCCTCCAGGGCCTTCGAGGCTGGCGGTGAAGTTTTGTTTCTCTTTGAATTTGCCTTTGTGCTTCTTCCCAGGATGTCTAAAAAGGCCTCAGCATAACAATGGAAAATGAAGAGCCGGCGTTTTGAAGGGATGGCACTGCCAGCCGCGGCTGCTCAGTCACAGGTTCCATCATAATGAACAGTCTTGCTAAGAAAAATACGCGGAATGCTATCGTTACTAACCAGACTATTTTTCTAGAAATAGCAGGGAGTTCCTAAACCTACTCTCTGCTGCCTTACAAGTACTGAATATTTTACTTCTCTTCAGAAAGAGTAGCTCAAATATGCAATCAATTTAATACTTCCCAATGATGGTTTTATCTGCAGTAATATGTATATTATCTGTTAGAATTTACTTAATGAAAAACTGAAGAGAACAAAATTTGTAACCATCAGCATTTAAGTACTCAGAAATCGTGACCTTTCGTTTAATGACCATGAATGAGACAGCTGACAGCTGGCCACATACCTAAAATCACATTGCCAGTGTTTGAAAAGGTATTTGTATTTCCATGCAGTGTGTATATTGAAATGCTGTAAATTAATGGCAATAAATGATTTAAATATTTGTCAAATGAGCATGATTAATTACCTTGTTATGTTTGTTAAGAAACTGAAGAACTATATCCCTGAAAGGTCAATTACAGGTGAAAAGTGGAACTCCTTGAAAATGATTACGATGGCTGGGGAAGTGACAAGCTGGGGGCCAGTTTCGGGGAAGCATCCACATTCCCAGCTCTTCATAATGCGCTCTTTCAATGGGCAAACATTAGGAAAGGCACCCAAGCACTGCACCTAAAAGCTGCCCCTGGGGCTTCGCTGGTGGCGCAGTGGTTGACAGTCTGCCTGCCAATGCAGGGGACACGGGTTCGAGCCCTGGTCTGGGAAGATCCCACATGCCGCGGAGCAACTGGGTCCGTGAGCCACAATTACTGAGCCTGCGCGTCTGGAGCCTGTTGCTCCGCAACAAGAGAGGCCGCGACGGTGAGAGGCCCGCGCACCGCGATGAAGAGTGGCCCCCGCTCGCCGCAACTAGAGAGAGCCTGCACAGAAACAAAGACCCAACATAGCAATCAATCAATCAATAAAAAAAAAAAAAAAAAAAAAAAAAAAACCTGCCCCGAACTAGCTGACTGCAGGCTGCCCGGAAGTGTCCTGGGCTTGAGTTTCCCCCTGAGGCAGGTCAGCTAACATATGTGATGTTTCCAGGGAAGCCGTGGGGCTTGCAGGCCCACAGCACGTGTCGACGGCCTGGTGGCCAGCCGCGCTGGGCGCTGGGAGGGGAGGCTGACCTCTGGGCAGGGGTGGAGCTGCTCCGAGGAGTGGGACCAGAGGACCGAGAGCGTCCTGAGGGCACAGTCCTCGCGCCTCAGGTCACATCGCACAGTTAGTTGGAGGTTTTCAACCTTCACCGTGGACGTGAGCACGATTTCCTGTCTTCCGGCAATCATGGATGACGGCGGCAGGTGTAGAGCTGGCCTCGGCAGGGTCTGCACCCCCAGTACCACCTCAGCCAGCCTGTTCCCTCTGAACCGTTTCTGTCACTTTTTTGTTCCTTCAGGGGCTTTCGGAAATGTGCTTTGAGCCACATGCAGCCCTGTGAAGCTGGACCGGTGCTGCTTCCACACGGGGGACACGGGAGTGCCTGGTGGGGCCTCCTGACGCGCGGCTGGCCCTCCACCCGGGGCTGGGGGCGGAGAGCCGGGAGCAGGCCGTCCTCCCTCCCTCAGGCTCATGCCTCCACAGCTCCCTGGAGTTGAGGGTGGTTAAAAGGAGCTGGCGACAAGAGCCGAGATGGGTTTAATTCAGTTAAAACCGTGCGTCCTGCTTACTCTGTCGTACAAGTAATACGATGTGTAAGAAATTCAAACTGTACAGATGCATATAAAGGAGCCACCGCCGGCTCTGCCTTTCTTCCCGGCCCGTCTGTCCGCAGTCACCACTGTTAGTTTTTGTGGTTTTGGGTCTTCCGCTTCCCTTTTCACCTTGGGAAACTCGTCCTACCTACCTGTCTCTAGTGCTAAGTGAGGAGCAGGGGTAGCCGGTGGGTGTCAGCCGGGCTGGAAACGGAGATGCCGCCCCAGGGCCCGGGAGACCTGCTGCCCCAGGCCCGGGAGAGAGGCCGCAGAGATGGGAGCAGGAGAGGCCCTGATAACGTCAGTCAGCAGTCTGCTTCCCTGAGCTGCTCTCACACCTGGTGAGGAAATCCGGGCAGAGGCCAGCAAGGTCACTAATGCTCTGAATAAACGCGGATGAGCAGGGTGTGTGCACGGGCAGGTGTGCAGGGAAGGGATCCCGCGGGAGCCGCAAGGTGGACGGCCCACATCAGAGAGGGTCCTGAGGGGCCCAGACAGAGGACATGGACCTTGTACCCTGGCAACTCCCTGATGGGGTCTCGGGAAGCCCCCAGCTGTCCTCTTTCTCTGAGCACAGTGTCCCGAGTACTGGCAAGGACAAAGGCAAGGATTCCAAGTGAACAATGAGAAAAGGTGGGGCAGGGTGTGCAGTATTCCACAGCTGGAATCTGACCCCTAATTTCCTACAGCATCGACACCAACAGGAAAAACTATTCTGGAACAAGATTTTGTAAAGGTTCTTGGTTCCTTTAAAATGACCAGTGTCTCATTAGCAAAAAGGACACTTAAAACAAATGGGCGTTCCATTTATAAGTGAAGGCCTCGTCAAGCAGACTGACCAAGCAGTACGAAAGCTTCGTTGTCATGGGGACTGGACAGGAGCCCTCCTGGGAACACCGACGCCAGGGCCTGGGCAAGCTCGGTGCTCTCCCTGGGAACTTATAAAGAGTTCAGTCTTGTGGAGACATCTGAAGTGTGTCATCACAGAATGTGGTGGTCAACACTGTCCGTCAACTATACTCCAATAAAGGTGAAAGAAAAAATGTGGCGGCTCTTTGGTCTACACTGTGAGAGCAGTGCCTGCTCCCTTCAGGGTGTCCTCAGGGCATCACACCTGAGCATTGGGGGTGTATTAGTAGAGAACACTGCCAGCAGTGTAAATACGTAAACACATTAACGATGAACAGGAGTTCACATTTACAGTAACAACAGCTGCACAACTAAAACATGAAAACACAAGGACTGGGTTGATGCAAAATGTAATTACTCTAAAAGCCCAATGATCCTGTAACCGAGCAGGACCCGATGGGGCCTTCCTGGGACAGGCCCCTCCCCCAGGTCCTCTGCGTCAGCTCCGTTCTGAAGTACCCAGATCATAGTATCTGATGCACCTTTCCTGAGTTGTTTTACAGATGCTAAAGCCGCCACCAAATGGAAGAAATGAACTACTTGACGACCATGGGCATGTAGCCCCCAGCCCTACTGGCACCTAAGGATTGATCATGTGAACTCCTATGACCCCACCCTGTGACCTCACCATCAACCAATCAGAGAACTCTGCACGAGCTGATCACACACCCTGGGACCCCCTGCTCCCTCAGCTGGCCTTTGAAAATGCTTTCCTGAAACGCATCAGGGAGTTCGGGTGTTTTGAGCACAAGCTGTCTGGACTCCTTGCTTGGCGCGTGCAGTAAACGCTGCACTTTCCTTCCCCACAGCCCCGGGGTCAGTGGACTGGCTTTACCGTGTGGGCAAGTGGACCCAAATTTGGGTCGGTAAAAATACATTTCCAGATTTTTTAATTACCACATATAACGTTGTCCCTAAAAATACTCAAGATCTCAAAATATTTTTCATTTCAAATAATAAAATACAGAGAGAATTTGAAGCCACGAATGCGCTATGACACCTCCATGATAAGGGACACTGTCAGGGCCAAAGTGCCACGAGGGCTTCAGCCACAGAGCATTCCTTTCTCTGACAAGTCACGGGACAGAGGTGACCATCGTGAAGTACGTCCTGCACTGCCCCATCTTTCCCACCCACAGCGTGAGTCCTGGGCTGGGACGTGCACCTCCCCAGGAGCAGAGGGGCGATAAGTGTTGGTGGTGACAGTTGCCACACGCCTCCCGGCAGAGCCCCTACCACACTCCACGGGGACCACTCGGGACCTCCAGTCAGGCTCAATGACTCCTTTTGTCTTTTTACATTTTCATCCAGGATTTCTTAGTCGTTTTCTCAGGTGCATGTGTACGGAAGGTTTGCAGACAGTAGCGGGAAAGCAGCAAGAGTTGTTACAACATCTGAGGTCCTGACACCCCACATTACATCAGAGTTCTTCCCAGTCATTTTGAGGCTGGAGATAGATGGGCTCCAGGCTGGGCATTTACAACCAGCCTCCTGGTTACATTTCCTGAGGCGGGAGGCAAGTGGGCTCCAGGCTAGATATTTACAACCAGCCCTCTGTACTTTGAGATGGAAATAACAGGAACCGGGGAAATAGCTGGATTTTGCCTCCTGAGGACACTTTAAGATAACAGTCGTGGCAAGAACAGAGAGGAGCTAACCCTTGTTTGAGTAATAGATCCACAGGTCACATATCTCCCATCCTTGGGGCAAGGGAGACATTGCGTGGGTGCAGAAAGACTCCTTGGGGGTCAAAAAGGAGGGGGCACCACCCCATAATATGTGACGCCAAGGCCCCCCGTAGGCCTCTGGGCTGGAATCCATCTTGGAAAAAAGTTGCACATGCACGGTGGGGAGGGTCCTAGGGGAGGTCAGGTGTGGAGAAAGAAACCAGATAATTGGCCAAAGGCAAACAAAGACCTGGAAGGACTGTCCTGTAAATGACTTAACCGCCTCTTTACTGCGCTCGTTAGGGGGGACGCCCACACCCTTTCTCTCCAGGGGTGCATCTCTGCCCTGCTTCTGTCTTAACTAAACAAACTGCTTCTCTGTGTGCTCTCCCACTTGTTGTTGTGCTGTGTCTCTAATAATAAACTTGTGCCTGTTTTTACAGTTTTTGTCTCCTTGAGAAATGCATTTTTCTTTATTTTTCCAGTCAGCATTGTTTATTTTTTTAAATTAATTTTTATTGGAGTACAGTTGCTTTACAATGTTGTGTTAGTTTCTACTGTACAGCAAAATGAATCAGCTATACATATACATATATCCCCTTTTTTTGGATTTCCTTCCCATTTAGGTCACCACAGTGCATTAAGTAGAGTTCCTGTGCTATACAGCATGTTCTCCTCAGTTATCTATTTTATACACAGTATCAATAATATGTATGTGTCAATCCCAATCTCCCAATTCCTCCCACCCCTCCTTCCCCCTTGGTATCCATACATTTGTTCTCTACATCTGTCTCTACTTCTGCTTTGCGAATAAGATCATCTATACCATTTTTCTAGATTCCACATATATGCGTTAATATACAATATTTATTTTTCTCTTTCTGACTTACTTCATGACACTCTCTAGGTCCATCTACGTCTCTACAAATGACCCAGTTCCTTTTAATGGCTGAGTAATATTCCATTGTATATATGTACCATATCTTTATCCATTCATCTGACGATGGACACTTAGGTTGCTTCCATGTCCTGGCTGTAGTGAATAGTGCTGCAATGAACATGGGGGTGCATGTGTCTTTTTGAATTATGGGAGAAATGCATTTTTCAATGGGGGAAAGAGCCAGGGAAAATTTGCTTGTCTGCTGGCTTGCTGGTCTAGCAGCTAGGGTTCCTGGTTTCCATCCAGGCTACCCAGGTTCAATTCCTGGGCAGGGAACTAAGATAGCGCTTCAAGCCACCGGCCACTGCTGCCTCTCTGAAATCAATTTCATTGTCTCAAAATAACTTGGTTTTTCAGGCCCAGGAGAGAGCCAACAAGAGCAGAGCTTGGTGACTGGGGGGTGGTAGCCCCAGGCAGGGCCGTGGCCTTGGAGCCATGGGGGCTGGGAGGGGGGCAGACGATGGCCTGGGGGGAGGTGCCGGCCCACGGGGTGGCCACGGGGCTCCCAGGATTGTGATGGAGCTCCCCGCTCCACAGAAAGGCTGCTTGAGAACGAGCTACACTCCCTGAGAGCTTTACTACAAAAGCTGATCTCAAAGCCAAGATCTGCTTGCTGACAGGCACCTCGGGCGGCGGGCACAAAATAGGCTGTTGGTCTATATTCCTGATGGAGCCTGGCTCTGATTCCTCTCAGTTGCTCTGAAGGTCCAGCTGAGGCCAACGAGACAATATTTCAGCCCCAACTAGTAATTCTCACCTAATCATTCACGAGGGCCGCTAGACACTGGTGTTCTATGTCTAGTTATCAGAGGGCCTTCTATAAACTAGGGCTTTACTCCATCAACTAAACTATACCCTTACAACTGGACATGGGCCCTACTGAAAAGGCAGGATAAATACTCAATTCTTTCTTTTTCTGCCCAATTTTTAAAGTATAATTTGTTCAATAGCTGTTTCACTTGTAACACATTATTTTGAATTATTTTTTCTGGCGTTTTCCCTTTTGAGCATAACAGACTCATGAATTTTCATAGATTGAAAGTGTTTTTATCAACAATGTTTATTATCATTTTTGGCTCAATTGTCATAACTTTGGCCACTGGGAGCCCCCTTCCAGGTCTCTTGGGCTTTGATCCCACTAAGCCTCCACGTTTCCTGGCACGAGATGCCTCCTGCCCACTCTGAACGTTCGCTTCCGCACCACGAAGACATTTCTCCGCGTATGGGGAGTGGAGTTTGCGCCCTACACACGGGCTCTCGGTACCCACTCGCTGCTAGAGGTACAGGGCTTCTTGGCCAGTTCAGCACACAGTACTCAAAAGGACTTTAAAAAGAAATCGTGCATTCATATTGATATTTCCCTGTCAATTCTACTATAGTACTTCTACTTAATTTCTTTCACTTTCGTAATTGAATCTTTTATACTGAATTGCGTGTGTTATTTTTAACACAAACATTTCATTACTTACTTGCTTTACCCAACAATATAAAGAAAAATGGTTTCTCAATCACACCATTATTACTGTAAACAATGAAACTACTGAATACAAGCCCGAAATTTCCCTTATTCTTTGTCCTTGGAATGAACGTCCCAAGGATGTAGGTTCCAAGTAATAGTTCTAAATTCACTTAAAATAATCTTTTGTCTCTGCTACGTAAGCACTTACCCCATGTAGAGTTCAACACAGTTGTTCATATTTATTTTCAATGTGAAGGCTTTTGCATTCTAGCAGCTGCTAGTTCTTAGAAGGTGGCAGCTCTTGGCTCGTGTTCCTAGTACAGGAAATAGGAGGCCAGGCTAACAGTTAAATGACTGTCCGGGAAATTCAATCTCTATGATCGCTTCAATTCTCCAGTGTAGACGGTGAAGTCTGTCTACACTCATGGGTTCTGGCTGAACAAATCAACTCTACCTTTTCCTACTTAATTTCTAGTTCTGTTACAACCTACATAGTTTAATGTTTTAATCTTGTCCTGATGTGCAAGTTTTATCTTGTGCCCTTTTTGAGTTATCACTTTTCTCTTTAAATAAAAATAATAATATCCAAATTTTCTGCATACCACGCTCTGTATTTTCACACCAAGGCTTACATTATATACATTCAAATAATTCTCAGTTAATATTTTCTTAACCGCATGCAGTCAGTGTTTAATTTTCTTGTAGGGAGATTTTGAGGAGAAACATGGTACCAAGATTCCACAGGGTAAGCAAAGGCAACACATGTAAAAAACTCTCTTTATTTTTTAAATTTTTGTCTGAAATCCTCTCTTCACTCAGAAGTCAAAATGCAGGGTTTGCTTTTTTAATATATTTTCTAGCACAGTCAAATACCCTCTAAGTAGTTCACCCACCTCAAACCTTATAGTGACTATAGTTATGTTCTTTAAAATACAAATAAAACACAGAGTTCAGCGTGACCACATGTGCTTAGTTTGTAAGAGCAGCACCACTTTTGACACAATTTTTGCCAACAGTCAGGGTAAAGGTCCAAGCAAGCCAGCTGGAAGTCTAATGTGTGTAGCGGTGACTTTCGCTGCAGTATCTTTGCTTCTGGCCAAGAGTGAAACAAGAGCACGGGGTGAAACACGTTCAAACAGGCTCCAGTCACCTGCTCTGGGCCTGTCGAAGTCCTTCCTCTGCATTTTTAAACTAGCGCTACAGATATAATAATCTGCGTTACTATATAGATGATAATAACAATCTATAATGGATGGATCCAGTCTTTCAAGTTTTGCTTCATTTAAATCCAACCACATTCCATTTTCTTCTAAAAGTCTTTCTAATTAAGAATTATATAACCTCATAATTTTTTTTATTGCAGTTTTCAGAAGTTGCTACTTAGAGCAAAGAGTCTTTAAACACAATTTGGGCACCTAAGTCCCTTGAAGAGGGGAACGAATCTTAGCAGTTGCTTTTTGTAGACAGCTGCTCTGAAAGCTCTCCTGACCAATGAGGTAAAGTCTCCGTTGAACAGGCAAGCTTACAATGTGTTTAAAATAGTCTGAGAAATTCTTGAACATATGAGGGAGAATTCCGCAAATTTAATTTAAAAGCCTTCATTTTCACGCAGAGAGGAGAATTAGACAAGCCCTTGGAGAAATGTGAACATTTTCCCATGTTGGCATTTGCTGTCTTAGGTTGGATGTAACATCTTGGGTCTAGCTCGGTCCTCCTGGGGCAGTTCTGGAAAGTTCGCTCGTCTCTCTCCTCCGTTGGACTGTAGGCTCCTTGGGGGCTCCTGGTGGACATTTCTCGTAATCATAGCCCATAGTGATTAAAGTAGCCTTTGTGTATTTTAGGAAGTTCCAGATTTCCTGTTTCCTAACAGCCTCCCTGGCAGCCGGGAGGCTTGGAGGGCTTCCTCTGTGCCACACAGGCCTCCCGGGTGACGCTGCGTTTGGAAGCGAGCATCCCAGGAGCAGGCTCTCCACACAACGTCCACTTTGCGGGTCCACGTACAGCTTCCATCACTGAGAAGGGGCGTCAGTTCCGGCAGCAGATGCCCAGGCTTTGATCAGGTGGAGGCGGCTTTCTCACTTGTCCAGTCCCATCGCATGGTCCAGGTGTTGGTCCTGGAAGCATAGTCTTAAAACTCATTTCCATTCTGCACGATTCCGTGATGGACCTCAAAGCATTTAGTAAATCCCTTTTCTGCTTAAACTGGTCCAAGTAGATTCCACTGTTTGCAATCAGGGGCTCTAACCATCCTGAGACAAGGAACGTGACGTCTTAGGCTTCATGTCCACAATTCCTGATGAGACCTCCGTAGAGCCATGGGCATCTGGAAATATCCTTTACGATTAGTCCAGCGTAATGTCTTCTTAGGGAAGGCCAGGGGATGGGGCTCCTGACTCCGCAGGCCCAGAGTGCCTAAGGCGGTGATAGCACTCAAAAATTAAAATGTACTGGAGACAGAGGTGCAAAACAAAATCCTTTTTAAAAATTTGCAATAATAAATATACATCTCACATAGACTGAAAGAGCTCCTGTTGGCAGGATAAGTGACTCTCTGCATTTGACTACAATAAAGAGTCTGGGAGTGAAAGAACTTACAGCAGGAGTCACTGGGACATAGATGGAGGAAGGGAAGGAAGGAAGGAAGGAAGGAAGGAGGGAAAGAAGGAAGGAAGGGAGGGAGGGAGGAAGATATGGCTCAAATGGAAAGAATTCATAGAAGACCAAGTAGGGGACAACAGAAAATCCACACCTAGGGACTTCCCTCGTGGTTCAGTGGTTAAGAATCTGCCTTCCAATGTAGGGGACACTGGTTTGATCCCTGGTCGGGGAACTAAGATCCTGCATGCCTCGGGGCAACTAAGCCCCCGTGCCACAACTCCTGAGCACATGGGTTGCAACTACTGAGCACACGGGCCACAGCAGAGGATCCTGTCTGCAGCAACTAAGACCCAACGCAGCCAAAAATATAAATAAATAAATAAATAAATATTTTAAAAAAGAGAAAACCACACTTTACAGCAAAACCCAAGAATATCAAATGAAAGGAGAAAATTCTAAAAGCTTCTGGAGAGAAAGAATGAATCATCTGTAAGTGGGGTGACTAAACCACCTGTAGGCAAGCAGAGCGCATGTCTCAGTTTACGCAGGGTCTTCCTGGCTTACACCTACCGCCCAAGCTTAATTACTGGTAGTGCCCTCTTCACTCTCAAATGTGTCCTGGTTGAACGATAAATTTTATCTTCACCCTAACCTATAAAGGAGTAAGACACAGACTGGTAGGAAAATGGTACAAGGGGATACTGGTGTAATGGTTTTAAAGTAGTAAAAGTAAAGAACTTTGAATGTCAGATTTTTTTATCCAAATTGCCACTCAGATGTGAGGATATAAATATTCTCACTCATATAAAGCCTCAAAAATGTTATCACACAGTGGAAATGCTCTTGAAGGAAGGATTCAGACAAGAAAAGAGACAAATTCAGGAGATTGCTATAAGAGGTATGGAATTAGGGATAATCAAATGCTTAGGTAAAGTCCCCTATAGGACCCAAGTGGGAAACAGACTGTCCATAACAGTCTAGAACTAAAATATCAGCACTATGGGTCTGAGGGAAGAGGGAGACCAAGGGACATGATCGCGGGCAAAAAATCCTGAATTATAAGGGTACAATAAGATATTTCTGTTTACTAGTACAGGTAAATATGCATAATTATAGGTTTTAAAGAGAGGGTAGCCACAGTAAGAACAAAAATATAATGTTTAACTTTTTAAACTGGCAGAATACTCAAAATGACCAAAAGAAAACCTAGGATTGAGCAAATACGTAAATACACCACAGATGATGAAAGCCAGGTTTCTCACTGTCAGAAAAAGACGTTATGAGTCAGGCAAAGGGGAGTTCAGGATGAATGGGAGGTGTAAGAATAAACTCATGGTGTCTACATATTGACCCAGTTCTGTCTGCTTGGGTGGCTGAGAGGCAAGGACCCCCAGGGGCAGTGAGCACCCCTAGAGCTCAGATACTCGTTTCTAAGTATGAGTTTCCAATAAAGGAAACAGTACTCCTTGGAAAATGGTCGACTCCAGCGTGGGGTTAGGAAAACACACGATGAGCTTGGAACATTTTTATAGTGCCAGAAATTAAGGAAGTGCTGAAAAAATCATGAGGGCATGTTGAAAGAACACAGGATCCTGCTTGAAGAGCCCCAGTGGCCAAATCTGGGACAATTTTGGCAATAAAATAATGATAGTAATGACTAATCCATAGAATAAAATCAATACCCATAAATCCATAGTCATATCAATGAAGAACGAATGAATGAATGGATGAATGAATGAATGAACACACACACACACACATACATACATACATGCATACAGCAGAGAAGGGACAGTTCTTCCTTATAGTAGAATTACAAAGGTAAATGTAAATGATGGAAAGAGAAAAGTTCCCTTAGGCCGACACCACAGTAATAATGGGCCTAGGCCAGAAGCATCTATTGGTGCTAAACGTGGTGGGTGTGAGCATGATGAGAAATCACAGTTGTAGTCTCAACATATCTCCTCCAAGGTGTGCACCGATTACACATGGGAAAACAGGGACTCTACAGCGAGGACACGCGGCTGACGCCATCGGAGTAAAGTTAACAGAACAGTCGTCCCTCATTATCCGAGGGTGATTGGTTCCAGGACCCACCTCGGACACCAAAATCCACAGGTGCTCAAGTCCCTTGTATACAATGGCGTAGTATTTGCATATAACCCATGCACATCCTCCTATACTTTAAATCATCTCTAGATAACTTACAATGCCTAAAAATGTCAATGCCATGTAGTTGTAAGTACAATGTAAATACTATGTAAATATTTGCTGGCACCTGCAACTTAAGGTTTGCTTCTTGGAACTTTCTGGAAAAATTTATTTTTAATGTTTTCATTCAACCTTAGTTGGTTGAATCCACCAGATTCGGAACCCATGGATACGGAGGGCCGACTGTGTCTGTAATAAGACATATCAACACACGTCTTTCCTGACAGGATGCACTGAGAATTCTGCGGTATTCTTGCCCCAAAATGTGTAAGCTCAGTGTAATTGTGAGGAAATATCAGATTAGCCCAAAGCAAAGGACTTTCTACAGAATCACTTGCCAGGAATCTCCCAAAGTGCTCAGGTTGTGAAAGAGGAAGGAAGCCTGCAGACCCGCTAGGGGCTGAGGAGCCATGGCTGCTGAACCCACTGGGACTGGGTCCCGGACACAAAGAATCACGTTAGGGGGACAGTTGGAGAAACACGAATAGAGTCTACAGCTTAGTTAATGGTATTGCATCCACGTTAATTTCCTGGTTTTGTCCCTGCGGTCTGGTGATGTAAGATGTCAACATTAGGCAGAATTAGGGGAAGGGTATGAGCAAACTCTACTATGTCTGCAATATTTTTTCAAGCCTAAAGTTATTCTGAAAGGAGACTCCTGAAGGACAAAGATGAGCTAGTATAAAAATTATGACATTATAATAACAAGTGTATAGGAAGCACTTAAGATGCTCTGGGTACTTTACATACCACTATGTTCCCGCTTCCACGGATAGAGACTGGACACAAAGATGTTAGATAGCTTGTCTGAGATCAGTCACACAGCAAGGGGCTCAGGGTTTGAACCCAGGTCTTTAAGACCAGAACCCACCACCCAACCACTAAGCAACACGGTCAACCTCAGTCCCCAGTAATCGTGGAATGTTCACCTAAGACAAGTTCTGACGCGTTAATTGCCGGTAGTCGCAGCAGCGAAGACGTTTGTCTTATTTTACCTGATCTCAGCTCAAGTTCCATAAGAAGAGTACAGGCATCTGCCGTCCAGCTGGAGTTTTCCTAACTGGAACTCAGATAACACACAACAGTCAGAGAAAATAATTTTCATCCTGTGGAAGCAATACAACCAGTACGAGAGGAGGTCCTTCCAGAAAGCCTGGGGCACAGAGCTGCCTTCCCAGGTGCAGGCCTAACCCTCTGCGCCTTCTCCTGTTTACACTGGCACTCGTGGGCTGGTCCCCAGGCAGAAGTGCAAGATCAAGGCCAAAAGCGATAAAGGGGATGGAGGCTCCTAAATATGACTTAGAAAGAAAGAAAGAGAAGGGCGGGGGGGGGGGAGGGAGGGAGGGAAGGACGGAGGAATTTGCATGTCATTGTCCGTTTTAGCAGCCAATTAAATATTTGGGGTTTTCAATAAAATACACAAATCATTAAGACCGCCTACGCCCTCCACCTGTCTGCAGGGAGGACGCTGCTCTTCCTGTTTTAACTTGAGACGCCCCAGTGCCACAGTCACTGGGCTGGGCTGGAGGAGACTCTGCTCCCGACTCTGGGGAGCAAGGAGCACCTGAGGGAGAAGGTGGAAACCAAGACACCTGCTTCTCCTCCCGGATGCAGGTAGATCTCAAAGCGGCTTTGCCCTCTTCCGCTCTCTCCAGGCTTGAGACTCTTTTGTGGCCAAATTACGCCCCCTTGTGGCCTCACAAGATTCAGACCCTGAGGTCATGGAGTTGTGATCTGTGTTCAGCTAATGTGTGTTGTAAGGAATGTAACAACACCTTTAAAAACACATACATCCTACTTATTAGAATCTCCCTCTCACCTCCTAACATATACATGAAAACCTAGGACAAAAAGCTCACGCGTTTCTCAGATTTAGCGTCTGGGCCAGTTCAGGCAGGGCCAAGACTGTCTGAAAAAAGGGCTTTAGATTGTACAACTTTTATTTTTTTGTTTGTTTGTAACCAACCCTTCTGCAAGAGTGATTAACAATGAAATTGATGCAAAAACAAATCTACCCCTTAACCGCCTTCTGCCTCCATAAGTATCTCTGGACAGGAAACGCAAGTGGTGAGTGAAGAAGACCCTGCGTGTCAGGAAGGATGCCTGGGGACCGTCCTCATGACCTCTCTCCCACTCAGGCCGAGCAAAATGAGCCAGTCTCGTCACCAGCGGTCTATTGATGTGGGTGACATTTGCTCAGCTCTTAACCAGCTGTAAGACTGCAAGAATGTTACTGAATGAGGATGCTTGCCTTATTTATTTAAAAAGGAGGAAAGATGAGATAATTTCTAGTGAACTGCCTGAGTTATAACTTTTTGTTCGTTCATTCATGCAAAAAATATTTATGGAACATTTACTATGTTACATGACTCTGCCAGACTCTGGGAATACATAAAGAAAAAAAAAAAAACAGAATGACATAGATGTGGTACCTGAGTTCAACAAGTTTACCCTGAGGGGAGATGTTCCCCCTCTTCACTGGGAAGAGTGTACAATGTCATGGGCAGGGATACCACAATCACAAGTCCAAACTCTGATCCTAGGAAAACCATGCAAAGGGCTGAGGAAATCACATTGTACCTGCTCAAACACCTTATAGCTTACGGAAAAATGACCCCCTACTTATTGCAATACACCAACCGCCAGGTAAAGCTGGAGAGCCCCTGTGGACATTTAATCCAGGTATACAGGTGTGCTCCCATGGCAAAGGTTCTAGAAGGATCATTGAAAGGCTAGTTAGAAAACTAGTGCACACAACTCTTGGATTACCCTGGCTTTTATAATAATTGTCACAAATCATCCCATTTACATCAACAGAAACTCATATAAGCACCTAGAATGGACAGTTTGCCGTTTAACTTTTTAGGCACTTTTATCAGCATCAGTTATATTTCCTGCACTTGCAAGAGCTTTTTATACAACATATGAAAAGTCCCTGCCTAAATTTCTGTAAAATACATTCACTGTTCTGATGATAGGAAAACAAAGACAGACTTGACAATCGTGACAGACGTCTAATACATTTTCTGAAGTTGAAATATGCATTATTTTGGCGTAAAGATAGTTTGCAATTCAGTCAGCCCGTGTAATGGAGTACCAAGAAAGAGAGTGCTGGGTGCTAAGTGAGACCCCAGCTCATGCATCTTGGACGTTAATATTCTTTGAAGCAGCACAAAACAGATCTTTCCTTTTAATCTTTGATTATCTTAACACAAATTTGCAATTCATTTTCTTATCCAGGGAACAGAATTTCCAAAAGGTGCAATCAACGAAAAGTGCATGAAATAATGTTATTTCTAAGCAGAGACATGAAGTAAAAAAACAGCAACAGGGCTTCCCTGGTGGCACAGTGGTTGAGAATCTGCCTGCCAATGCAGGGAACACGGGTTCAAGGCCTGGTCTGGGAAGATCCCACATGCCGCGGAGCAGCTGGGCCCATGAGCCACAACTACTGAGCCTGCGCGTCTGGAGCCTGTGCTCCGCAACAAGAGAGGCTGCGATAGTGAGAGGCCCGCGCACTGCGATGAAGAGTGGCCCCCGCTTGCCGCAACTGGAGAAAGCCCTCGCACAGAAACAAAGAGCCAATACAGCCATAAATAAATAAATAAACAAATACTTTAAAAAAACAAAACAAAACAAAAAAAACCTTCTCAATGCCAAGGTTGTACCCAATACTAATTAAATAATAATAACCAAAACATCATTATTTAAAAAAAAAAAAAACCAGCAACAGAAAACCTGCACAAGATCACAGTAACTAAGAGACCAAGCTGGACTATAATTATAGGTTTATCCAAATAAATGACGCTAATATCCATCATCACTGAGCAGGCATGCAGTATGTAGCGGGCGCAGTCCCAGATCTCTACTTGCATAGTCTCATCGAATCCTTACAACATCCCTATCATGTCGGTACTATTATGAGGCCCAATTTACAGAGAAGAAAAAGGAGACAGAGACAAACACGAAGTGAACGGGTCATATGAAGTGATGGGATTCAAACAGAGACCCAACGTTGGTGTAAGCGGTGCCCGAGCTGTCTGTAAACTGACTTCCTCTTCAGCCAAACCAGCTTCCAGGCCTCAGGGGTGAGGGTCTAACTCAGCGCTCTCTGTCCCCACGCGAGTCCCCCTGTGGCCAGTAAACCTTTCTGGCCACGGCAGCTTTTCCTGCATCTCCCCGCCCCATGCACACTGGCCAGCTGGCCACGGCTGCTGCTGACCGCGGCTTAGCTCCTGGCACTGACCTTGCAGTTGGCACCACGGCGGTGCTCCCCTCTCCTCGGTTCCCAGGCGGACCGCCCTCTCACACGCAACCTCGGGGAAGCCACTCGAGTGTTGCCTGAGTCCCTCTTGGGGAATGGCCACCTCACACCAGGCCACGCCCGTCCCCAGGGGCAGCTCCTGTCCAGTGACAGGTGGACGCAGAAGTGGAGGCCTGGACCTTTCCCCTCACGATGGGCTGCCTCCCGGGATGGACTCGAAGCCTCTGCCTAGACTATATGCCATCGTCTGCGGGCACACGTGCTCCTGTCACTCCCCTGCCGGGGCTGGCCCTGTGTCCTGCACACAGACACCTGCCACTCTGTCTCCGTGGGAACCCAGTCGGGGCAGGTGGTAAGGACCTGACCTGTTTGTAAGGGAGCCCCACGCAGGTGTGAAAGCCGAGGGGCTGTCACCTGCGTGTCACTGGTCAGCAGGATGGGCACCGCATCAGCGCAGGAGAAGGGATGCCCGCCGAGGGGGGTCGAGGCTTGGGCTCTGCAGAGGGAGTTGAGATGGAGAAAGAAGAACGGAATCAATAGAGATTTGGAAAGTAAGGTCTCTGGAATTCGGCAGCAAGTCCTTGTTTTTATACAAGTATCCCTCCAAATCCGCCTCCTGAATAAAGCTGCCTCGGGATCTCCCTGTTTCCCCAGTGGAGGCCAGTGCTTGCACACTTCGCTATGCATATTCATCACCCGAGGGGCCCGGTAGCGGGAAGCCCTCACTCCAGGGCCTGAGGCTCTACGCTTCCAAAACGGTCCCAGTTGCTGCCTTCAGGGACCACAAATGTCCAAAGTTAAAATTCACCCTGTGCTGTCTTGCTTTTGTTCATTTCTGATTAAATCTCATTTCAAAAATTAATTTGTAACTTCTTCAAGGGTGAGATAGTATCTTTTTCTTCTCTGAACAAAATACCAAGTACACAACAAATGCACCGTTAATCTACTAATCCCTTAAAAGGCAGATTGTGTTACTTTTAGTTGGATTGTAATTTAGTTGCACTGATACACACTCTTTTTCTATAGATTGCATCCTGGTCGCAGTTACCATGGGAACATATTTTAACCACTCGTGTAATACTGCAGTCATGTTTCCATCAACCAGTAGGGATACAGCAAATGGAGCAGGAGAAATAAATTATCAAAATGCTGGATTTACCTTTGCTTTTAAGCAAGCAACATCCAAAACTCATTTATAGCTGGTTCATTCATTCAAAGTCGTGAGAGGGTCCCTTGCTTTGAGGGACTAGTAAAGGAGTTTCCTGAAGACCTCAGATGGACATTAATAGGGTGACTGGAAGCTCCATTTACAGCAGAGCTGTGACCTCAGCAGGGATTTTATGGCTGACAACACCACCTGTTGACAGAAAGACAGAGAAAGAGCGTTCTGTTCTTACCTACCAGGCTCTCTGCTCTCTCTCAGGAAACAGGATTTGGGGGCGGCATTTTCTCTCCTCAAGGGGTTTGAGTTGTAAAAACTTCTCCTCTGGGGAATTCCCTGGAGATCCGGTGGGGGAGCTAAGATCCCACATGCCTCAGGCCCAAAAAAGTCAAAACATTAAAAAAAAAAAAAAAAAGAAGTAATATTGTAACAAATTAAATAAAGACTTTAAAAATGGTTCACATCAGAAAATCTTAAGAAAAAAACAAAAAAAACCTTCTCCCCTGGAAAGACATAATCCCCAACAGATAATCATAAAAATAATCACCTTTGTGTCCTTCTTTGGAATAACATATTTGAGCAAAATTAAGAAGCAGGATATTTTCCAAAAGAGCAGATCTTTGGGGGACACACCCCCTCACTCAGCACCCAGTGGTTCACGCGGCTCAGTGTGTGAGAAGGGAGCCTGAGGGTCAAGGCACACCGCACACCACTTAGCTCACACATGGCAAAGGTTCGGACCTTCTCCTGCTCAGTAGTGGAGTGAGGCCCCGGGAGCGCCCGCGGTGGAAGAAATGCCTGGCTTATCTTGGCCGTTTGAATACTCAGCTGTATCTTTCTAGACCTCACCAGCCCGCTGAAGCTCCCTTCAGCTACACACAGGACGTTCTCAACACATAATTGTTCATTTATTGACACCTAGATTTACTTTCTCCCCTACAATTAACTTTAGATGTCGTATGGAGGCAAATTATGTGTCAGATTCCTTAAATATGCTCTCGTTATTGTTACTCACGTATTCATTCTATAAACCTCCTCTGAGCTTCTACCACGGGGTGGGGTCTGGACACGAGGCAGTCTAGTGGGATGACTGACCTCGGCCAGGCAAAGTCGGGGAGAGACTGGTGACCCTGCTTAGGGATGGACAGAGCACGAGGAGGGCTCTGGGCTCAGGCCCCTGGCCACGTCGTAAAAGGTCCAGGAGGGCTCCCCTGAGGAGGAAACCCAGAGGTCAAGTGGGCATTGGCCAGGAAAGGAAGTTTGGAGGAGTTGGGGGTGGGCACTGGGGGACACGGGGAGCAAGATTTCAAGCAACGAGAACAGGCCTGCGGATGCTGCAGACTCTGATCGCGGAGGCCTGGCTAAACCTGTGGGTCTCCACGTGTGTTCACACGGTGCGCGCGCAGGCATGCACGTACGTGTGCCCCTGTATGTGTTGTGGAAAGAAAGATGTGGTGATGTGTGAGGCTGGAGAGAAGAGCCGGGGCTGGGTCAGGACCAGCTCTGTGCGCTACTCTAATCTACCCTGTCCTTTACTATCACGATAGCGCCCTTTACTCTGAGGGTGGAGTGGAGTCCTTGGAGGTTTTTCAGCAGAGGAGTGAGATGAACAGATTTAAAATGACCTCCACGCCACGGTGTGGAGAACAGCTGGCCGGCTGCGGGGCCAGACTGGATTAGCTGGAGCTGACGTCAGCCACTTCTGCGCCGTGTGTGTCCTGGGACAGTGGCGTTGTCAAACCACATGCTGTTTGTTTGCCCGCCCATCTGCCTTCCCCTGGGTGGGGGGCGGTCTGGCGATCATCTCAGGGTCCCTGCTGACCCGGGAGGGAGCGTGGCGATGGCCCCCACCTCCTGTTCCAGTGGGACACTCTGAGTGTCGCCCTTATGGCAGTGCTTGTCAGGGCGCTCGGCTTTGTTTCCAGGGATGTGGTCGGGAGGCAGAAAGGAATGAAGGTCTCTCCATCCCCACCCCTGCACAATGACAGCTGGTCCCCACCCTCTGCCTGGGGCAGCCTCACGGCCTTAACCAGCAACTGACTTGGTTCACTCACAGAGCGTTCTGGGGCCTCAGTCCTCAAGGAAGAAAAGCTATTGTGTTACCTTTTGTGCCAAGCTTTGCTATCAGTCCAGAGAAGGGATTAAGGCAAGTTTATGAGACAGAGTAAAGGGCCAGTGATGAACTGTCACCAGCTCTATCCCAACTCATGGCCTCTGCACTCTTTCTAAGGTCCTTCTAGCCGCTCAGGGGCTCAGATTCGAGGGTAATTTCCTACCTGAATTGTCACTGGAGAGTGTCTGATACATTTTTCTACAAAGTACTGTATGAAACTTAAGAAATGGGAATAGGAAACTTGAGATGGTTTGTATTGTCTTTGTTTCAAAATGCTTAAAATGTTTCCATGGGGAAGGGTTTCCACAGATGTTCATCAGGTGTTACCTCTCTCCTAAGGCCCCTCTGGGACCCCAGCCTCTTTCACCACGGTCAGCTGGTGAAGGGGTGCTGGTTTGTGCATGGGCTCCCTTGGGGGCAGAGGTTTTCACGTGGGATGGAGTGGCCTCTGGGGGGGGGGGGCTGACCCTGGGCTTGCCTCTGGAAAGGACCACACGTCTCCCAGGGGGGACCTCAGCTTCCCTGACCGGGGGCTCTGCTGGAACTTGTTGTTGCTTCCTTCACAGGCTCCCCTGCGAGCTGGTGAAGGGACAGAGGGAGGGTGGGTGGAGGGAGGAGGGACCGATGGCAGGTGCGGAGACCCCCTCTGGCAGGCCTTGAAGGAAGTGGGGACTCTCATCTCGGGGCCCAGGAAAGATGTTCTCAAGCTTTGCCTCTCACCACTTGGAACCGCCTCCGGCTTGTCCGGCTGCCTCGTGTTTGGACAGGCCATTGCCTCTGGAAAGCTCTGTGGCTGAGAAGCAGGAAGAGCAAGGAAGTAGGAAGCTCCCGGCTTTTGTTCTAGGATTCTGGGCATGAAGTACAGGCTTACTTCGGGCTTCCTTACAGACTGTTCACTAGGATGTGTCAGCCAAAAAAAAAAAAATGCAGGAGGCTGCAAATAGGAAGAGTTTATTTGGGGTCCTAAGAATTGCAATTTGGGAGACAGATTCAGGGCAACCCCAAAGGAGTGTTCCAAGGAAGAGAAAGGATCAGGGGCTTCTGAAGACACAAAGCCAGGAAAAAAAGAAAACAAGCCAGGAGGCTGTTAAAGGTTTTCTGCCAAGAACCGTGACTGACAGTCGCAAGTGAGAAAAGATTTGTCCTTAAGGAATCGTCAGTTGTCTTAGGGCAGGGGTCCAATAAGTAGATAGACTGTTTCAAGTTATTTTAGGGTAAGGGTCCGATAAGTATCTTGCGTTTCTGGCAGGTGCTCTGGACAACTTCATCAGGTCAAAAGGTCAGATTCCATCCAGGCTGAGGCATGCACGTCACCTTCCTCCGTGGCTTCCTGGTTCCAGGTCACAGAGCTCTCTGAGCAATAATGACTCCGTTTAGATTTTCCTTCCACAGATGGGAAGGGAGACAGGGACCCAGAGCAGACATTAGACACGATGAAACAACAGGAATGGTTGGAATCACAAAACCCAGCATTCGTTCAGCACTTGGCATGTGGCAGGCCCTGCGCTTACACCTATAGTCGATCCTTGTCATCTGCAGGTTACGTCTGATAAAGTCGCTGCAAACACTGGTTTACGAAGACTGAGGCCCCACTCCTGCAGACACAGGTCAGGGTCCTGCGAGCCGCTAACTGCGCGTTCCTCAGCTGATCAACCCATAACCTTGTCTGAAGGGATTCTGTTTAAAAACTTCGTATTCAGTATGTATTATTCATTAATGTGGAACTCACAGACATCAGCCTATAACAGCCTGAACGAAGCTTCTCTAACACATATTTTTTTTCCACAAGCCTTCTTGTGCTTAGGACACTAGACAGCACTGCAGCACGAGGCTTGGGGGCTATTTTAAACAGTGAGATCACCAAGAAAAGGCACAAGTATGTGAAAAAATGTAGCAGGAAGCAGACCGCAAAAATGGCGCTTGTTTGCAGTATGAGCTGAAACCAGAAGGCCCGTCACTGCCTTGCCCCACCCCAGCCGTGACGGTGAGTGCTGCGTGACTAACTTTTCACTGTTCTGCACATGTCCTGAGTGACTGCGAAAGTGCTTGCAAGTATTGATCTCGGGGTTACAAATAAATTTTGGCAAGTAGGTGCATTTGTAAGATAGAACCCCTGAATAATGAGGGTCGATTGATGTATTATTTTATTGAATCCTCATAACAAACCTGCAAGATAGGAACTATTATCACCTTGATTTTCACATATCAGAAAGTGAAACAGGAGTTTAGGTTGACTTGCCCCAAACCTCACAGCTACAAAACAGGGGAGCCAGGATTCTAACCCAGGCAGTCTGACTGTGGAGCCTAGACTCTTATTCAATTATCTCCATTGGGTTATGCGTTCAATAAATTTTATGTGGTATTTTTTAGGAAACTAAGCTTGGCTTATACGGCATGAGAAGTGAAAAGGCCCAAATCACATTCTAAAATCTTCAGTATTATTTTCTAAGTAAAATTTTTTACACCCAGGTACAGGTTGAAAATTATGAAATTGCCCTTTTTAGGTTAAACACAATTAGACACTGGCAAATTCCATGGCTCAACTTCACATATCCTTGGAAAGCTTTCTCCCCATTAGTAATCAGTTTACTTCATCTTTCTGCATACGGAAAACTAAAGTTACTATACTTCAGAAGGAAAAAATTTAGAGAATGTATAGATGTACTCTTTTATTATAGAAGCATAGAGGTTTATTATTTCATAGCATTTTTTCCGCTCTATTTTCTGATCTTTTTAAGTTAAGGACAAAAGAATAGGATCTCACACTTCAGTATAAATAGGCCAAATATACGTATTTTCCACCTAAAACATGCTGAACATTGGACTGTTTTATCAGAGCAAGTGTATCATCTGTTTTTCTAGGGGTCTTACCATATGTTTTCTATCTCATTGAGATTAGATAAAATTCTACTGAAGGCAGTTAAGGATGGACAATAAAAGCCTTTGGGGCTCCACCTTTTAATTGTCACATTTTAGGGAAGGAACGGAGTAGGTGAAGTAATAAAACAAAACAGTAGGCATTTCATCACGATCACACCACACTGGAAAGGAGTGTATTTATGGAAAACTCCAGGATTCTCTGGAATTCACACTGTACAGGAAACCCTAGTTTCTCATCTCTCCTTAGCAAGGTAGAGAGTAAGAGAGAAAAGAAATCACTACCGGCAGACCGAGAAGATGGCAGACTAGTGTCTCCGATAAACCACCTTATCGGGGTTTGGACGCCAGTTTCTTTTATAGCACAGAAAGGGGTTAGAGACGAGGAAGTAAAGTAAAAAGGCCATACGTTTTGCAAATATCCCCTGGAACTGCCAGCCTGGAGGAGGGGATGTGTTAATGTCTTTTTTTTGTCTTTTTGGCAGCCATCCACAGGTGGGCAGGGTCAGACTGTCTCCCTGGGAAACGAAGAGAGGCGCTTTAGTTTAACAGTCAGGCAGAGGGGCAGGGTTCCCTGGGGCAGGCCATTATGTATGTATATGATTACACCAACAAAAGCGACGAAAAGCAAAGGCTGAAGTCAAAGAAACAGACGGAACAGGGAGTCGGATTTAGCTCTTCCCTGTCACACCACCAGCGCCCAAAGCCTGCCCCTTGTCCCCGGACTCCCTTCGAGCGGAGATGCTCGGAGAACGGCAGTTTAGAACGGAATCCCTGCCAGTATTGGCACAAGGGGCCCCAGCCTTCTTCTGTCGGGCCTGGAAGCGGGTCTAGGGCACGAGGCTTAGAGGACACTCGTGAGGATCCGCGTTCGTGGGTCTATTCATCCAACAAGCAACGGCTGTGCGCACCTCTGGGTCCCGACTCCCGGAGGTGGGAGGCAGCGACTACTAAACCCGAGCGCGGGTGATCGCGGCTCTCCGCGTCCTTCCCTGACAGCTTCCGTCCCGCGGGCCGGCGGGAAGCCAGCCCAGCGCGGACACCGTCCCCCTCACTCCACCGCCCGCGGCCACAGGGCCCACACAGGCCGGCGACGGAACCCGGCGCGCATGCGCACGCTGCTACGGAGGCCGCAAGGGCCGCGCCGACGCGCCGGAAGCGGGATACCCGGACTTCCGGTCGGCCCCTAGAGTTTCCGGTTCCGGGTTTCTCGGCGGGCGAGAAGGGCCGTTGCGGCCCGGGAGCAGGGCCATGGAGAAGCTACGGCGAGTCCTGAGCGGCCAGGACGACGAGGAGCAGGGCCTCACCGCGCAGGTAGGGAGCCGGCCTCCGGGGTGAACGTGTGCTGGGGTGGGGCCGCGGAGCGTGGGCAACGGGCCGCTTCTACCTGCCGAGGTGATGCGGGAGGGCGCCACGGGCCTCCCGGGAAGAACTTGGGGTGCTTTCCGGGTTTCCATGGAGTCTACAGAAGCTCACTTTGAGACCCGCCCCCCTCCCCCCAGCCCCATTTGGCCTTGCGACTCTCAGGAACGTACTTCGCTGCCTGTCTTCCTCTGCCAAATAACCCATCTGCCCCACGCTGCTCTCCCCCAGCCGCCGCTTGGTTTTCTGCGCCTGGTGTGGACTCTGAACTCGGGCTGGCAGCGCAGTAGGTGTGCGGGTACTCGTCCTGCCAGCTGCATAAGCTGAAATCTTAAAGCTTCGTTGCATCCGTTAGACCCTGGAATTAGGTGTTGTGAGTGTGTGTATGTCTTTTGGAAGGAGGGAGACTGGAGGGAGAAAAGAAAAAAACACAGGTCATTGAGAAGTGAAATAATACTGAGTTAAAAGTTGTTTGTTGAGCCCTCATAAGCGGTTTTTTAAAAAAACAATCCTTGTCTCCATACTTTACCCACGAGACTTGATAAGGGTTACTTCCTTTAAAAGGAGGGATAAAAATAGTGCAGCAGGAACTGCTTTATAAGTATCTTTGTTATTTGCATGCAGGCAAATTCTTGCCTGCCTGTCACAGAAGTGGAACATTTAAAATGAAACGGTATTACGTAAGGACCTTTTATTTGTCCCTTCTCCTATCCTAACTTCCTTCCTTGTCATAATCAGCACCTCTTGTGAACAGGATTCTGGACTAGTCTGTGAGGGTTCAGAGACTGAAAACCAGGCACCTGCTCTAAGGGATCTCTAACCAGTTTGGCAAATCGTAATGGTAATGCAAGAACCCGTAAATGGTAATATGAGAAACGTCCATTAGGCAGCAATGGCTTACCCAGCTCATTTATGTATGTATTTTATTTTATTTTAATTTTTAAATAAATTTATTTTATTTTATTTTTGGCTGCATGGGGTCTTCGTTGCTGTGCGCAGGCTTTCTCTAGTTGTGGTGAGCGGGGCTACTCTTTGTTGCAGTGCACAGGCTTCTCATTGCAGTGGTTTCTCTTGTTGCGGAGCATGGGCTCTAGGCGCGCGGGCTTCAGTAGTTGTGGCACGTGGGCTCAGTAGTTGCGGTGTGCGGGCTCAGTAGTTGTGGCTCGCGAGCTCAGTAGTTGTGGCGCACGGGCTTAGTTGCTCCGTGGCATGTGGGATCTTCCCAGACCAGGGATCGAACCCGTGTCCCCTGCATTGGCAGGCGGATTCTTAACCACTGCGCCGCCAGGGAAGCCCCCAGCTCATTTATTAAACCACTGTTTTGTGCTTCACTTTATGCTCTAGGTCTGTGCTATACAAACAGTAGCCCTAGCGACACGCGGCTATTTAAATTTAAGTTAAATAAAATTTAAAACTCCTTTCTCGGCCATACCAGCCATGTGTTAGGTGCTGGTTGGGCAAGTAAGTTAGTGGCTGATGCATAGGACGGTGCATGCTTGGGGCATTCCGTTGCAGGAAGTCCTGTTAGACTGAGCTGCTCTAAACCTTGGGGGCATGAAGGTGATGGTACCACTTCTCTTGTGGCCACTCTCCCGGGGGGAGAGAGATTATGTAGAGAAGTCATTGGCCGAAGATTGGAGTGATTGCCTGGAATGGACAAGTGCAGTGAGTTCAGAGGAGGTGCTCATTTATTCATTCAACAAATATTTTGGTGCCTGCATATGGTTGGCTCTGTTCAAGATGCTGGCGTTATAACAGGGACCAAAACAAAGGCCTCCCCTACATGGAACTTGTATTTTAATTGGGGAAAACAGTTAATAAACAAGTAAATATAAAAATATATCAGCCAGTGGTAAGTGCCATGGAAGAAGGTAAAGCAGGCGGATGAGGTCGGGACCACCTTGTTGTGTTGGATGGTCAGGAAGATGTGTCTGTAAGGGTGACCTTACAGCGTAGATCTGAAGAGCGCTGGGATATCTGGGTAACTCGTACCAGTACATATCTCCCAACGCATGCAAATACAGATCCTGAGAACAGCGCTCGGCATGTTCAAGGCCCGTAAGAGGCCAGGGTGTCTGGAGCCAAGGGCTAGGGAAGCGGAAAGGTCGGCGGTGGGCTCCAGATCGTGCGGGGTCTTGCAGGACACAGTAAGGACTGCAGCCTTTACTCTGAGCGTGCCGAGGAGCCGTTGGGTTTTGAGCAGCGCGGGGATGTGACTGCCTTGGCCTCGAAAGGGTCACCCTGGCCGGTCCGTGGAGAACAGACGGGAGGGGCAAGAGTGGGAGCTGGAGCCCGGCCAGAGGACCAGGGTAGTGGTCCTGGGAAGAGACCTGGGCCGGGGAGAGGGGAGTGACGGGGCTTTAAAGTGAGAGCGGCCGGGTTCTGTAAAGGGTTCGAGTGTGGAGCTGACGGGTTGGGCGTGAGAGTGCTGCGGGAGGAGCCCGGCTGCCTCTGGGTCTGACCTGAGCCGCTGGAGAGATGGAGCCTGGGACGCGGAAGGCACACGCTGGGGGGTCGTCTGGATGTTGAGTGGGATGCCAGCTGGCATCTGGTGCAGATTCTAGAGTTCATGGGAGGAAGTAGTTGAGGTAACCAAGGGATTGTGGGTAAGCAGAAAAGGGAGAAGGCCCAGGGTTTGACCTCTGGAGCTTTCCGTGAGGAGCTCAGGAGACTGAGGGAACCTGGAGAGGGCCAGGTCCTGGCAGAGACTAGCTCAGCAACTCAAGCAGAGCCACAAATGAAGGGGCTAATTCAGCTGCAAATCGCTTCCTGGGATGTAACCAGCCCGGGGCTAAAACCAGGGATGCACCGGCTCCCTTGGGTTCCATTCCCCCCCAGGCACGGCTGGTGATCTGGGGTCTGATGGGGCAGCGAAGGCCTGGGGTCAGGCAATTTTATGGACTCTGAGGTCGGGGGAGGAGGGCGAGTGGGGGGGCTGAGGGGGATGAGTCAGGAGGGGCGTGTCCCCTGTTCGACAGGGAGCTCTCCCAAGGGCCTCAGACAGAGAGCCTCGGGGCTGGGGGTGCAGGGAGGTGAAAGGGCCGGACCAGCCGCTGTCCTTGCCTGCAGCTCCTCTCGGGGGCTGTGGGCCCGGCAGCTCCCCCCGCGCCTTTTAACCTTTTAACCACGAGCCAGGCCCTCACCGGCATTTAGCACCCAGGAGCACCCAGGAGCTATTTGTTGAGTGAATCAGTGAACGACTGAGCCAAGGCTGGAGGGTGAAGTCAGGCTTTTTGTCTGTTTGAGGTGGAAGAGGCTTACGCGTGTTCACAGGTTGATGGAAGGGGGTCTCCGCAAGAACGCGGTTCACGTCGTACACGGGGAGAAAAGCCAGCCGTGTCGGTTCCCTGGGACGTCAGAGCGCTTGGCCTCTAAAGCAGGGCGGACACGTTGGCCTTTGCCCCTGTGCGGTGGTCCGGGGCCAGGAAGGGAGGGTGAGTGTTCCCGAGGTGAGCTTGGTGTTTGGCGACAGCAAGCAGTGCCGGGCATCCCCGCGGGGCTTCCATTTTCGGTGGAAATAGAGGAAATGTGTCTGCTGACTGGGGAGGTGCCAGGGCAGGAAGTGGAGGGTTGGAATGGAGGCGGATTGGCAGGGTCAGGGGGCGACAGTGAGGAGGCAGGTCGACTTACACAGCAGCGCACTTGGGGTGCCTGGCAGGCAGTGCCCAGGGCCCCTTGAAGGTGGCCATGACCTGCTTAGGATGCCATGTCCTGCCCTGTGACTGCACCCAGAGGAAGAGGAAGGAGGGCTTGAGTCATGCCAGGGTTTTGCTGGTGGATGGAGCAGAAAGGGAACTTCCGCTTTTGTACTGAAGTAAAGGAGGGCATAAAGGGGCCCGAGAGGCTGCGAGGCGTCGAGGCAGGAGCCCTTGAATCAGTGCCCTGGGGAGGCTGTCGCAGCTGGAGAGCAGTGGCCTGGACGTGGAGATGGAGTGATTTCGGGGAGTGCGAGCCCCTGGGTCTCTGAGCGGAGGGGAGAGCAGAGGCGGTCGGAGAGGAGAGAGTGAGGAACAGAAAGGCTGGGCTGTGCACGTGGATGTAGGAAGCACCCAAGACTCTGCTAGGGTCTGGGGCGGGACCTGTGGCCGGGGCTCCTGAGCGAGAGAGGGTGCCTGGGAGAGCAGTAGGTGACGGCGATGACGAGCCTCTGAGTAGGGGGGGACCCCTGAGGAGGTGGGGTCAGGACCGCACTGGAGAGGGCCGGGGGCGCCTGCTTCTGTGCTGGCTGGCTGCGCGTCTGTGTCTCATTGCCCACCACTGTCTGTGGAGGAGCAGTTGAGGAATTCCTCGTGTGCGGTGGTTCCTTTTATCCGAGGGGTGGTGGCCCGGGAGCCCACGCTGCCCCTGGTGATGGCGTCCTTCTCCTCCCGGCTTCTCCGTCCCCTAGGAAGGCAGCTCGTGGCTGTGCCATGTGTTCATTCATCCACCTGTGATGTTGGTGCTGCGGTGAAGACGTTTTCCTTCATTGTTTCCAACTTTTTATTTTTTTTTAATTAACTAAGTTCTAGTTCCAGGTGAGGTTGATTTATTGCAGCAGGAAGAGGGCACGGGAGAATGGGAGAGCCGCTCCTGCTCTCACGAGGTTGATTCTTTGCTTCCTCTTCCTTTGATAACAAATAAGTAGAATAACTGGTGGTAATTTCAATGTGTATTTCTTTGCTAAGACTAAATTTACAAGATCAAAACAGTTGCTGGTTTTGGTGGGCTCCTTCCTGATCCCGTTGGACAAGCACGTCACACCTACAAGCTCATGCTAACGTGGGTCTGCAGGGTCAGGGCTCCCTCTGTCTCCCTCATGGACAGGGCAGTGCCTGGTTTTCTTGCACGGTGGGCACTGTATCATTTTCCCAATTGGGAGTTAGGGAATCTGTGATTTGTTTCTGTGATTTGTTTCTGTGTCCTGGACAATCTGAAGGGCTTGTGACAGGTCATTTGCTTGTGGATCAAATATTCCAAATTTACAAATGGAAAGAATTTGTTATATGTTTTGATTTAAAGATCACTTGGCTGATGGTAATAAGAGGAAAAATATCTACTATTATACAAATGACTCTGCTTAATACTGAGTTGAACTTAGAACAATGGGGTGATTGAAACTTGTAAAAGGAAGTAAAAGCAGATGCTTCTTCCTCTCTCATTAAGTCCTCACATCATCATGTATTCGCACTGACCACTTAGAAACCCTGCTTACTTAGGATACTGTTTCTACTTCTTTACAAACCAGTAGATCATTTCCTGTGCGATATGCAGTCTTCAGGGTTTATTCTGTTCTATGTGTATTCTACCTGATCAGATAAAAATGAAATTTAGATGTTTTTATAGGCAGGTTCATTCTTTGTTTAAAATACAGTGGTCAGTTTTAGTATAAACAGACGACATTGCTGGAAACAAGAATGTCTGTGGATTAAAGCAGATTTTAAAAAATATTTAAAATGTGTTCAAAAGTGATGGATGTTACACTGACAGAATCTTTAGTTGTTTTTATCTCCTTTTCATGCTACATAAGGATTCACAGATCAATCTATTGAGGTAAGGAATTTTGAGCTTTTGCATATAAAACTTTGTATTTTTGCTTCATTATTCTTGAAAATACATTATAAGTATGTGGTCTTTTAAGTATATGATAATACAAGTTAATAATAATTTTGGAATATAAATCCTTATTGTATATTTCTAGTTTCTTGACACATCTGTTGTTGATACTTTTTCAGCCTTGTGGGGGAAAATGATTTTGAATGGTGTACTTAGTAATGTAAATGTGTACTTAAATTTGCAACAATGTAGATGGACCTAGACAGTATTAAGCTTAATGAGACAGAAAGACAAATACTGTATGTTATCGGTTATATGTGGAATCTAAAAAATAAAACAAATGTGTATAACAAAACAGAAGCAGACTCACAGGTATAGAGAACAAACTAGTGGTTACCAGTGGGGAGAGAAGCGGGAAGGGTCAATATAGGAGGAGGACATTAAGAGATACAAACTGGTACGTATAAAATAGTAAGCAGCTGAGATGTATTGTACAGCACAGGGAAGTATCCCCGTTATTTTGTAGTAGCCTTAAAGGAAATATAATTTATAAAAATACCGAATCACCGTGCTGTACAGCTGAAACTAATGTAATATTTAAATAATACAATAATATTATCAGTACTTCAGTTACGCTGTACTTCAGCGGAAGGAAATGTGTGCTCAGTCGTTACCGCGGGCCGCGTTGTGTGCCGCGTTATCGTGCGGCGCGTGTGGAGCGCGGCCCCGTGTAATCTGGCCGGAGTCCGCGTGACACGCGGGAATGTCGTCCCCCTGCAGTCAATTCGCGCGCGGTCCAAAGTGCGTCTCTAATAACGGTTGTGAGGACGCCGGGGCTTCCGTGACTCGTAGCTGAGGTGGTCAGATGGGCCCCCTGGTAGATGCTGCGGGGCTCCCCAGGCCCCAGTGGCTGGGCAGAGGTGCCCGCCGCCCTGCTTGTGCTCACGCTGGAGCTCCTGCAGCAGCCTGCCCTCCGCCCTCCGCCCGCAGCCAGCGACCAGCTGCTGGGAGGGGGCTTCCAGAAGGGTGGCCTGGCCTCAGGCGGGACACACAGTGAGGTATGGTGTTCACTGAGCTCCAGCTGCAAGCAGGGCCTCACTCAGTCCCTCCCCTCCTCTGTCCAGCTTCCCTCCCTTGCCTGAGGGCTCCCCCCGAGAGAGGTTCCTGCAGGACAGTCCCCGTGCCAGGCTCTGCGCGTAGGGACTTTGCCCAGACGCCCTCGGACATAGAGATGTTGAGAGAAGGTGTGTGTCCATGAGTCCACCTCAGCACCTGTCCACATTTTGGCCGTCTTGTTTCATCTTTCCCCTACTTTTCAGTCACTGAGTATTTTATAAGGTATCTCATAGCTTATGTCATTTCATCCACATCCGTGCTTCTCCTGTCCCTAACAGGTGAGAGCTTTCTAGAACCGTATAACACAAGGCTGTTATCTCACCTGGCAAAGTTAACAGTGACTCCTCAGGACCGTCTCATTCCCAGACCTGTTGATATTCCCCTTCACAGCCATGGACTATTCTTAACACTACAATGTGCAAAGTAAAACAGATTCATTGTCTGTGTTAACATGAAGCTTTGCTTTAATGTAGTATCAAGCATCAGATTGGCAAGTGGTGATTTAAAAACACGTTCTAATTCCCCTTCTTTCCTCAGGTCCTGGACGCCTCGTCCCTCAGTTTCAACACCAGGCTGAAGTGGTTTGCCATATGCTTCGTCAGCGGCGTCTTCTTCTCTATTCTTGTGCGTTAAGGCTATACGTTGCTTCGTAATTTGTGTTTTGTGTGAGACTGATCATTCCCTTTAGTCCCAACAAGCAGTCCACTTTATCTGGACTGTTCTGATGGGACCTATTTAGTCCCCTGAAATAAAGGGGTAGAGATCAATAAAAAGATGCAGAGATTAATATTTTGGGGGGTTTATGGATTCTTAAAATAATTTCATTTAAGAAAGATCAGTGTGTATTAGGAGAGTTGCAGTCAGTGATTTAGATGTGATTTAGATTTTTGACTTGCCATTTATAAAAGGAATACTTAAGTAGAGTGAGATTTACTCAGATGTATAAAGAAAGTTATGTAATGGCTCATTTATACATACTTATATGCAAACAGGCAGAAGATTCAAATTAGCAAATAACATTGAAAATTAACTACTTTTTAAAAAACTATATAATTAGAGACTATATTAACACATTTATACATAAACTTTATAATGTTATATATATTCTATTATTACTATTATAGTAGCACATTTATATTTTAATCTATTACAGTAGTAATATTATTTTAAAATAACTGTAATGTCTTAACTCAGGGAACTGGGTTG
The DNA here is from genome assembly GCF_949987535.1 of Balaenoptera acutorostrata. Taxonomy (NCBI): domain Eukaryota; kingdom Metazoa; phylum Chordata; class Mammalia; order Artiodactyla; family Balaenopteridae; genus Balaenoptera; species Balaenoptera acutorostrata. The sequence goes on from NC_080077.1 coordinate 2,921,472, forward strand.
CTGTGGCTTCCAGGTGGCATAAAGCTTTTTGCAGTGTTTTATACCCTTGGAAATATTGCTGCCTTAGCCAGGTATGTACAGAAGTTTGGCTTCTCAAAATATTTCATTTGCTATCATTATCAAAATTTTCTTTTCTAATAGGATATATTTCTGTAGATCTATGCATACTGTGAATTCAAAATTCACATTCATTCAATAGATACTTAGACTCCCGCTGTCTGCCAGCTGCCATAATAGAGTGTTCATGGTGAGAATAGCCAGCCCTTGGAGGCACTTGCTGTGTGCCAGGCACTGTCCTAAGTGTTCTGTGTCTGTCACCCCAGTTGTGAGGTGGGCACTGTTATCACCCCATCTTACAGCAGGGTGTAGTAGCACGGGCGGGGGTCACTCTCCGGGGAGATGCCTAGTGAGGTGACCAGGCCTGGTTCCCACCCGACAGTCCTGTGGAGTCCGGGCTTGTAGCTGCCTCGGCAAGGGGACCGTCACAGGCCCAGCCGACCAGCGGCGGAAGCAGATCGGGGGTGGCAGTGCCGGGCCCAGGAGTCGGACAGGGCCACACAGGGGCAGTGGCTCCGAGGGCTGGGCGCTGGGCGTTCGGGGAGTCCTCCCGGGGGCCTCGGGTGCATCTCTGGGGGAGTTGATGTCTGTTAGCGTGGTTGTCACATTTGCGAGCTCTCAGCCTTCAGAGGTGAGCTCCTGCCTCTTCAGGGATGTTCTGCATCAGAGGAGCTGCCCAGTGCAGGGGCGTGAGCCGCGGCCAAGCTCGGTCAGCCCTCCCGGGCTCGCCCCGATGCCCCTCCTCAGACCGCAGCCTGGAAGAGGCGTGAGGGCGCGGTTGCACGCTGTTGCCCTTAGAAGCTTAACGCCCACAGTGCTTGTGGGGCTGTTTTCCCTGTTCTGCCGGGTAACGTGCGTGGAGGTGAGGAAGCAGAGGCTGGGTTGGCACCAGCGGCGAGCAGACTGCCTTGTCAGCCTCGGCCTCAGCGGTCGCGCCCACCTGCGCCCACCTGCGCTGGGAGTGATTTGTGAGGGGCGTTCCTGTGTCACAGAAAGAGTAACGTTTCCTTCTAATGTTAAGGAAAAATGCAGCAGACTTAGTGGGATTTTCTAATTAAACTAACATAGGATTTCTTTTCTTACAAGTACTTACTTTTATATAGCTGGACAAGTTAATAGCTTCCTCTCTCATTTCTTTTATTTGTTTCAAATAGTACGTGCTTTTTAATGGGACCCGTGAAACAACTGAAGAAAATGTTTGAAACAACGAGATTGCTTGCAACGATTGTTATGCTTGTAAGTAAATAATGATACTTTTAAAAAACTTTTTTCGAGTTTTTTTTTCTTTTTGCATTACTTTGTGAGGTACTAATGTTATAATTCTCTTGTTGAATATGACAGTCACATTCTTCAGGCTGTGTGTTTAAAGAGTTTGGATTATGTAGCATTACCTAAAATGATTGGCTGGGTGAATCCTGTTTTCTTTTGTGTATTCTAACAGTGTAGCTCTGTGTATTGCACGTGAAAATGAGAGCTGCGTGTATTTCATTTTCAGGCCCCACGGACCCCTGTGTGTACTTTCTGGAGGGTGGGCCTGGAAGACGGGTCACTTCTGGGTCCATATGAGGCTTCTCAGGGAGAGTTGGCTTAATTTTGGTGGCCTGTCACCTGGCCTTTGTCACTCCCGTTGGACTGTTGCACAGATACCTAGGCCTTCGTCTCCACGCCTGTCCCCACTGCTTTCCCTGCCTCTCCTCGTCCCTCCCCTGCCTCTTCTGGGGGACATGGGTGTGGAATGACAGTGCAGTCTTTTCTGTGTGAAATCATTATAACAGGTTCCTATGTAAAGCTAAGTAAAACAGAACTTACTGTACAGGAGCGGTTGTACTGAGTCCTGTGGTGGCGGCTTGAATTAGTAAACGTTAGCGCAAGCATTCAGAAATCCATAACAGCTGCTGTCACTCTCATTCGTTCTTGAAACAGTCTCTCTGTTGGCTTAGTCAACAGGTGATTTATTATGTGCTTTCAGTTTACCAAGGAATATTGCAGCAGTCACAGACTTTAAAATAATACTCAGGGAATATATAAGGACAACTAGAGTAAACGGTCTCATTAATTTTGTTCTCTAGTGTGTTATCATGCAAATGAATGCAGAATAGTGTATGCATTTTTGTTAAGCTTTGGAAAAGGCACAAATTGACAATTTTTCTTTCCTTTCCTGTAGCTGTGTTTCATACTTACCCTGTGCGCTGCTCTTTGGGTAAGCTACCTCAGCCATACCTGTTTCCTACTCACTGTGTGGCCCCTCACCACGCAGAGTGTCTTCGCACCATCATCTCCAGGGAGCTCAAAGTCTGGTTGCTTAAAACTCACCAAAGACTGGGTGTCCCTAAAACCTAGTTAGTGGCTAGGCTTGCAGTGGATTCTGCCACCTAAAACAGACAGAAGTGAGCTCGTGCTTGCTTCCAGGTCAGATTGGCCCCTCTCTCAGGCCCGGGGCCGTGAGAGGCCCTCGCTGAGGGTCTGCGTGCTCTGTCTGCTGTGCTGATAGCCTCGCTGTGCTGTGGCCCTAGGGTGGGGAGTGCATCGAGAGCGTCAGGGTGTCCACACAGTGAGGGGAAAGGCCCAGAAAACAAACCCAGACAGAGTAACACAGAGGGACAAAAGGACTTAAATTATTCTTGCACCACTGAAAACAAACCCAAACAAATTAACAGAGGGACAAAAGGACTTAAATTATTCTTGCACCACTTAGGGGTGAGGTGAACGGCTCTTCATTAGCCTTCAGAGAAGTTACTTTACTACAATTCCGTTTACTCGTCGATGCTCCTGATTCTTCATTACATTTACTTATTGTTCCTTATCTGCTTCCAGAGGGGTTTGAGGTGGTTCTTGAGCTCCCAAGAACACTACACATTTTAAAGAAGATAGGGTGGTGTATGACACACTTCAGAAATGTTCATCAAAAATGTTCTGATTTTAATTTTGATGATTTAAGGACCGGACTTTAGTTATGCAAGAATGCACTTAATACCTCATTTCCCAGTGATAACTTAAAAGAATTTTCGTAAACAATCTTTGCATATCCCTATGGAAAATTGATTTCTGGTTTGGAAAGGTCCAGCAGTCTGTTTATAAGCAGTAGATTAAAAATAAGGAAAAAGTAAATAAATAAAAATTTAAAATAAAGATGGACAAGAAATTCTAAAAATCATTTTAAAACAACCGTGGAAACTTTATTTTACATTATTCCAGAAGATCACAATAAAATACAGTTTTAGTTCAAAAAATAACTCAAGAAAATGAACAAGTGCGAATGAGAAAGATACGTAAATTCCACATAGGATACAGATCTAATAACCAAGTGGGGATTTTAGAAAGGTTAACCTTGACTTAAAGGACCTAACATGAAAGAGATTTAATATTTTCGGCCTATGCACAGTTATTTCATTAATGTTTAATGCCATATACTTAGCAGCGTTTGAATAAATGGAATCAGAGAATTCTAGAAAGAAGATACAATTTATGGATATGTAATTCTCAGATCTACTGAATCTTAAATTTGTCATACTAGAATTTAATGAAATAAGTGGAGCTATTGTTTATATTTTTGAAGGGGAGGAACTGAACTTGCTTGTGAAAAATATTTTTTAAAAAGATGTTTAACTCATTATTTCTTTGTCTTTGCTGTTGTCAGTGGCATAAGAAGGGGCTGGCCTTATTATTCTGCATATTGCAGTTCTTGTCAATGACCTGGTAAGTCTTACACTAATTAGAAAGTTAAAATTTCCTAAGCAGTGCCACACTTTTGTTCTGAGCCTGTAAGCCTAGGAAGGTCATTGGCATTTTACCGGGTCAGGTAAGCCTGTGCCTTGGAGGGGAAGGGCCTCCCGAGAGGTCAGGTGTCTGAGGTCTGCGGTGTGTCCTGGGGGGCCTAAATGTGGGAGAGCTGAGGAGAGTTGGGGGCTGTGCTTGCCCAGGCACACAGGGCTGCATTCACTTCTTCTCTACGTGTGAAAGAGAAATGCTAGGAAACGCAGGTGGTGCTACACGAACCCTAAAGTCCAGGCCGAGTCACAGGATGAGCCCGAGGGCATGGCGGGGGAGCACTGCCTTTGCCTGGTATTGCCGAGCACCTGCCAAGTGAATTCATTCTGGAGCCGGCTCTGGCCCTGTTACGCCGGCTCGCCGGCTCTGGAGCCGACTCCTCAGCGAGGCTGCTCTGCCCTTCCCTCTCCCTGCGGCGTCCTCCCCTCCCTCCGAGTGTTCAGTCATGCCGTCCTTCCTGATCGCTCCCCTCCCCAAGCCACGTTTAGGTCCTGGGCTGAGGGCCCAGCGAATACGTGATTGAATTGAATGTGCCCTCCTTGCACGCTCCCGCGTCAGACCAGAAAGGTGTTTTTCACGTACAAGATATTTCTACGAGTGTTTTTCCTTTTTCTTTAGAGCTCAGCCTTGTTTGCTTCCTTGCAATCGTCAGTAAACCCCTTCCTGACTTTGCTGTTTCAATTTTCTCCTTTTTGATATCACCCAATCTGAGATCAGTCTTTGTTTTGGTGCTGTTTCTACCTTTCCACTGATGGAATATCAACAGATGTTAAATGCAGTTCTCTACGTGTTACAAAAGAACCTTATGATGTTGTTTTACTCTTTTTCAGTGAAATGTGGAAAAATTTAAATCTTTGTTATTTTCTATTAATATGTTGCTTTTTATTGCTAATCTGTACTTAATGATTGCTTTATCCGTGAAGGAGAGTGCAGTTTATTCTGTTATTTTATAGTTTTTATTTTTAAAAAATAACTTGAAAGGGGTAACTTTTATTACAACAGGCTCAAACTTCAGCAGGCATCAGAATCAGTTTGTTAAAAGCACATTGCTTACTGAGACGCAGTTTCTCATTCAGGAGGTGGGGGGGCGGCCCAGGAATCTGCATTTTTAACAAGTTCCCTGGTGGTGCTGCATGCCTCAGGGGTCATACCTTGAGAATCACTGTGCAGTAGTCTACTGCTTCATTTTTTATGGTGTTAGAATATGGTCATTTGGCAAAAAGGAGAACATCATTTAGTTTCAACGTTCTTGAATTTTTCTTGCAGGTATAGTCTGTCATACATCCCGTATGCAAGGTGAGCTTGTTTCAATTCTGTCTTGTTTCTGCTCCTCTAATTCTCTTTATACAGATATGTGAATTTTAGTAATTTTCATATTAAAATATGATTTAAAAGGCTGTTTTTGGTTGACTTTGACTTTTTTCCCAAAAGGAAATTATTTTTTAAATGAGTGGAATAGAAGCTTGCCATATTAAGTAAAAAACATGTTGAACAGATGTAACAGGTAGGCTGGGAGTGTACTTCTGACTTACCACCTGAACATTTGCAGTTAGGGAATTTTGGCAAGAGATTCTAGATCCTTCCACGACTGCAAGTATTCAGTAAATAGGATATGGAGACTTCAGCAAAAATAAATTCTACTTTAAAAAAAAAAAAGTTAATGAAAAAATGTGTCTGATATGGAGATGTTTGTTTTAAGCCAGTAGAAACATATTTATTCTGTATGTCAAGAGGTAATTGCCGTTTTCTTGTATTTTTTCAGAGAAATGTACTAATTTAATTGTGGAGGGAAAAACAAATACTTAATTGCAGTCTTAAATCTGACCGATTTGGAAGAATATTCTGTTGAGGCACAGCTTTGTTTCTTTGTGAAATTTGGAAACATAGGTTGCGTATGAAAAACAGAATTGTATGCCTGATAGGAACAGTGAAGGAAATTGATAGAAATTCTATTTTTATTCAGTTTCAAATGGATGATTCTTTTTGATGAACACTTAAAAGGAGAAAAAGCAAAGCAGGGTCAACTAAAGGAGAGCAGGCTTAGAACAGGAGCACAGAGGACCAGGACCTCAGGACCTTAGCTGGGAGAGCTCTTGCTGTTTCTCAGCGAGGCGAAAAGGTGCCCCGAAATGATGTCCACTGCTGTAGGGCTGGAGCTCACAGCCAGCGCAGGGCATCTGCACAGTGACCGCCCTCCCCAGAAGTGTCGGGCCTTGCCCGTACATCTCCAGTCTGTTGGTGCTCACCTTTAACAGTCCGTATAGATATAACAACAGTTCAGACTAACTGTTGTGAAGAGAAATGTGAAAGGCGAATGAGGTTTTTCACATGAATTTTGTTGGAATTCTTAGGGGCACAGTTACATTCTGCTTTTTAAAATCCAGTTCATTGTTTCTTTTTTAAAATACTTTTGTTGTTTTGGGTATTTACATTTATTTCTTCATAATAAAATTAGCATATGTGTTGTTTAAGATTTCTAAATAAATAAATACCATTTTAGCAACTAACAAATTATTTCCATGTCTCAGTTCTTGATTTCAAGTGATATTCAACAAAGTTTTAATTATGGAACGGTACTGGGGGTTCCGCTGAGTTCTGATGGGAAAAGGTGATCGTGTGTTTGTCTCTCGGCAGGAATCTTTTTGCAAGTTCACTCTGGAGGCAGATTATTATATTGTTTTTCCTCTTTTGTTTTTTCACCAGGGATGCGGTAATTAAATGCTGTTCTTCTTTCCTGAGTTAAAAATCAGAAACTCTTTGAAAAGACCATTTGAAAGCTGATGTTCTGTTTTTGGTGAAGTATACTTTTCCTGATACAGTAATCACTCCAAAAAAACAACTGCACTGACCATTTAAGACCATTTTGTATACTGATAAAAACTACATGCTAATTAAACTGTTAAATGCTTGTGATGTTAAATTCATTTTGTGTCATTAAGATGCTCTTCCAGAGATAAGGAGATTTTAATCATTGCCAATTGTAAATGATTTTTAGCCAGTTTTTTAATCTTTTCTAAACAGCATCTGAGATGTGTATATTTAAGGGTAAACCTATGCTGCAAGATATATTCAGCTTTTTTGGTGGTTTTAAAATGTCTACATTTAAAAAGTATCTTTTTAAAATAAAAACTTTAAATGTGAAAATTTTTATAAGCTAAAAATTGCTAATTATATGTAATAAAAATAATATATAAATCTTTATAATTTTGAAATAAACCCACACTTGGGAAAAACATTTTCTTGATCAAATTTGTTTTAAGTGGGTGGTACATTGATTCAGTTGAATACAATTTAGTTTGGGCACTCATGCAATCTTTCTGCAGAAAAACGAGTAAGATACAGTCTCTGTCCTAATAACGGGGCTGAGCACAAATCTGTGAAGGATGAGAGGGCCGAGCAACAACGGAAGCATTTGTTCATCAGTGTGCTGTCAGGGTGCGAGCCGGACACGGAGCCGGCCAGGACGGCCCGCCCGAGGAGGAGGGCAGGCGGGGGCCGGAGCAGAGAGCAGACACACCCCGTCCTGGACGGGTCCTCGTCTCCAGTCGAGCCCACGGTTGGAGTCATGCTTTAGAGCCACGTGTCCGCAGAGCCGACTGGAAGCCCGTGCTGTGTGGGTGCAGAGGATCCCGGGACAGGGTACAGAGCAGCTTCGAGTGAAGACGTGCTCCGTGGAGGTGGGGTGTGGCCTCGGGACGGGGGGAGGGTCACCGAGTCCGCTGAGATGGTGCGGGACGGGGGGGGACAGAGCCCTGAGACAGGCTGCGGCCCCTCGGAGCTCTCCGGCTTCACGGGGACCCTCTGTCCAGCCAGGCGGCAGCAGCGCAGATGCTCCTGGCGTCCGCCATGTAGCTGCTCCGTGTCCCCCTACAGGGGGTGGAGGGACAGCGCGGTGGGCTTCAGAGCCTGTTGACGTGAGTGGGACACGGTGCACGTGTGACCCCAGCAGGAAGGGACAGTGTCCGAGGCCTGCCCGTGCCCGCGCTGGGCCCTGCCTTGCGTGAAAGTGTGGACCAGTCTCGTTACTCGCAGAATTCCTCGTCAGACTACTTCCGGCAGCCCTTCAGCAGGGGGTCCCCTTGGGAGGGGACCTGTCGTGGTCGGGGGTCCAAATCCACAGCAGGATCGTCCCCAGAGCGGCCCTCACCTCCGGGTCCCCGCTGGCCCCGGGACCGGCCGGCAGCGCGCGTGGAGAGCAGGGCGGCCCGGGCACCTGCTTGCGCCGCCCTCGCGGCCTCCCCGAGAGGAATTCGTGCTGCGGACACCCGGAGGGTCCCTGGGGAGGCTCCCCTCGTCCCCGCACGGTATGCAAACCTTAGCGTTCCTGTGTCCCATCCTTTTGCCAGCTCCTCAAAGGCACTCCCCCCTGCAGTTAAAATCTGCCATAACCCCTAAGGGGCCTCTGCTGGAGGCCGCGGCAGCCGTCAGGAGGGGAAGCGGGGCTCAGTGACCTTCACCAAGACTGCCCGCAGCTTGGCCACCCTTTGGAGGACAGCGTGTCTCGGGCATGGGGTGGCCCTCCCACGTCTGGCTATTCGAGCTTGGGCAAGGTGCTTACCTCTGTCAGCTTCCATTTCCTCATCTCAAGAAAACGTCTAAAAATGGGGTTCTACCGGTGTTCGCCTGGCAGGACGGCTGGGAGGAATAAAGGAGTGGGCAGTGCCTGGCAGCGGCGTTCCGTAGACGGACCATTAGCAAAGCCTGCGGGCATCTGTTGGAAAGGCTGCTTTACACTCATCTCTGCGAGCCTCTGGGACACAGTGCATTGTACCCGAGGGGCCCCAGAGTGACCCTCAGGACTGCGGGAGGGATGCCCAGCCCCACAGGCCCGAGGGCGTCAGGATGGCCGTGTAGGAGCTTCCGTGGGAGGCGGTGCCAAGGGTGTCCTGCTGGAAATGGCAGCGATGACAGGGCTTCGGGGCGTCAGTGGCTGGCGTCCAGTCAGGAACTGGGCCGGGAGATGATGGGCCCGTGTGGCAGTGTCCTCAGAGGACCCGTCGGGTGTCTGGGAGAAGGACCCGCACCGGAGTCGGGGTGGGGCAGGGCGAAGAAACGGCTGCTCCTCCTGTTTGCAGATCCTTCATCTTCTCTATCCCGAGACTCGTGTGACCCAGGAAGACGGGGACTTCGCTCTGTTCTTCTCTTCCAATGGTAATTAAGCCATCTCTTGACATACGAACTAGCCGTGAAAACATCTGCAAGGTCATTTAAAATCACGGTCTGCTTCTACAAAGCCACTTTAAGGCTGTCGTTGCACCTGCAGTGCTGGATTGGGGGTACGGGACACGCACGGGAGTCGCGGCCCACGTGGGACTGTCTGCGTTAAAGAGCGCCGTCCTCAGTGGCCTCGCCATCCTTAATTTAGGCACTTTTCTTTCAAGTGAATTATTTAAGGAACAGCTTACGAGATGCTTTTGTGGGGTGAGGAAGCACATTACGCCACCTGCCTCTCGTGGAGACTGTCTAGGGCTTGTATTTAACGTGTCATGGGATGCGTGGAGGCGAGCAGGGGTGCAGTCACACAGAAGGGTTCCGCCCTGAGAAAGCACACTCACCTGTGGGTAATGTGGGCGGCGAGGCCCCAGCGAGTCACACCTGCCCAGGTGACAGCAGCGGTGCCTCCACAGGGCCGCTCGGACCGCTGCTTTTCTGTCCTCCACCCCGATTTCTTTCACTCCACCAGGACTGCAGCCACCTAACTCCATTTCTCCAGGTTAGTTTCCCGGGAGCATCCGCTGGCCCGGGGTTTCTAAGAAAGCGTTCATCAGCACACACGTTCCGAGCACAGGATAAATAAGACTTACAGCTCCTGCTTCTCCCTGCCCTATGGGAAGACTCTTTAAGTACATTTCATACATCTAAAAACCTGAGCTTTGCAAGAAAAAGGGGTAATATAAACTGAAGGCATATCATTTTTAATAGTACAGCTTGTGACTTTTCTTCCTGTATGATCTCATGTTTTTATTTGCTTCCCTTTTTTCCAGGTTGTTACAAGAAGGAACCAAGTATTAAGTTTTGCTTTCAAAGAGGAGGACATGATGATGGTTGGCGACATCGGAGGGGGGTTCCTTGTGCCGTCTGGCAGGCAGTGTAGCAGTTCTCAGTGTGGCCCAGGCCAGCGACATGCCTGGGCGTCCCGGAGACCCTTTTAGGGTCCACGTTGGTAATTACCCCAAGACACTGCACTGTTCACTCTACCGTGAGTGCACAGCAGAGTCACGAGGCTGTGGGCGTGCGATCGCACAGGGATGGAGCACAGAGCCCGCCACTCATCTCTGACTTGTTTGTTTTAGAAAATATTATTTTCATTAAATGTATTAGTAAACATTTTTTATAAGTCTCGGTTTAAACTTTTTTTAAAAAAATCCTTAAGCCAACTTTTTTCATTATTATTAACTAAGTTATTTTTGGCTGCGTTGGGTCTTCGTTGCTGCGCGTGGGCTTTCTCCACTTGTGGCGGGCAGGTACTACTCTTCATTGCAGTCTAGGCGCGCGGGCTTCAGTAGTTGTGGCGCACGGGCTTAGTTGCTCCGTGGCATGTGGGATCTTCCCAGACCAGGGCTCGAACCCATGTTCCCTGCATTGGCAGGTGGATTCTCAACCACTGCGCCACCAGGGAAGCCCCTCGGTTTAAATTCTTAACAAGGTTAACATCAGTAGATAGAGGCCACAGAACAGAAGCTCTTTGGGTCCTGAGAGCGTAAAGGGGTCTTGAGACCCACTGGCGCTGAGTGGCGAGCGTGCTCTGGGCTCTCACTCCCTGGACGGGTCTCGCCCCCGCCATGCTGTGGGGCTACTTGGGTAAACCTTGGTTTCTTCATCTGTAAAATGCAAGTGTTCCTGAGTCTTCTCTCATAAGACTCTCAAGAGGTTTCAATGCAGTAATCTAGATAAAAGCGTATTATTATCTTAATGATGGGAAAAAAGAAAGACTAAAGCAAATAATATCTGAACAATTTCCTAAATGTTTTCTACTCGCAAAGGCTTTCACAGTAACAGACCAGTGTCAGAAGGAGAAATGGAGGTGTTTTCCAGCTATTGGCCAAATTCTCTATGTCTCAGTAATAAAATAGGATTTTTAAAACTAGAATGAGCTTTCCATGTTTTAAAATTCAGATTTAGTTTTAGTTCTAGATGTTGGATCTAGAACATTTACTTCTCGCTCTATTAAGTAAACTGCTTTGAATCAAAATATAGAAATGGGAAGAGGGTGTAACTGGAAAAATAAGATTGATTTATTTTCCTTTTTGAAATTTTTCTGAACATTGAAGTATATGCCTTAGTAGAACCAAGAACCTAAAAAGTTAATGAGGAAAATGAAACATTTCTTGAAATGATGGCTGATTTCCTGGTATTATGGTGCGATCACTGGCTGTAGTTTAATCACCTGGTAACTCCGTGGTGATGACCAGTTGATCACAACATGTCTGTGTGATAAATAGCACACGTCCATTTTGGATGTATCTGTGGGTCCAGGTGTGAAGTGGGAGCATGTCTACAGCCCTTATTTGCAGAGCGGGGTCATCGTACCACAGCCTCCATAATTTTCAGTTCAGTTTCAAACCTGTGGACCAGTAACCTTCTATAATTTTACTTGGGCCTGGATATACTCTTCTTGGTATTTTATTTTAATGATTGAAATATTTTCTGCATTTATTTTACTCATCCTGGAAATATTTTAAAGGGTTGTTACAGTGAAAAGTCTTTGTCCACACACTGACTCTGCTACAATAGTAGGAGAAAAAATTATCATTAATTTCCAAACGGTGGAAAAGTATTGTCATAGTTTATTTGAAATTTGAAAATAGAATAAATGTAATTTGAAAATTAAATATCATAAGTAAAAAATGTGGACAGTTCAAATACATATATTTGATTTTTCCTTTCAAATTAACCAGCTTATTTGAAATAGTAAATTTCATATCCTCGAGGTGAAATGTAATCATCGTGTATTTTGGAGATCAACTTTTGTACTCTGGTGATCCCAGAAACATGTTTGTGAAACTGATAAGCTTATCACAGTATTCTAGTGCTAAGTTTTACTATTTAATATATAAACAGTTTATCCCCAATGTTGTGTTCTGGGCTTGTTATGCAAAATCCTATGTAGATTACAAATTAAATTGGACTATATTTCTTGACTAACCCCTTTTCCATCTGAACGTAAGTTTGGCAATCTTCTCCTGGTGTGACTTGCCTTACTGGTAACTGTCACCGGCTAGCAACTCAACCAAACAGAATGTGTAAATAGATTCTTTAACAGCCAGCTGCCCGTGACAGCGCCGAGACCCAGCGCCGAGACCCGTGCTGTCTTCCCAGCCTCCCTCCCAGGCCCTTGCTGGGGTTTCTAGTCTCTGATTTTCGAGGGGCTGGAGGTTTCAGGTAGAAGAGTTCGCTGGCAGGGACCAGGGATGCTGTCATTTGGGTGCTTTAGCAGAGTCTGCGGGCCGGAGTCCCTTCAGAAATGCTAACTCCCCTGTGGTTCCTGGGACCGCAGACCACCCGCCACGAGGCACAGGAACTCCTCTTCCCCCACGGGTGGGGGCGAAGATGGGGCCTTCAGCGGGGAGGGGGCAGAGGAATGCCCTTCCGACTTGGGCGGGTGATGGGGGGCGGGCCCTCAGCATTTACTCTCCTGCCTCAGAGGTCTGGCAGGTTGTAGCCTCCCAAGTCCCCAAGCTTCTGGGCTGGGACAAGATATGGGGGGACTGGGAGAATCCCAGTGACCAGTCTGGTCGGATGTGCTGGGCAAACTGAGGACTCTCACTTTCTCTTGGGGGAAAGTGCCCAGTCTCTACTGGTGTGGGTGGTGGAGGCTACTTACCCCCATCGCCCCTGCCCAAAGACTGTCCTCTTCTTTAGTGTGATGGCTCAGACGCGGCTCTGGAAACCCATTGCTGGGACTGAGGCTCGTGTCCATCCCGTTGGAGCCGTGTGTTGTTGGGAGGTGTTTCCGCACCTAAGCCCCCATTTTCTAGTAGATTGGAAATAGTCAGAGGGGTCAGGAGAGTGCCTGCCACGTAGCACGTCAATCACATCCCTTAGCTGTTATGAGATGCCAATCCACACTCACCTCCGACCCTCACCCTTCAACTGTCATTACTTCTGAAGCATCCTAAGAATTAGGAAATCGGAAGGAGAGAAACCCAGTCGCGGATACAGTTACAGCTTTGGAACTGCTGGGGTCCCTACTCAAATCGCTGGGCATCCGGCTCCCGCTGGGCTGTGCCCGCAGAAGTGGTACCATAGCCCCCTCCTCGTCCTCCCGCCTTCAGTCCCCCCGCCTTCACTGGCTTCACCTCATCTCCTGCCCTCTGCGCTCCTGGCAGGAGTGTCCACCTGCTGCCACGGCTAGCATAACTAGTCCACACCCACCCAGCAATACCTGGAATAAAATGCATATGTGATTTCGGGACCCACGACACAGACATCTTATGACCTCAACGGTCTCAAACGTATTCTCCCAGGGCTATGGAAGGAGACAGGTTGCCTTGAGGCCCTGGTGGGGAAGGGAAGAAGGTCCGTGAGAGGAAGGACAGCAGGGAGCCGTGTCTGGAAGCTGTGTTTGCATATTTTATGGAGAAGAGGTAAACGGGGTGGGGGGGGGTAGTTTTGAGGGTTCTGGTGGAGATGATGGGGCCTAAACCTACCCCCGCCCCCAGCCGTCATGAGAAATGTTTCTGGCCACCTATCAAGTTTCCTTCTTGCTGTGCCTGACCCAGTGGGGACACGTGAGAGTGGGCAGGGGGGAAAGTGGCCGGTGCCCTCGTGGCCACCGACCGCAGGGAGGAGCCGGTGCTACAACAGGAGCGTGCGGAGAGCTGGGCGGGGCCGCTGGGGCCCTTGGTCACATACGAGTTTACCCACATCTGAATGCTCTTACCTAAGCTGGGGCCGCACCCCACACAACCTACTTACGTTCTGGGTTAGCCCAGAAAAGCATATCCTATGGAAAATGTTTTTTGCGGATCTAAACAACCGACAGTTCTCCATAAGCAATGCAGGGACTGCTTGTATGAAACTTTGACTTTATGACGTATTGCTCTGTAATGATTCACTGAATTATTCATGTATTCAACAAACGTTTGAATATCGTAGGAGTGTTTTCGTGTCTCTACCACTAGAATCCAAGTTGACAGTGAAGCTGTCTCATTCATTCTGAACCACTGTTGCAGCAATAAATACTCTCCTTTGCTCACAGGAATCACTCCTGAAAAGAACTTAATGTCTGGTATTTCCTATATCATGATTTAACTGAAACTGGCCTATTTTGCCGAAAACTAGGTTTTTAATTTTAAAATGACTGTCTTTCAGCAGTGGCATCATCCTATAAAAACAAAAGCAGGACGATTCCCTGAAATGTCTTTTCCCCACCTCTGAGCTCCAGCCAGCTTTCTCCTCCGACACCGGACTGCGAGGCCGGCCCGGCCAGAGGTACCACCCGCCGCCGCCGCCGCCGCCGCCTTGCCCACCATCTTACAGGCACCGAGAGGCTGCTCAGGATTTTCTCTCCAACGTGCAAGGACTCCGCCTAGGGCTTAGGACACGCCCGGTTCTCCCCGCCTCTGGTGGATTAAAACTAGCCCCTGGCGGTGGAAGGCCAGCTGGGGAGCCTCGCCCGGTCCAGTCGCTCGTGACACCAGCCGGGCGCAGCGGCTCCTCGCCCCGCCGCGTCCTCGGCCACCGCGCTCGGCTCCTCCTCCCGCCGGCGCGTCTGGCTTGGCGTGGCCCGGGCGGCCGGTGCAGTGCCCGCCGTGCCGGGCGAGGAGACCCGAGTCGGGGCAGCGCCCCCGGCCCCGGAAGGGAGGGAGGGAGGAAGGAGGGAAGGAAGGAGGGAGGGGTGCCGTGGCGTGAAGCCCTGGGTGTGGGCGCCGGGACGTGAGGAAGCCGGAGATGCTGCGGCCGGACCGAGGTGGGTGCGGAGCGAGGACGAGGGCCCGACCCCGGCCACCCACGGGGAGGGCGCCGGGCCCCGCGCACCGAGACTAAAGTCGCCCCTCTCCTTCCAGGGCGCTGACGACCCGCCGGCCGGGCAGCACCATGCCGTTCCCGCCCCTGCCGCCGCCGCCGCCCACCCCGGGCCCGGGGGTCCCCGCCGCGCGCCCGCCGCCCCGGAAGCCGGCCGCCCCCCGCAAGGCGGCCGTGCCCGCCTGCGCCCCGCCGGGGCCCTTGCCGCCCGCCGCGGCCGCGGAGAAGAAGAGGCGGCCCCCCGAGCGACCCCCGGTGCTGCTGTCCAGCTCCTGGCCCTCCGCCACCCTGAAGAGGCCGCCGGCCCGCCGCGCCCCCGGCCCGGCCTCCCCGCGCGCCCCGGCCCCGTGCGCGCCCCGGCCGGCAGGCTCCGGCGACGGCCCCGCGGGGGCCGCCACCTCCGGGGCCGGGCCCGACGCCGCCCTGCGCTTCTCCCTGAGCCTCACGCCCGAGGCCGTGCTGGTCATCCAGCGGCGCCACCTGGAGAAGCAGCTGCTGGCGCGGCCCCGTCGGGCGGCGCCCGCGCCCTCGGCCGACGCCGGGCGCCCGCTCGCCCCCTGCCCCCGGGCCCGGGCCGCAGGCCTCGGCCGCCGGCCGCCCCTGCCCGGCGCCCCGCTGCTGCCCGGCGGCCTGCAGGGCCCCGACCCCGGCCCGCGGCCCGCGGACCTGCGGCCGCTGCTCAAGGTGTCGCTGCTCAACGAGCGGCACAAGTACGACGACGTGGAGTACGAGGAGGAGGCCGCGGCCGCCGACGAGGGCCTGGTGCGCAAGTGCACCGAGTGGCTGCGCGGCGTGGAGTCGGCGGCCGCCGCGCGCGACCGGGCGGGGCCCCTGGACGCGCTGCCGCACCTGAGCTCGCTGTGACCGCGCCCCGGGGACACTCGGCCTCGCTGACGCCCCCGCGCCCCTCCCGGGAGCCCAGGGGCCCCCGCGGGACACGGCCTGCCTCGCCGACCCCGCGGCCCACCTGCCGCACGCCGGGGCCTGCGGGCCTGCCTTCTGCACCTGCGGGCCTTTTCCACGCCCACAGGTGTCCTCGGGGCTCGTGGCGGGGGCGGGGGGTGAGCGGGAGTGAAGGTGCCTGTCAGCTCCCACTCCTAAGGTTCGCGTAGGTCCCGGAGACCCTCCGCGGGGCGCGGGCCCCTGTCTGTGGGTGTCGCTCTGCGGGTGCGCGACGCCAGGTGCCCTGGTCCGAGCAGTAGGTGACAGCCACGTGTGGGTGCGGGGCAACCAGGAGGGTGGCCGTCTGGTGCAGAGCTGGACACGGTGCTGCGCTTAGAATTTTGTTTCTCCTGAGTAGAAACATGTCCCGGGGAATGCAAGGTCTGGGGGCTCAAGTGAACCGAACTTCCCAACGGGAAGGGGGAGGCTAGTGACCGCCAGGAAGGTCCGCCTGGAGAGTGGGCGCTGTGCCGGGCACAGTGCTCTGCGGTCACAACACCGACTCGTGGGGGCTTTCGAGCCCACGTACACACTTACACACGCACACTCACACATGCTTACCCTCACACACACGCACTCAGCTCTCACACTCACATACTCGTGCTCTCACGCACACTTACACACCTCACACTCATGCTCCTACGTGCACACATGCTCACACGTCCTCACACTGGTTCACATACATGCTCTTGCCCGCAATGCTCTCTCCACTCACAAACCTCACACGCGCGCGCACACAAGACTTTCTGAAGCACAGCTGCGGGAATTGTTTTCAGCGTCTGGGGGAAGGTGTGAGCCAGAGCGAGGCTCGGCTTCTGGAAAATGCATCCTCTGTACTTGAAGGGCTGCTCACAAATGTCTTTTGTGCTACAGAAAGGAAGGGTAGCCAGAGGAAGGGGGCAAAGTGCAGAGCTGGACCCAGACGCAGGACAAGATGTGCCTGGCCAGAGAGCCACTTGTTTAGGGAGAAAGTGGGGAGTGCAGAGCAGATGGGTGTGTTTTCAGTATCTTTAATCGCTGTGTGAAAATCAGTGACATGGTGGCTTTGTACAGTTGTATACAGTGATTTGAGAAAAGGAAATTATTTGAACAAAGGGTGAGACTCCGCTGCCTTTCAGGAGTCATACCCTTCCCCACTAACTCCAGGCTGATTTCTAGATTTTTTTTTCCATGCATCTATTTCACTCGAAGGTTGAGAAGGGGGGAAAATGTTATAATCAGATAAAGCTGGTTAGAGAAGAGTGTAATGTATTACCTCAATTTTGGACTTATTTTGTAAAAGTTAATAACTAGCTTAATGTTTATCTCAGACTTTAATGTGTCAAGTCGATTATATTTACATTGAAGCTTTACATTTTTAAAAACCAGTTTGTATTTTTCTTGTGGAGATCTCTGCTCTAATCTCGCTCTCTCGTGCCAGGCACAAATGTAGGTAGACACGGAACATCTAATTTTGTGGGAGCTAGATCAGCCGCCAGATGAGATGCAAAACCAAATACCCCATCCACTGAATAGCTTGCCTCCTGTTTGAATGCACAGAGCTAGACTGTCTTTTATTTTAAATGAGTGTATTACTACCAGAGAGGCAAAGTCAGCAATCGTTCGGAGGTGAAATTAAGACACGTGTCTCGTGAATGCTCCGGGCGCCCCCGGTGGCGTCTGCAGAGCTGGGTCCTGGGGGAGAAATGAAAGCTTGTTCTGGACATCAACCAGCAGGTTGAGAGTGAACTGTGAGATCAAGGTGGGCAGAGTCGTAACTTGGTCTCTTTTGCACTTAGTGCAAATACCGGTGATTAAGAGGCCCAGGGTCCTGCCCATCGTGACAATAACATTTTAAAGACTTTCCTAAAGGAATCGATGTTTGCAGAGTGTCTTTCTGCGTCTGCCCGTGTGTGTCTGGGTCCTGCTGCTGGTCATGCGTGGTCTCTGTGCCCCTGTGTTATCCTTTGTTTCCCTCTCCTCATCCTACCCCCTTCTCTGGGCTCCTAGCCCCATCTCGCTCTTAACCGGCCGCGGTAAGACACCACGCACATTTTTCTCCCTTGCGACGTCGGTTAGAGTTGTGTGCCTTGTTCTTCACTTTAAAAGCAGATGTGTGGAACATTTAGATTATGCTGGTTGACGGACGACCCTCAGTAAAAAGTGAGAAAGGTTCTACACCTGACACGTGATGTCTGTTCATGTTGTAACTGATGTTTTGAGGATGTTTTCTAAGTCACTGCGCTGCAGCTTCTTAATGCTTAAATAAAGGAGAAATTTGATGACTGTATTTCTTTTTAGGAGGATATTAAACAGTGGTCAGGAAGAGATCTCCGAGGTATTTAGAGGTCTTCTGAGGGAATTCCCTGGCGGTCCAGTGGTTAGGACTTGGCGCTTTCACTGCCGAGGGTGAAGGTTCGATCCCTGGTCAGGGAACTAAGATCCCACAAGCTGCGCAGCGAGGCCAAATAAATAAATAAATAAATAAAGTTCATCTGAGATGGTCTCTCCGTGGTGCTGCCCCACCTGGGGCTCTGGAATTTCCAGGGGTTGGCAAAGGGTCATCGGCCTTAATTACTGCCAGCAGTGACCAGGATTTTAATAATTCTAATGCTAGTCAAAGAGTATTGTAATAAGGTTGGCAACAGTACTTAACCTCCTGTCATGTCACAGACCCCCCCCATGAAAGCTATATTCAAATATACTCCTAAGAATGTGTTGCAGAGCGTCTTGCTGGAAAGCAGATGCGTCTTTTCCGGAAATAGCAGATGCCGGAAATCAGAAACTTCAGTTTTGTGGTTTCACGAGAAATGATACAATTCTGTGGAAGGAAGGTGGTGATCTGTGGGATCTGGTTATATTAAACTGACTCTGAAATTGTAATTTTGTACCTTTGATGTTAGCATGGAAATTTCCACCAACTGTGAAATGAGCAGTAAAAACACTTGCGTGTTACAGACCTGCACACAAACGCCTTGTCACCAGTGAGGTGCCCAGAGTGGCCTGGTTCAGACCAGCATTGCCTTTGTCCAGATGCTGACCGGGGAAGAGGGCTGCCGTTCCCGTGGCCTGGCATGGTGGCCCTGTGCTCAGCTTAGAGACTGAGCACCTCCCCAGCGTGGTCCAGGAGAATGTTCATTTGGAGGTTAAAGGTGGCCCAAGGAGCCTTCCAGCCTGCTGTTCTTTGTCAGCCATCTCTCATTACATTTCTGCATCTCCATCTCTTAAGTGTTATGGGATAAGAGGACACGGTGGATCCTGGGACGGATTATGCTGAGGTGTGTGTGAAGCATTTGGGACCACATGGTACGTCCCCAGCTCAAGGTCAGCTGTAATTACTACTTCAAAGAATCTTTACTCACCAAAAACATGATTCTCTGGCACTTATGTGTGCAAAATCAAAACCCTCCCTGGCTACAGTATTCTGAGATTTTTCTCTCTAACCATTTAATGCACATGTGTGGCGAGGGCTAAAGATTTATTTCCCTGAGGAGTTTAAAATAAAAACCTGTCTTGTGGTGCCCCTCCTTATTTCAGACTTACTTCAGGCTGAACACAAAATTTAGCTCTGAGCTTCCTGGTAGCAGAGGCAAAATTTTAAGTAGTGAGCTGTTAATTTCCATACCTAATAACAAGACACACTAACACATTACAAGAGACAAACGTTTTCTTAGAGAAAACTATTTCTGTGTTATGTATATATTTGTATTACATACAATATGGTAGACCGAATCCTTAAATGCAGTTTCCAGAAGATGCATAAATGTTCTTCATATTACTCTTAGTTCTTAATGAAAGCCAATGGGATAATTCAGTTGCATCCTCTCTCATGTTGGGCCATCCCACCTGATGGAGGTGGATTATATGGAAATCTGCAAAAAAAAAATAATAGAGAATCTTTAGGAAGTAGTTTTAGATCTGCTTAACTATTTAGCAACAACTAGCCTAAAACACCAGAAAATTGTCTGCAAATCAGTTCCCAAGCTTTTTGGTCTCAAGACCAAAACTTTTAAACATATTATGCTTGAAAGTTATTGAAGGAGGCCAAAGAGCTTAAATCTATGTAGATTATATTTCTATCAATACTTCTTGTATTAGAAATATAAGCCAAGACCCTAGAAGAATCTGGGGACCCTCAGAAGCCCCTGGAGCCCGCTTTGAGAACCACTCGTTTCCACCATGTGTATCATCAGTTCCTGCTGCCTGTCATCCCTGCGGGGGGTGGAGGCCTACGTCTGAAACCCTGGGGAAGCACTTGAAGACAGACCATCCAGACCCCATCTAGACGTCCTAATTCAGCAGACCTCAGGCGGGGCCGGCTCAGACGGCAGGACCAGCTTCGGGGCAGCTCGGGGCCCAGCAGCCTCAGACGGCAGCTCTCGTGGGCTCTTGCTCCAGCAGAAGGGGACCCGGCAGCCGCGTGGTCTGCAGGGACCACCGTGGGCGACTTCAGGCCGACTGCGTGACGCCACCACTGCCGCAGCCCTTCCGCGTTCTGAAACCCACGTGCGGTGTTAGGTTCCCTCTGCCTGAAGTGGCCGCGGCGCGCTCTGCCTGGTGGAGACGCACGGGAGTAGACAGAGCCGGGCCTTGCGGCCTCTGCGGATTCCCGGAGGGGCCGCCCCACGTGCCCCACGTGGGGCCTCCGCAAGTAGGAGGCTCGGGGTGCAGCGCCGGCTGCAAGGACACAGCAGACTTCTCTCTCTCTGCAGATGTAGAAAATGAGTCCTAGAGGGGAAAGCAGCTCACACCAGCACCTGTACCACCACCCCGTCGTAGAGCTGACCTCATACCCAGGTCTCCGGATTCAACTTCTTAACCTTCTCACAGAGGGTCTAGTGAGTGTGGAGGGCACGTGGGCGAGCGTCGGGAGGACCCTCACACGATCCCCCTTCCAGGAACCTCCCTCGGTCGGTTTTGGGAATCTTGAATTTTCCATGGAGCATAGATTTAAAACCTTTTATAGGCAAAGATCACACCAGAAATCAACAAAGTAGGACACTAACAATAGAGAAAACTTACAAAGCCCTAAGTTGGTTCTTTTTAAAGATTAGTTAAAATGAGGGACTGGGGCTTCCCTGGTGGCGCAGTGGCTGAGAATCTGCCTGCCAACGCAGGGGACACGGGTTCAAGCCCTGGTCTGGGAAGATCCCACATGCCGCGGAGCAGCTGGGCTCCTGAGCCACAATTACTGAGCCTGCGCGTCTGGAGCCTGTGCTCCGCAACAAGAGAGGCCGCGATGGTGAGAGGCCCGCGCACCGCGATGAAGAGTGGCCCCCGCTTGCCGCAACTAGAGAAAGCCCTCGCACAGAAACGAAGACCCAACACAGCCATAAATAAATAAGTAAGTAAATAAGTAAATAAATAAATATAAAAATGAGGGACGTCCCTGGCAGTCCAGTGGTTTAGACGCCGAGCTTCCACAGCAGGGGGCGCGGGTTCGAACCCTGGTCCGGGAACTAAGATCCTGCATGCCGTGCAGCGTGACCACCAAAAAAAAAAAAAAAAAAAAAAAAGCGTCTAGTGTGACTGATCAAGAGGAAAAAAAAAAAAAAGCACAAATTGCCAAGATCAGAAATAAGAGGAGGGATTTAACTGCAATCTCACAGATTTTAAAAGGGCAGTCAAACCGGGAGACAGAAGGAGTCCTGCCTTCCCACCCACCGCCCACAGTGCTGGTCAGAGCAGGCGCTAGCCAAGGTGTTCTCTTAGTGTTTATTAGTGTTGGGTGTTTATTTTAGAAAACGTTCCTTTCCAAGGTCAATATCTAGTTTGCCAAACAGTAAAAACAGCTGATATTTGCATGTCTGAGGCATAAATGTTTATTTTGCATTGTGATTCATTTGGATGCAAGGAGGATTTTGCTTGTTTCCTTAAGCAAAAGATTAAACAGAAAGCCTCCAACATACAGTCACAAATACGCTGGAAAAAATAACTTCCCTTTTGCAGGGAGAGCCTGGTTTGCGGGCCATGTCATTCACAGTGTGGGGCCTCTCCTGGGCATTCCCCCTCTCTTCCCCGGGGCCGCCCGGGCTCACCCTTCCCCCACAGCAGGCTGTGCTCTGTCGAGCCACTGGGTTTAGTCTTTGCCCTGGTCCCTGGTGCTGTGGATCCGCCTGCCTGCAGCCCTGTTTTGCCTTTTTATTGCATCAATAACAACACTAGCCTTCATTTTAGCGCTCTTACATTTATCACCAATTTGGATGAAACTCTTTGGCCAATTTTCTAGACAAAAGGGGCACCTGTGATGTGTCCCAAGCACTCAGGTATGAGTGGCAGCAACCAAACTGTGGCCAGTGCCCCACGGGTGCTGGGGCGGCAGAGGGGGGTGCAGGAGGAGGGGTGCCCTCCTGGGCAGTGCACAGGCCAGGCCCCCTCCCGCCCCTCCCCCCGGCTGCTGTGTCCCACGCCCACAGGGAAGCATCCAGGAAGTCTGCCCGGGACGCCTCCTGACCTGGACTCACGAGTTAGTTTCACTCTGTAGTTTCACGAGTCGGGGCGGCTGCACCCTCCCAGTTACGATGCTTGTGAGGTGTTACAGTCACCTGAGACCCTCGGGTGTGTCACACAGCGGAGAGGTTGGGATGGGGTGACGTGGGCTCCAGGCCAAAAACATGAAAACCTTCTCCCAGGGACTTGCTGAACAGGCGCTCTTAGAAGAAACCAACTTTCTGGGTGAAAGAGAAAGCAGACCCTGAGGGAGACTCAGTGACCCTGAGGGTCTCTGTGTCCAGGTGTCACACAGTGATGCCGGTGGGCTGGCAGCACCAAGCCCAGTGCCTGGCCCACCCCTGGTCCCCACGTTCTCAGTGACCTCTTCGGTCACTGCCTTCCCGGCTCCCCCCTCTGGACCAGGGCGATGGGAGCTCCGGCCGGGGGACCGGGCCTGGCACGTGGTGACGTGGTGCTCGCCTTCATTGGGCACAGACCCCTGAACATGACCCCGCTGACCGCAGCGCCGCACCAGCAGAGAAGGCCCAGCCAGAGAGTTCTGGAACAATCTCTGAGTGGTGGGGACAGGCCTTCCAACAAAGGGCTCACTCATGACCAAGCACAGCCAGTACCCACTGCTGTGCTGTCCCGGGGCCTGCAGAGAAACACCACGGGTGATGGGAGGGCCAACGACAGACAATCAGATGATTTCATCCTTGTTATAAAGCACAGCTGTCCTGGGCAGACTGGCCGGCGGGCGCCCACCGCCCCACGGTCGAAGCCACGTTAAGGAGATTGTTTCACCCGCGTTCCTCACTTTCCGTCTCCACAGAAGGGGTGTCTGAAAGTCAGGGGTACTTTTTCAAGGACGCCTGTCTGTTCTCAGAGCCGAGTAGCTCCTGGCAGAAATTACACCCGCTCTTCCACTAACAGCAGAATATTTGACCAAATTTTAGAAAAAATGCCCTCAAAATGTTAAATATGCAGCACAAAGAGAAGGGACCCCTCGTGGGTAGAAAGGGAAGACGAACAGACGTCCGGACAAAAACGGAATTGTGATTACATGAGTGAGTGATGCTTCGCCATTTGTGGTCTTCTAGCTGCACTGACCTTTGTTCTAGAATCACCAGTAGATCCTCGTTAGGAAAGTAAATGAGCTGGGAAATGGCTGGAGTCGGCCTGGTGTACGCTGCCCCGCCCCGCCCCGGCACTGAGCTAAGCGTGCACGCGCTTACTGTCAGTGGCGTGAAGATTCTAGCTCTGCCCTAAAACGCAGATAAGTCTACATACAGCTGTGCGTGCAAGGCCAACAGGAGGTGGCCCGTTTGCTCCAGGACAAGCGGTGGGATTTTTTCTCCCGGTGCGGTGGCGGGGGGTGGGGGGGTGGGGTGGGGGTAGGGGGTTGGGGGGTAACATGATGCACCTGAGGAGGTGGAGGGTGGGCAGAGCGGAAGGACCGGGAGAGACGGGAGGCAGGATCCGGGCAGCGGGGTCCACTGTCGCTGTCGTGTCTGCCAGCCCTGCAGCAGGGGCAGGAGAAAGCCGGTGAGCAGGGAGGGGGTGGGCCCACCGGGGACGGGCTTTGTAATGCGCCCAGGGGTCCCCGTGGCCCACCCTCCTGGGCAGTGCACAGGCCAGGCCCCCTCCAAAACCTCCCTTGTGCTCGTCCTCAGGGTCCGAGCAAACCCTCCAAAGCTTAAGACAGTTCTGATTCTTCTCTAAGGGAAGCACCCTCAGAGTCCGTTTTTAAGGAAACACACCCAAATCAGTACCATGACATCATTGTTCAAACATATATTTGAGCGTAAGACATGTTTGGGGGCCCCATTCACGGGAGGGGCGTGAACAGAAGCTCCGTGCACGCCTGCTGGCGGGCTGCCCGCCTTGGAGCACGAACAGCACATGTGTTCAGATGCTGGCCCACTGGCCGGGGTGACTGGTATGTCCCGGGCGGCTCTTTCCTTCTACACAACAGCACAGTGAGGCTGGCTGTGCCTCAGAGCCCCGACTGTCCGTTAGCTCTGAAGAACCATGAACATCCCCCACGGAACCGCAGAGAAGGAAGGGCTTGTTCGCTCAGCTGGGGCCGCAGAGCCCACTGTTTCCAGAACGTGACTGCTGACTCTGGTCGGTATCGTTGCTCGTTCAAGAGATCAGGAGCCCCGGGCTCAGTACCGTGGTTGCCCACCCAGGGCACGTGCCACCGTGATGTGCTGGTCCTACCAGGGGCACACCCAGGGGTCTTTGGGGGGCCTTGAACGGGTCACGCAGATTTACTCCTGGCACCGCTGAGCTGTGAGTGGTGTGCTCTAGTGGGTTATGCTGGCCTGGCTCATGTTCATTTCCGGGTGGTGCTGGAAGGACCCAGAAGCTGTCCCACGTACCGCCTGCAATCCCAGATACGTGATGGAGACAGCAATTCCCCCACGTCAACTGAACAGCAGGCATCGCACGGGAGGGTGATTCAGTCACAGCTTGCTTTATCAGATTTTTAAAAATTATAAAATTACACATGCTGATCGTGACCAAAGATACCAGATGCTTAAAGAAAAAGTTAGGAGTCCGTGTCCCCAGGATGAACCCAGACTGGGTTCCTTCCAGCTTTCTCCACTCGACCTCAGGTTTGCTGTTATCTCTGCCGCTGGGGATACTACACTGCGCCTTTTGCAAAATTAAAAAAACTGAAGACAGGTGAAATTATGTGTTTTTCTTTTTTAAAAAAGCTTATTAAAAACATTCATCTGATACTAGAAAAAAAGACTCCCCCATTTGCCCATCAAAAGACTTTGATGGTTACAGATGTGACTCAAAGGGGCCCCGGGACCCAGCCATGAGTCACCAAAACCCTACGCAAACGTGCTGGTGGTTGTCAAGGTCTCAGCCACTGGGATGCAAACTGCCAGGACAGCGGGCTGTTTGAACAGCTGCCCTGGCCGTACTTCCCTGGGGGCCTCATCCGCACCTGTCGGAGGAGATGGAGGGGAATGCAGTTGCACCATCACCACACGCACCAACACCAGGCTTTGCAGGGACGTTCTGCTTCACTGAGATTCTTCCCCTACGTTGACTTTACTTCTGGTTGGGAGAAATCGAGGGCCACTGCCCAGGTCAGGCATCTTTCATTTTTCTTCCTCCTCTTGTCTCCTCTGCCGGCTGGAAGGATCCAGAAGGCCCCGAAGTACTCCTCCATAGTAGCCTCTTCCAGCTCATTGCAAATAAATAAGGGATGCTTCAGTGCACAGTAAACACAAAGGGAGGAAATGATCGCCTTTATTCAGAATTCTCTCTGTGTCTTGGTCAAATAATAATATCTTAAAATAACAAAACCACAATAAAGAATGAGCCCAGGGCAGAGTACATACCTGAGCTTGTGGATTAAAGCCACCATGGAAACGATCGTAAACAGGAAAACCTCTCCCAAGGTCTCCACGGTCCCGACTTCTCAAGAAGTTGGTTTTATTTGTATATCAACTAATTGGACTGCAGAACCCTCTTCATTTGGCTTTTCCTTTCTCAAAAAACTTAGTATCTTATAAAAGCTTACGATCAAGTACACAGTTTATAATTTACAGTGAACAGAAATACTAGCTTTCCCCGCATAGCTATGCAATATTAAAAACAAAAAAATAAAAGATCAGTTGGGAGCAAAGAAGAAGGGAAGGCTCCCTGTGATCGCGTGATCTTGGTCAAAAAGATTAATTCTCTCTTGTCGTCCCTTTTCTTATTTTCTTCAAGCAGGGAAAGAAATAAGATTTAAGCAAAAGTATTTCATGCATTATGTGCTTGGAATTAAATATCAGTTCAAATTTGAACACTGCTGTGGTTCAAATTTAAATTGGGGTTTAATTCTAAGGATGAAAGAGTTTGGATTAACCCTTCCCTAATCTTCCTGTTGCTTTGGAAGTCAGGAAGAACCACGTTTTTCCCCTGAATTAAGATCTGAAGGCCCTGACTGGCCTTCTCAACTCCTATAAATGCATTTATTCATACTGTACTCACATTTAACTCCCACCTTAAGTGTGAGGGTCCGAGGAGATTTTAAAGGACAGATGCTAACGTAGGGGCTGGGGCTGGGAGCTGCTCCGCGCAGGCGCCTGGCTCTGCCCCTCAGGGCTGTCCTAGAGCGGGCAGTTCAACGCCTGGGGCCCCCTTCAGGTCAGGGTCACCCCCAGCGGCTCTCCCACTGCGCTCGTGCTAATGAAAGCAGACGTCACTGTCACACTTGACATCTCAGTGCCACCTCCAAGCTGGAGCCGTCCCCGCACCCCCAGCAGAGTTACCTCCCTTTCTGCCCCGCTCTCCCCTGACGTGGGCCGTATTCTGCCTTGAGTTGGAACTATTTTTGCACCGTTCTCTTCTCCCCTCTTAGACACATCCCCGCCGAGGGCAGGAGCTGAGAAGCTGTGATTCATCGCTACAACCAATACCGGTCCTGTGACACTTGCTTGAATGTTGTCAGTGTGTAAAAATGCCTCTTGAATGAGTGAATAGTGAATGAGTGAGTGAATGCCTTTTGATTAAATGAGCAATCCATCTGGCTCAATTCACTAATCAGAAATCGTTCATACAACCCCCATAAAAGGGGACTCGGATTCTCCTTTCTCAGCACATGGAGAAATCTACAGACAGGTAGGACCACTGAGCAAACGCTTCCGGAGAATCAGGAATGAAACGGTGTTGCTCTGTTCACTCAGTTTTCTACCCACTAGTTCCGACCGTCCCTCTCATCTGTTAGAGTTTTAGGTGGGGGGGGGGACTACCCATCACCGATAGACATTAGCACTCCAGTTAGTACTTGAAAATTCGCCACGTTCACTCTTCAATTATCTTTCACATCCATCCTTACCTAAAGTATTAAGTAGCCAAAGGAGATGGTGATCTGACGATTTCTCAACACGGCAGCAAGAAAGCTGGTAACTCAAAAATCAGTTCACTGGGAGCCCCTGTCCCAACCAGAGATGTGCAGACGAAGTGATGTCCTTTCTGCTAACAGGGTCGTGATGTGAGTGAGGGCTCCGGGCCCTGGGAAGGACAGGAGAATTTTGACTTTATTTCTTTGGTATTGGATCCTGCTAGAATTAACACTAGAATTCCTATTTCGCGGATTCCACTAGGCATAATCTGCAGCTCTGCTTGCCCCTGAGCGGCTTCCACAGTCTGCAGAATGTGGGGTTGCTCTGTGGCTCTCCAGCTCTTGGAAGTGACCGATCAAGGGTTATTTGGGCAGGAACTACACACTCAGTCCAGTTATTAAATAAAAACAAACAATTTTTTAACTTTGGTTTTCACCATCCATAAGAGCATTTAAATAGGGATATGGAGAAAGCAAAATCTACTTTTAGTGTTCTTTGGTCCCTAAAAATAGAAGCTAACTTTGCTTCAACATGAACAAAAAGAGAGTTCTGAGAAGGTTATGGGATCTGAAAAGAACGGAGTGGGGAGGGGTGAGAGACATCTGTGATGGAGACTGACAGGTACAAACTTCCAGCTTTAAAATAAACGAGGGGGGGATGCACCGTACGGCATAGGGAATATAGTCAGTAATATTGGAGCAACTTTGTATGGTGACAGATGGTCACTAGACTTATCGTGGTGATCATTTTGTAATGCATAAAAATATAAAATCACTATGTTGTACACCTGCAGCGAATACAATATTGTAGGATTGCAAGTCAATTATACTTCAGTGTAAAAAAAAATAGAAAGAATGGGAGGAAAAGCTGAGGAATCAGGCTTTGGAGAGGGCGGGACCAGAGCAGGCTCGGGGATCCGGGGCGCAGGCACTAATGGGGAGCCCGCCTTGGCTGACTCTGTGTCACTCCCTGCAGGATGCAGATTTTGGGGAGAAGACGGCTGTGGTTTGTCCTCACCCAGTGGGGGTGGGGAAGTGAGGATGTCTGCCCACAGAAGGGCAGGGTGGATGCCACCGGCCACTGTAATTCAGGGACGCAGAGCACCTGCTCTGCACTGGGCACCTGTGTGCATTGTCTCATGCGGTGACCACGGGCATTCACTCACCCGATCCAAACATGCGCCGGCGCTGGTCTGAGAGCTGGGCGTGCATCACTGAACCTCGGCTCTGAATCCCCGGCCGCCTTCGCTGTATTTGGAGTTGAGCCCAGTGTTTCTGCCTACCGTGATAGTCTTGACCCTAGTGCAATAGCCCCGAATAACATCCTCCTTACCGTTTTCACAAGCGCCAGGATAATTTTTTCTTTAACACCACACACGGTATGTACATGAACTCATTTAATTATCTTGACATCCTTGTGAGGTAGGCGCTGTTTTGCAGACGTGAAGACTGAGGCCCAGAAAGGCTGCTCGGCTTGCCCACTGTCACACAGCAGTAAGCGTGGGAGCGAAGACTCAGCCTTGGCCAGTCTGCTCCTAACTGCTGCTACACATCCAGTCTCACAGGCTTTAAGGATGGAGGGAAGGGGGCTTGTAGCTTTATAATCGATAAAGAAATCCCCTTCCAAATGGCTCCATTTTTCTTTGAGTTGTTAGATCAGCGCTCTGCCCCGTAGAGTCCCGTGGACAAGGTCTGTGTGGGGTAACAGGAAGCCTCCATCTGAGGGTAACTGCTCACTCTTCCCAGCTGGAGTAAACAAATTTAAGTGCAAAAGGGAGGAACTTCAGATGTGTTTCCTGCCACCAGAACCTTCGCCCCTGCATGAATGTGGGTCCACTCAGAGCTTCCCCGCTCCCAAATCTGCCCAAGCCACACTCCTCACCCTCCTGCTGCCAGGATTCAGGAAAGCACCTGAAAGGATGGAATGATGTGATTGATTGAATAATAAACAGAAAGTGACTTCTATTCCCATACTTATTTAGCCTGATGAGGTATTATCACACTATATATTTAGTATAATTCTCAGTATCACAAATGCATGCAGCTTTTGAAAATGCAAACACCTGGGGGTGTTCCCCAGTGCTTACTAATTTCGAGGCAAGACCAAAGGTCCAAAAGCTCAAGGAGCTTTCTTGGGGGAAGGAATCTAAAAAGAGCAAGAAAGTTATACAGCGAGGACAAACCAGCAGTAAATTCCCACATGAACAGGCAGCTGTTGATAGAACGGTAGATGAGAACAAAGGATGCTGGAGCAGCGCCTGGGAGCACCAAGGTGTCGCCAAGCGCTGCTGGTGTGTTGTGACAGCTGGCTATGGAGACGCGCGGCCCGCGGTGAGCCCCGGGCCAGGACATGCCGGGACTGGGGCCGCGCGCACCGGGCCCGGCCGGCTGGAGCTGCGCCCCAGAGCGCGCAGAGCGGGGGTGGGCGCGCGGGGCACCAGGAGGGCGTCTGGGGTTGGCGGGGGCGGGGGTGGGGGTGGGGCGTCGTCAAGATCAGGGCTGGAGCGAGGCGTGAGGAGGGTGAAACGGAGCGGAGGAGAGGAGATGGGAAGGACACGGGCATGGGCGCCTCGACCCCTCCCAGGTGAGGCCACCTGGGCACCCTCTGTGTTGGCCCGGGAAGGACTGCTGGCCTGTTTCTCTAGGAAATTAGGAGATTAACACCACGCATGAAAATGCTGCAGCAGGCCTGTAAGGCCTCTTTATTTAAAATAGCACCGTGGTAAAACAAACAGCATCTTGTTTGGTAGCTTTTGGATTTGTTTTTGTTTTGCAAAAATAAATCGAGCAATGGAGATTAGATTGTTATACTCCTCTAATTTTCATGAAAAAAGATTCAAGAAAAAAAAAAAAAGAAATGCATTATATTCTTAAATACTCCTGGCAATAACAGGGAGGGTTTTTATTTTTTTTTCAGTCATTAAAATGACTTTTAAGTGGCAGTGCCATTAGATTATCTTTTTCCTTCCCAGCTGAGTTAATGGCTGTCCGTGTCATGGGCGGGTGATCTGTGTTCAACTCTGGCTGCCCCTGGGTAATTAGAAACAGAACAAAACAAGAGACAACGCCCAGTGATTCAGAATCCCAGGATGGCCTGGACATCAGGCTGAAACTGCCCAGGTGATTGTAATGGGCGGCCAGAGCTGGGAATCTCTGTCTAAAACTTTACTTCCCACACTCACCGCCTTGCCGCATGTAGTTATCTAAATACATCACACACACCAGCAACTTAAAATCCAGGCGTGTTTTATTTCCTTCCTCACCATCATTTGTAGAGGAGAAACCTTGGAAACGCAGGTCCCAGGAGAGTGCCATGTTCACGGTGTAATGGGGGTGGGAGGGGAATAGAAGGAGATGCAGGGAAATTTCAGTTCCCGATACAAAAACCTGGGGAAGCAGTGTTCTGGCTTTCAGTAATGTTGAAACCTGTCCAAGGCAATGGGGAGCAAAGCCACACATTTTACTGAACCAAACAGAGCCCAGTCTGGTTAGGGGTATGGATAGGACTAGCCCCTTAGAGTCTGAAGCCACAAGGTCCCAAGATATTAACTGGGACTCCCTGCCTCCGGCAGGCAAGGGGTTCTTCCAATCCCAGTTACAAATTAGGTAACTGAATTTAAAGGGAGGCCGAGAAGTCCCTAAGAGACCAGAGTGTTGATACACGTCGGAGTCGGGGTCAGAGTCCCGGGGGAGGACCCCTGTCTTCCCACGTCTTAGTTACCTGAGCTTGGAGTTGAGTGGCCAAAGTCACAGTTAACGGCAAACCCTGGACACTGGCCCCAGGCCTCCCGCCTTGCAGGGCCCTTTCATCACTGCAGGAGCCCCTTGCCCACAGACCTTCTCTGTGATCGGGACAGATGACAGAGCCTTGAGGGACCCCTCACGTGCACCCCGACTGCTGGAAGAGCTCCTGAGAAGCCCCTGAGTTTCCCTCCGTTCGAAGGTGCTTCCCTCATGGACCAGATCATCTTCTTCGTCATCATAGGAGCACACGTTGTTATTGAATGTTTTCCTGCGGGTACCGAAGAGGAGCCAGCAGTCAGAGAAAATGTCAGCCTTGACCTTCTGACCAGCCCGACCACTGCCCCCGGGGAGACTGGCCAGGAGTAAACCGTGACCTTAGAGTGGCAGCCGCTGCCTCTTTCTTCATCCTCCCGTTGGACGTCGTCCCAACACGGTCTGCGGGGAGGACGGTGGAACTGGGGGTCCTTGGAGTGGCTGTGACACTGCTCTGGTGGGTCACACCTTGGCGAGTGTCCTCAGGAAAACCGATCCGACTTTGCCCTCCGTCTTCACAGCAGGTGGTGGAGCCCCTTCTGGGTGGTGGCGGCTGGCCCTCACCTGTACCAAGAAATCGCATTTCCCTCTTTCCCAGTGGCCCCTGCCATGTCACTCTCATGAACCGGTCATATATCGGATAACTGGCAACAGAGGAAGTAAGTATATTCCAGTTATAGAAATGGAACGGTGCCCCCCCGTCTTTCCCCCTTCATTTGTTTGGGATTGTCTGCATGACGGGCCTCTAATAAGGTCAGATTTGGGATGGGAGAAAGTGTGTGGAAATCCAGGGCAAGGCGGGAGTCATGGAGATCTGGCCACGGAGAGGGACGCGGTGTTTGTGGAGAGACCCGGCACTCAACGACACGTCGGATGGTCTCTGCTTCCCAAGCGGCTAGTCTTAATGAGGTAAAATGTTGACGTTGATTTTAACACAATTACAACTTGTTCCCAGCGATAGGTAATATTCTGTGTGTTTGTAAAACGCTGAGCTTAATTCCAAGGCCCCCTGAATATCCTGGTAAAACAGAAATCCCAAGTTCTGCACAGCTTTGGCGATGACCCTCCCAGCTGGTGCTGAGTCCCAGGGCGTTAGCAGAAGGCGTGTGAGTGGAGGTGGGCCTGGAAGGGGTGGTGTAAGAATCAGCAGAGCATCTCTGAATTGTATCTGATGTTTTTGGAGCTGTGGCTGTGGCCCTTCTCAGAAGATGTGGGCCCTAGAGACCGGAGTCTCTCTCACTGTGGACGTGTAATCTGTGAAGAGACCAGATGGTCCCACGCTCCTTCCTGCATTCCCCCTGTGTTCCCGGGCCTCACGGAGGCCAGGGGTGCTCCTGAGGGTATGGGGCTCAAATCACCCCTCCATCCCTAAGCTGGGCCTCTTCCTCTGACCTGAAATGTCTGCACGTAAGTAGGTGGAGACCCACAGGATCTGGGTGGTCCCTGGTCACATGGCTGGAGCTCCTGAGAAACCTGCAGCTTGGCCTGTGTGTCAGGCAAATGGAAACATTTGACCGAGGTCCCTTGAGATGGTCCATATCCTACCCTGGAGGAGGACACTTTCCAAGAAGACGGCTGAACCGTTTCCCGGTTCTTGGTCCCCTACCTAAGACAAAGGCCTGAGGTCAGATAGCTGGAGGCTAGGAGGATTCATCTGGAGATGGTCGTTGGTGCTCTGTGGGTCCCGACATAGGAGTCACGGTGAGGGCTCTGGTGGAGAGAGACCCTGCCCCGCCCCGGCCATGTTGAAGCCCCCCTTAGGCGCCCTCAGATTCGGAAGTCAAGCTCGCTCCCACTTAGGAATCAAAGGCGCTGCAGTGGCTCCCGGGACACAGGAGTGGCTGCCCGTGGACCCTCCCCCACAGTTCACGACCCAGTTGTACGTCGGCTCATTCTGTCCACTTTTACCACCAGCAACCTCAGAACAGGCAGCTTAGGTTTTCCTTTCTGTGCGCCTGACGCTGGGTCATGGGCTCTGTCCTGTGACTTGCCAGGCTGGGCTTCACCGATGTTCAAGCCTGAGTCCCCGCAGGAGACACTCTGTGCGTCCTGCCTGCACGGAGTGACCGCGGGCATGACCCCCCTCTCCCCCGACAGCTGCTGCCGCCTCCCTGCAGACAAAAGCCTCCGTTTCCCTCCCCGCCGCAGCACACATTAGCTGAGATGGATCCCACCATGCTACCCTGGATTTATCCAAGTTCAGCGTGGATACGTTTGCAAACAACCAGGAGTATGAGAGCTTTGTTCCTGTGGTGAGAGTGTCCGCGGAGTGTGGTCGTTCTGGAGTGTTGGTCCCTACAGCTCGGTGGTGGCGTCTGAGTGACATCAGCCGCAGGCCAGGCCGCCCCCTCCGCAGGGTCTCCCTTCGAGGGGCCTGGGGCTGGCGGAGAAGCCTGGCAGGGACGGTGCTTAGGGCAGAGGAAAGAACTGTGGTGCAACTTGGTGTCGGTCCCGCCGGGCACACACTGGCCAAGGCCCAGTGCCCGACATCAGTGTTGGGGGCCGTTCCCCCGAGGTGCAGGCCCAGGAGGGACAGACAGCAAATGTGAAACACATAAGACCATCCACCATCCTCTTCCCTCCTTGTCACAAGGAATTGCTTCTCTTCTCTTCCACGTGCAAAATACACTGCTTCCTCCCCAAGGGAGACCCTCCCCGGGCCCCTAGGCTCCACGTCCAGGACTGAGGATTCTGAAATCCCAGGGGCAGTGCTGCCAGGGGCAGAGGGATGGAATGTTCCTCGATTAGCCCCTGCTGCTTCTCTTCCCGGAAGTAGGTCCCAGGCCGTGTTCTCTGGCTTTTGGCTCAGCCTTCTGGAAGGTTCTTCATTTTCCTGGTAGGGAAACACCCAGGGGAAGAGTAACAGAATATCAAACAAAGAGTTCACTCTACCACATCAAGCTTTGCCCCATCTTAGTACTCTCATTCGATGCTTTTTCCCCAGAAGACTGTTCTATTAGAAGTGAAATACTGATCTGACCGATTTTCTACAAACTATTACTTCCATCGATCAACCCATTATTTTATATGGTTTCTTTGCTTCTCAAGTTGTCTGGGGTGAAGAATCAGGTTTTTTCTATTCTCAATTTCAATGAAATTTTAAAAGACCTACAAAATGCAAGGCAACATTTTCTCTTATTAATTTAACAGATGTAAAATATCTACCTTCAAGTTTCTAAACAGTTTCTCATTCCTTACTGTCAGTTTCTGTACTTATCTCCCATGGACCACGTTTGAGCATCATTGTTCTGAAGAAAGACCTTTGCCTATTTGTGTGTTTGCACATGTGCATAATGTTTAGAATCTTCTAGATGTGACTTTTTTTTTTTATGATTAGGAGACTGAACTCAGCTCCTGACAAACTGAAGGAGAGAATTTATCCAGATTAGGAGACGTGCACGGCACACTTTTTATTGGACCTTTGCTTCAGGCTTCACTGTATCTCTATCATTAAGCCCCACTCTATTTAATATTCTTCTTTGTTGCTTTCAGTTAAATGATTAGTTTTACACAGTGCCCAGTCACTCTTTCTGCTTATTTCATGTGCACAACAAGTGTGGGCTTGTTGGATTTAGCCCCAGAGGTGCGTGTGTCCACCGCATCACCCATCCCTTTGCAGGGTCACTTTCTTTTTTTCTGACTCTGTTTTGGAAAATACTTCCTTAGCTTTGGGATGAGGCTATAATCTAATTCATCTTCCGTTTGCTCTGAAAAGCCAGCGTGGTAGTACAGAGGCCAGCTGTTTTTTCGGGCAATAACCGTCACGCCCCATCCACGATGCTATGACGTCCGCTGAAAGGGTGAATGCCGCCTTGCTGGTAGACTGGAACGTCCAGATTTCCCTGGTTTTATGTTACCGTGCATTCTTTTCACTTTCCTTCTTAGTAATGACATTTATGGAACAAATATTTATTGAGTTCTTTTTAGTGCCAGACACGTTGAGTAACAAGGGCTGTACCAGTGAGACTCTTGGCTACAAACAGTAGAAACTAATTCTGAGTAACTTTATAAAAAAGAGAATTGATTGGAGGGGCTGTAAGCAGATCACAGAGCCGACCAGTGGTCTAGAAAGCGAGCGGGACAGAAGGAGACCGGGTGTGGGCAAAGTCACAGACAGGGAGAGTCATCTAGCGCCACCACTGCCCCTGCTCTGCTGGGCCGCGGGCGCCCCACTGAATCCTGGCCTCCACGCCCTCTGCGTCACCCTCTCGGGAATCACATTCCAAGCCAAAGCTCTTGTTTGGGCAGGTGCAGGTCCCACGCCCGGCTGAAGCTGCCAGGACCGGGGATTTGGAAAGAAGGTGGTGGGGGCTTTGACGAGCACGGTGAGTGGGGACAGCGACCAGCCACAGGTCTTGTGGAGGGTCTTCCCCAGGGACAGCGCTCAGGGGAGTCAGGGGGCCTCACGTGTCCTGCGGAGGAGGGGACGGCGCCCCCCCCCCTCCAGGCCAGGAGGCCCCAACCTCCACGTCGCTG
Source organism: Balaenoptera acutorostrata (assembly GCF_949987535.1). NCBI lineage: Eukaryota > Metazoa > Chordata > Mammalia > Artiodactyla > Balaenopteridae > Balaenoptera > Balaenoptera acutorostrata. Next base: position 2,956,723 of record NC_080077.1, read on the forward strand.
ATGCTTTATTTTATTTTTTTCAAAAGAGTAACCAGATTGCAGACTTTGTTCTATTCTACAGAAAGGTTAACAAGAATCAGGTGGAAAATGTTGGCTAGTTTAAAGATTAGTACCAAAAAAAGATGGACTGTTGTTTTAAAAATGTTCCTTCCCTTAAACACAATTACATCACCAGCAAAACGGTCCAGCGAGTTGTTTGAAAGAGATAGGGAACAGAAGAAGAGTATTAATTCAGCGTAACTTTGAGTCCAGACGCTGATGGCGTAGGCTGGAGAGTTCTCGGCGCTGGCGGGCGGGTGGGCTGCCCTTTGTGCTGGGAGATGTCGAGCACCACCCGGCCTCTGTTCACCAGACGCCACGAGCACGCCCCGCTCCTCCCGCCTGCGCCCTCCCCACCCCACTCGAGACTTTTGTTAAAGTGTAGGTTCCCGTGCCCGCGTCAGAGCTCCTGGAGCAGGAACCCTGGGATGTGGGGTTAGACCCCGTCTTTTCAACAATCTTCCCAGATGATTTTACACACGTTAGAGTTTGAGCGCCACAGAGGTGGGAAGAGCTGGGAAAGGAAGCTTTGTAAGAGGGGGCGGAGAGGGTGATTAGATTTCTCTTCTAGAAAGATGGCTCTGGCAGGCGGAGGAATTTAGGCAGGCCACTTAGAGAGGGTGAGGGCCGAGGCAAAGGGCAGCGGTAGACCTGGAGCGGAGGGCCTGAATCTGAACGCTCTTTGTGGGGGGATTTCACAAGAGGTGCTGGTTGATTATGGGTAGGGGGAGGTGTGTCCGAGCACACCCAGTTTTCTGATTTGGTTGAGAGTGTGATGTTGCCCGAGACAGGGAATGTTGGTGTGCGGGGGACCCTCAGGAGAAGAGAAGGAGCTCAGATGTGGACGCGTGGGGCTTTGGGGGCTGACGGGACCTCCCGATGGATGTGAATGTGGAGTCGGGGTGTGGCCCCGTCAGCATCCTGGTGGTCACTGCAGGAGGGCCAAGAGGGCAGAACAGAGCCCTGACTCTCCAACTGCACGTGGGCAAGTGGGAGGACCCACGAGATAGACGGAGGTGAGAGGCCACGGAGACAGGAGGGGAACCAAGTGACCAGCAGCTGAGGGAGAAAACAGGAGAGGGCCAAGGGGTCGGGTGCCACAACGAGCTGGTGGGAGGAGGGCCAGTGGGTCTCACACTCCGCGGATAATTAGTGGCCTTTGCGAAAGTGGTTTCGGTAGAGCTGCGAGGGTAGAAATCAGATCACAGTGGCAATAAATAAGAGGCGAGATGGTGAAGGAGGTGAATGTCATCTTTAGAGGGAATAAGACGGTTGACAGGGGTAAGAGGGGCCTGAGAGGCAAAGGAGGGCTTTTGTTTTATAGCTTTTTGCTGTGTCATTGACATGCAATCCACTGCACTTACGTAAACCCATATACTTCGGTCAGTTTTGACATATGTGTGCACCTGCGAAACCATCACCATGTTCAAAACAGTAGATGTGTCATCACCCCCTAAATCTCCTTGTGTCCCTTTGAAAGTCCTCCCCCTTATCCTCCACTGATTGGCTTTTTGTCAGAATAGATTAGTGTGCATTTTCTAGAATTCTATCCAAGCAGTATCTTCCTATATGCACTCTTTCCCTTTTTTGTCTGTTTTTTTTTTTTTTTTTTTTTTTTGCCCTGGGAGAATCGGTCTTGTTGCAGGGTGCCAGGTGTATCAATAACTTACCCCTTTTCACTGCTGGGTAGCTTTCCATTCCTTCGTGTGGCCTACAAGCTCTGCTGTCCACGTGCCTCTTGATGGACACTGGGTCATTTCCAGTTGTTGGCTGTGACATGTAAGGTTGCTATAAACACACGTATACACATAGGCACATACACTTTCTCCTGGGTAAATACCTAGAAGTAGAAAAGGGCTTCAACTGGTAAATGTACGTTTAACGTTTTAAGAAACTGAAGCTGGTTTCCAAAGTGGCTGCACGTTTCACATCCTCACCAGCCAGAGGCAGAATTCCACGCCCTGGCCCACACTTGGTGTGACCGCTTTTTGAAGTTTAGCTGTTCTCTTAAGCCTGTGGTAGCATCTCACCTTGGTTTTGATTTGAGCACCATCTTTATTTGCCAGCCCTTGATCTTCTCCGGTGGAGTGTCTATTCACATCTTTTGCCCATTTAAAAAATTGGTTGTTTTCCGATGATTAGCCTCATTCTAATCTTAAAGAGTCCCTGACCTCACTGAAAAGGCATCAAATATTTGATGAGGAGAAATTAGATTTAGAAAATACTAGGCTTACACAGATACAGTCATTGGATGTGGTTTTCTTAAACAATTTCCTTTGTCTCTGGTATTTTTGTCCTTATGAAGGTGTCTTCTTTTCTCAATGACTGAGAGATGAAAATGCAGATACTAGATAGTGAAGATGAAGCAGGCTCTGAATAGAAATACTGAATCTACTTCTCGATGAGACCACTTTACAGTGCCAGGGTCCCCAGGGGCTGCTTCTGTGGCCTTTCTGTCTCTGGAGCGGGAGGAATGGCACTCAGCGCCCTCTCCTTTCATCTTGTTTCCTCACCAGCGAGGTTGGGGAGCCCCGGCCCCGAGGCTGCTGTCCAATCCTGCGCCGGAGGTTCAGGCTGTCACCAAGGAAACAGGGACTGTCTTTCTGTTCTTTCCACTCCACCCCCTCCGAGTCCTGTAAACGCATTTCTCATGCAACAGGAAAAAACACGAGAGTAGAGCTTTGCCTGCTGATGAGAGCAAATCGCTGGGCCCCGGGGCGGGTCTCCTGTGCTGGCTTCGGCCCGGGGGCTTCCCATCGGCTTCCTCCTCCCCCAGGTCTGTGGGCATCAGGGGCCGGGGATGCGTGGAGCCCCCGGACAGCGGGTTCTCACAGGTCCAGCGGGGAGAAAGACAGGATCCTGCAAGTGTGGAGACTGCGGGAGCAGTTTGCCATGGCAACCCAGGGAAAGGCCAAGTCTGCACAGGCACAGCCTGATTTCTGCCTGCTTGGTGGGTAAGAGCGTCCTCTTGTGGTTAGAGGGTCGCGGGAGCCTCTCCCGGCCCCCTCACACCTTCACTGTGACCTGCAGAGGAAATGTGCTCTACACTGGGACTGTGTGTGTCTGAAACAACCAAAATGGAACGATACCACCCTCACCCTTACTATGTGAAATGCAGTCTCTTCTGCTCTGTTACATGTACGGTATATAGAACATGTTACGTTATTTTCTCTTCTATTACATTGCAAAATGCTGGCCAGATCCCCTAACTTGGTTACGTGGCGCGAGGGGTTGCAGACTTGAGGTCTGGAAAACTGCCCGAGTTGGTGTGTCTGCGCCGGGCGGGGTGGGCTCAGACTTCCCTTCTCGCCGCGTCCTGTTTGCCTCTCCTGTCCTCAGCTTCGAGGCCGAGCAGGAGGGAAGATCAGCTAAGGGAGGCGAACAGCCGATGATTCTGAAGTCACGCCTGTTGGTTCACAGACTTCCAGGGGGTCAGAGGCTCGCTTGCTTTCTTGCTTTCTTTCGTCTTTCAGGCAGGAGGAAACTGAGGCACAGACTCACGGCGTGCCCTCCTGTGGTCCCGGCTGAGGCGGCAGGGCCTGGGCAGCCAGGCGGGGGGCTTCCCCGACATCCACTGCTTCCCCTCTCAGGGGGGCAAGGAGCGTCCAATTGCAAGCGAGAAATTTGCTTTCTAACCCTGAAGTTTTAGTAAAGTTAAGGCTGAAATACGTCAGCCTTTACTGGAGGCCTCTAACTGGTCCGCAAAGGCACCAGAACGTCATTTCTTTCTTCTTGCTTTTTTTTTTTAAACTTTTGGGTTTTATTTATTTATTTATTTATTTATGGCTGTGTTGGGTCTTCGTTTCTGTGCGAGGGCTTTCTCTAGTTGTGGCAAGCGGGGGCCACTCTTCATCGCGGTGCGCGGGCCTCTCACTATCGCGGCCTCTCTTGTTGCGGAGCACAGGCTTCAGACGCGCAGGCTCAGTAGTTGTGGCTCACGGGCCTAGTTGCTCCACGGCATGTGGGATCTTCCCAGACCCAGGCTCGAACCCGTGTCCCCTGCGTTGGCAGGCAGATTCTCAGCCACTGCGCCACCAGGGAAGCCCTCTTCTGCTTTTCTTGATAAACATTTTGTTTTCAGGGATAAGAGTTAATATTTTTAGGATTTCCAAGTCTCCCAAAGCAGTTCACCTCAAAGTTTAGAAAGTTTTCCGGGGAGATTTCCTCCAGTTTAGAAAGTTTATGTACATTGTCAAAACATTTTTGTCTAGAAATGCATTTCAATTTCTCTTTATTTTTGTTTTCAAAATTGAGTTCATTCAATTTAAATTCTTCTTTCTTTTTAGAATTTAGTGGTACAGGCTTCTAGGTTGTAGGTAATCGAGGACATGATAAATCAGGAGGGGCCCAGAGCCATTAGTATAATTACTTACTGAAAAAATAAAACTGCAAAGAAGTACAAAATTATGAGAATTCTCACAGGAGTGTAATATTTATTTCAAATTGCAAAAGCTGGTTCTGTGCTTTCCTCTATTCTTTTTCTACCCTGTCTTTTTTTTCTTTCCCTTTCTTTCTTCCTCCCTCTTCTTTCCTTCTTTCCTTTCCTTCCTCCCTTCCTCTCCCCCCCTTTCCTTTTCTTTCTTTTTCTTTCTTCCTTCCTTCCTTCCTTTCCTTCTTTCTTCCGTCCCTCCTTTCTTTCTTTTCTTTCTTTCTTTCTTTCCCCACTTAATCTCTTTCCTTCCCATTCATCCTTGAGGTTGAGTATGATTGTCTATTTTGAAATGTAAGCAATATTTCTCTTTAGTCATTTGTATTATAGTCCAGTAAAGCATCCAAGCCATTCACCTTTCTGTCTGTTCCTTTTTCGCCCTCATCACCTTCACAGCGATGAGGTCTGAGCTGTCCAGAGACCCAGCACAGGCGGGAATTCTGATGACATACGGGGAAACGGAGAGCACCATTTACAAAGATTCCCTCTAAAGTGAAAATATAAAAGGTCCTGCAGCTTAGCAAGGGACTGCTGAGTTTGGATGTGACAAACACAGTCGATAATAATGCCATCTTTCTTTGGGGAAACAAGGCTTCCCTAGGGGTGTGTGGGAACAGCTGCAGTCGGCAATGACCTCACTTCTCGTGGGAGGGGACAGGGGAGGTGACTGGCTCCTGGTCCACCCACCAGCCTTGCTCCCCTGCCACCGGGCTGTGCTGGCCACCATCAGGAAGATGACATACTCCCTGCCTGAGACAGAGCTAAGGAGCAATCCCACGATGAGTCATCAGCTTTTAATGCAGAATCCGCAGACCTGTCGTGAAAGGCCAGCTCATAACAATCCCTTAGGAGCAGAGGCCAAGGTACCTAAGTGCTAATTGCTTAGAAGCAAGTGATGCATCCCCACGAGTTGCTCTGATCCCCTCTGCACACAGGACTCAAAGTCCCCCCAGCTCTCTTGCACACAGACAGCTGCCACTTCCCTCCCCAAGTTTCAAGAACAGCTTGTGGGGCAGAAACGGGGTCCGCAGTTTGTGGTGGAGTCCTTGTCCTTCATGACGCGAAGTGACCTTGGCCGCACGGTTCCCTCTGGTTGTAGCACCGTGTCCCCAGGCAGTGTCCCCGTGCAGGGAACTGGCTTTGCAAATGTTTTGGAAAGCAGGATGTTGGCATTTATAGTTGCATAAACTCTCTCTCAAAGCAACAGTTCAATTTGTCAAACTCTCACCAGACAGGGAACTGGGTCTTGGGGCTCTGGACTTGTGCTACCACGGAAACCTCCGTGAAATTTTGAGTCAGTGGTGTCCCATTCACTCAGAATCGGTGTCTGATGCCGAAAAGAAGAAAAGGATGGATGTGAGAGCTGAAATCCTCTTAGGTTACAGCGTTTAAGAGTCACAAACATATTCATGCATGTTATGTAATCACTATTGTTAAAGATAACCATATTACTTCAGGAATTTAGCTCCAACACCTTAAAATTTACAAATTACGTACTCAGATAAATTTTTTTCAAAAAAGTTAATTACAGAAAAAGGAGTATTTAATACTCTGTCACACAGAAAGTAGCATAATAATTATAATGCTTTTAATAGCCATGCCTTCAATTAAGGATATTTTCTTCTACGAAATACAGTTGGTATGAAAATCTGAATGTTTTAGTTGGTAGGGGACGAAATAGAAATACTGAAAAGTTGAAAACTGGTTTCCTGGCAGTGAAATGAAGTTGCCAGAATCCAAGGAATCTGGACTCGAGGGGCGTGTGGACGGTCGCCAGCGAGAGGCGTATCCCGTCTGCTGTTGCGTGTGGTTCTCGTTTCAGGGATGGCGCCTGTCCTGTACATCCTACGCTCCGGCTACATTCATGGGTTGGGGTGAGAACCTTGCCTGCAGGGAAGGGACTGACAGGCACCTGGTGGAAACAAAGCCACCAGAACCACAGACAGAGGATATGTTCTCTCCCTGGGGTCAGGTGGCAGGTTGGGAAATGGGGGCGGGGGTGGAGGGCAGGGAGGGTGATAAAGGGTTAAAGATGGAGGGATAAGGCTGCATCCTGAAGCCAGTTGGGAACAGAGCTGCCGTCACAGAATGTAAACAAAACCAGGGAAGGGTCCGACCACACCTTGGCCAGGGCACACGTGCACGCGCGCGCACACACACACACATCCTCAAAGAGGGGAAACTCGGCAGCATCACTGAAGCTGTGTGATCCAGAAGGAGATTCTCCTCCGGCATGAGACAGGGTGTCAGGTTGCTCACAAAGACCTTGCGTTTAGCGCAAGAGGACAACTGCACGCTTTGGGGGCGGGTGTGACACTGCATAGCTCCACGCGTGCGGTGCACACAGAGCCAGGGAGCCCAGAGCCTTGAGCACGTCAGGGAGGCCAGTCCGCCAGGACGGAGCGGACAACGAAGGCTTCCCTGAGGAAGGGGAGGAGGAGCAGGAGAAGCCCGGTGATCTTCCCTCCCAGGCCCAGAGAAGGGCAGGTTGCAAACACAGAGATGAGAGAGGGCTGCGCCTGGCGGGGCGGGATGGGAGCTGCTAAATGATTAGGGACCAGATTAGGTCACACTGAAGCGTTTGGGAGCAGGAGGCCACGGGATATGTTTTAAATGGGGCGCTGATGTGATGGGGCCATCGTCCTGGGGACACTGCTCTGAGGCCAGGAGTGGGCACTGGTTCGGAGACCAAGGACCAGAAGTCCAGGTGGTGGCATTTTCCCAGGTGAGCGAGGCCTGAACTGAGGTGGTGTCGTGGGGATGCAGGGGGGATAATGGGTCTCAGAGGGTCCAGACGCAGAAGTGACAGAGCTGAACTGGTTGAGGTGACAAGGAGGGAGGAGCCGAGCACGGGCACCAGGCTCCCGGCTCCGATGCCACACCACCAGCGGCTGTGCGCCCGGCGGGAGCACGCCGGGGAGGGTGTGTACCTGTGAGTCAGTTTGGGCCGTGCTGCTTTCCAGATGTGTCTGAGACGTCCAAGTACTTCCACCCAGTGACTGTTACATATTGAAGAGAGAGAAGGTGAGACAGTGCCTGGAGGGCGGGGTGTCTGGAGAATTCCAGAGACAGCAACAGGACGGGGGAGGGCTCTGGGGGGGGTCCTGGTGGGGGAGGAGCCGGTGAGAGGATGGAGTGAGACAGAAGTCACTGGGTGAGAGGTGGGTGTTTGGATAACAGCATCAGATGTAAGATACGGACCAAGAAGCATCCACAGATTTAACTACATGGAGATCACCAGTATCCTTGCAAGAGCCATGTCCGTGCACTGGGGGAAGGAAGACGAGACTGGGGAGAGCGGACAAATGGACAAGAGACGTGGGGCTGGAAGGAGCTGTCGGGGGCCACGCTCTCGGCTTCCACTCCGCAGGGGAGCCCCGGCTGCCGGGGTCACAGCACGGTGTGTGCTGGGTTTCTTTCTTTTCTTCCTTTCTTTTTTTTTTTTTTTTTTTTTTTTAGCATGGAAGAGGTTTGAGCATGTTTAAATCATGATGAAGAGAAACGCAGACAGAGAGAGAGAGGCTTCAGGCGGGATCAGACAGAGCGAGGCCCCGGGGAGGTGGGAAGATGGGGCAGGAGTAGCGGGAGGAAGGGGAGGCTGCAGGAGGGGCCGGGTCCAGGCGGGCGCGGCGATGGGACCGGCGAGTGCAGGGCTCTCCTGGGGGCCCCGGCTTCTCCCTGTGAAGCAGAAACTGAGGGTGCATCATCCAGCCGGGGGCGGGGGGGGGGGGCGGTGCGCAGCCAGCAGCGCAGGGAGGAGAGAGGCCGCAGGAAATGGACTCGGGAGCTGGAGACCTCGCTGGGCAGCAGCGTGGCCGGCGGGATCAGGAACCGCCGCGGCGCGGGGCCCCTGCTGGGCTGCAGAATGGCCGCGGGGAAGGGGGTCGGCGGGGTCGCCCCGGGACGGGGTCCGCATGCAGATGTGAGCAAGGGGACGGCGGCGGGCTGGGTCAGGGGTTCAGACTGGCCACCGAAGGTGCGGACAGGGGCCCTGGCGCGGGCGAGCGTGGAGGGCAAAGGGCCGAAGGGCCGAGGACGGAGGCAAAGCAGGGTGTGTACACAGCGTGGCCCAGGGCGGTGCTTCTGATGGAGGCGCTCCAGGTGACAGCGGAGGAGGGGGAGGGGGTAAGGTGGAGGGGCACAGGGCGGGCCTTGTCCAGGCGGACGTGGACGTCACCCGGATCGCCGTGTGGGACGGGCAGGCCAGGAGGCCCGCAGATGACGAGCCCGCCTTCACGGCTCCCACTGAACCGCTGGCCTCTCTCTGCCTCGGTGACCAACGATGGTGCGGAGCAGGGCCCAGGGACACCAGCCGTCCACGTGCTTCTGGGGGATGTCACCAGCGCTGGACTCTCTCTTTTTTTCAGTCAATTCGTTAATTTATTTTGAGACAGTAATAAAGCCATTGCACGTCAACATAAATTTTTTTACGAAAAAAAAAACACTATATTTTCCAAACCAAAGAAAAATGGCGTTGTTTTCTATTTCTGCAAATTTCTTTAAATGTCTGGCTTAATAGAAGACAGCCAGATTCTCCCACCTGCTTCTTCATTTGATCTGTTACAAAATCATATGTCATAAAGCCCCTGGAAGACTCTAATGCACACTCACGACGGGATGAGCGTGAAAGAAAGAAAATGTTCTGACTATGGAGAACATTGGTTTGCTCTCCTGGACTACTCAGAAGGGTCTTGGGGATTCTGTTGACACTGGACCACATCCTGAGGGCGGCTGGTTCACAGTTCACTACTCTCTGTGCACTGGACTCTCTTAACGACTGAAATGCGGGGAGAGAAGACAGGTGCAGCCTCTAGAACCAAGGGGATCCTCAAAGGAAAGGCAAGTTGAAGATAAAAATGGATTGGGGGGCTTCCCTGGTGGCGCAGTGGTTGAGAATCTGCCTGCCAATGCGGGGGACACGGGTTCGAGCCCTGGTCTGGGAAGATCCCACATGCCGCGGAGCAGCTGGGCCCGTGAGCCACAACTACTGAGCCTGCGCGCCTGGAGCCTGTGCTCCGCAACAAGAGAGGCCGTGATAGTGAGAGGCCCGCGCACCGCGATGAAGAGTGGCCCCCGCTCGCCACAACTAGAGAAAGCCCTCGCACAGAAACGAAGACCCAACACAGCCAAAAAAATAAAATAAAATAAAAAAATAAATAAATAAGTCAGGAGCTCTTTAAAAAAAAAAAAATGGATTTTGGGAACTGCTTTACCCAGCAAGTGGCGAACTTCCACACCTTATCCCAAGACTAGCAGGCTACAAACAAACGACAAACAAAACAAACAGAAGCCTTAAGAAGCTTTTATTAATTTAACAGGAGACGAATCCGTGATAAACTAACATCTCAGAGACATTCCTGACGCCCTTGGTTGGGCTGTTAGAGGACGTCCCTGCCCCCCTCATCACGGTCCCTCTGAGCCACGGCCAGGGCTGCACTTCTGCGCTGGACGGAGGCAGGACGGGGATCCTTTTGTTCTGAGCCTGTGGCCGCCCCCCTAGAAGAAGAGCCGGCCGGTATCTCGAGGACATTCCGTGAAGCAGGGGTGGCTTTCCCAGAAGCAGCCTCCATGTGTCTCTGGCCTTTCAGGTCTCCTGTCTCCAAGGCGACAGTGAGGCCACACAAATGGAATTGCAGTTTCCTTGATTTGGGATCTCAGGACTAATTTTTTTTCTCAGAATTTAACAGTTTAGGTTTCTCCTTCCTTAAATGAGTGGCATTCATAGCACCAACCCTCAGGTCAAAATTTGACACAGAATACTCTATGATTTTAAAAATAGTTTCCCCCAGCCAAATAGATAAAAATACCTGAATTTCAGATATGGGTATTATATTAGTTTGCTGTAACAAGGTGACACAAATTGGGTGTCTTAAACAGCAGAACTTTATCGTCTCATAATTCTGGAGATCAAGGCGTGGGCAGGGCTGGTTCCCGCGGAGGCTGTGAAGGAGAATCTGCTCCAGGCCTCGCCCCCGGCCCCTGGCGGTGGCTGGAGACAGACCCTCAGTGTCCCTGAGCTGTAGGTGCATCGCCCCAAGCCCGCCTTCGTGTTCATGGCGTTCTCCTGCGTGTGTGTGTCTGCGGCCAAGTTTCTGCTGTTTATAAGGACACCAGTCACATGTGATCAGGGCCCCTCCTGCTCCAGTGCGACCTCATCCTACCTACTTACATCTCCAGCCACCCTATTCCGAGTGAGGTCACCTTCTAGGCTCTGGGGGTTAAGACGTCAACATTGGAATTTTTAGTGAAGGCAGGTCAGCTCGTCAGAGTTGCAGTCAAATTACTGTTGCCACCTTTCCTTTATGAACTGTAGCTTGTTTTTAGCGTAATGTATACCCGGACCTCAGATTTCAGAGGTCAATTCTGTCATCAGCAGCGGGCTCTGTGAGAGTTATGAAGTTAAAAAGTAGATTCCAGAATGCCTTGGTCGTGCTGGCTTTAGTCCTGTTTTGACCAGACCACCGCGTTCTGATGCAACACTAGGAAAGAAACGTTTGGGTTTAATGTGATGATGATTCTTTTTGTAAACCTCTGTGACTTCATTTGGAGATCGCTGCTTGTGAAATAGAAGGTCTGAGTATATTTGTACTTTAATCATGTGTGACATTTCCCACCTGTTGTATCTTAAGATTTTCTTCCTCTGAAGCCCTCCCATTTCTGTTACCAGGGCGAAGCCCAACACTTGTCAGGAAGAAGTTTATGGAGATCTCAAGGACTTTAAATAACTGCTTTAAAAGCACAGATTCAAGTTTGACATGAAAATATTTCAATTATACTATGGTATTTCATTATCAAATTTTAAACACTTTCCTTTAAGATGCTCAGAGTCACTGGGTTACTTGAACTTGAAGCTACAGCTTCTCATTTTCTCCTCTGACGGGATTAGGATTATCACGAGAGTGACCAGGCTTTTCATCAGCTTGTTGGGTTTTCTTTCTTCCTCTGAGCAGTGTAACACACGTTCGGCTCAAGGAACACCATGGTGCCCCTTCTGTGTGCCAGGCTGTGTTCCGGTGGTAGAGATGCAACAGGTGAACAGAACGCAAATCCCAGGTCTTGTGGGCATTGATTCTGGCAGAGGGAGACAGCCAGGAAGCCAGAAAAGTAAAACATTTACGAAACTACATAAAATCTCCCACAAGTAAATTATATATATAAAAACAGTTTGCTGAGATGTAATAAGCAGTATGGAGGAAAATGAAGCAGAGATGCAGATGAGGACCAGGGGTGGGGAAGGCCCAGAAAGGCGCATGCTGAGAAGGGGGCTGGAGGGGCCCACGGAGCAGACGCCGCGGCAAGGGCAGTGGGCGGCCGGGCTCCGCGGCCTGAGCCTGAGCTGGGGAGGTGCAGGGGCGCAGGTCACAGGGGCAGAGGAACTTCCATGGCAGCAAGCCTCAGGGAGCAAAGGGGCGACAGAGCTGTGTTCTGGAAGGGCAGCGAGAGGGGCAGGCTGGGGACCAGCACGGTGGGAGTGGGTTCTCAGAGCCTCTCTGGAAGGGCCCATCCCGGAAGCTCCCAGTGTTTGTCAAGCACCAGCTGAGTCTGCAACCTTGTGTGGGGAGGATGGTCCAGGGAACCAGCAAAGTCACTCTGAGCAGGAGATGATCTCTTCCCATGGGAAGAGGACACACATGTACATGTCTGTGCGTGCACACACACACACACACCCCACGCACACGCACACACGTGCACACACGCACACTTAGACAAGGTCAACACCGCCAACCTGGATGAGCTACAAAACTGTTACATAAGATTCGATAATGGGCCTCACGACCATTGATTATGTTTCTGATGTTTGTGAAAAGTACAAACATTGGAAAGGGAGGCACAGAGAAGGAAACTATGTTATGTTCACCATTCTCGACCCAAAACAACACCGTAACCACAACCCTCTGTCTCACTAACTAGAGCGGCCCTAATAAAAGAGTCAGACAGTAACAAGACTTGGTGAGGATGTGGAGAAATCGGAGCCTTTGTACGTTACCGGCGGGAATGTAAAATGATGCAGCCGCTTTGGAAAGCAGTTGACAGTTCCTTAAAAAGTTACACATCGAATCACCGTGTGACCCAGAAATTCCACTTCTAAGTATATACCCAAGATAATTGAAAATATATGTTCACGCAAAAACTCGTACATGATTTTCATAACAGCATTATTCTTAATAGTCAAACAGTGAAAACAACCCAAATGTCCATCTAGTGATAAATGGATAATCAAAATGTGGTCTATCCATACAATAGAGTACTAGTTAGCCATAAAAAGGAATTAAGTTCTTATATATATGCTACAACACGGATGAACCTTGGAAAAGTTTCATCTTTTGCTAAGTGAAAAACTATATCTGATTCTATTTGTATGAAATATCCAGAATAGGAAAGGCTATTGTATTAGTCTGCTGGGGATGCTCTAACAAAAGACCAGACTGGGGGGCTTAGACATTTATTTTCTCACAGGTCTGGAGGCTGGTACTCCAAGATCAAGGTGTCAGCAGATTTGGTTTCTCCTGAGGCTTCTTTCCTTGGCTTGCAGACGGCCGTCTCCCCGCTGTGTCCTCACATGGACTTTTCTCTGTGCACCTGCATCCTTGGGTCTCTCTGTGTCCGAATCCCTTCTTCTTATAAGGGCAGCAGTCAGATTGGATCAGCGCCCACTCTAAGGGCCTCATTTCAATGATCCCCTCTTTAAAGGCCCATCTCCAAATACACTCACATTCTGAGGTCCTGAGGTTAGGACCCCAACATATGAATTTGGCAGGAAGGAGGAGGGCACAGTTCAGCCCCTAACATCTTTGGAGACAGGAGAGGATTAGTGGTTGCCAGGGTCGAGGGGGGAGGGGGAACAGGAGTGACTGCTAATGGGGAGGGGCTTCTTTTGGGGGCAATGAAAATGGTCTAAAACTGATCCGGGTGACCATCGCACAGCCTTGTGAATTTAAAAGGGTGAGTTTTATGATATGTGAATTATATTTCTCAATTGAAAAAACAATATTCTGCTAACCTCCAGAAGAGGTAAATATAGGCGCCAGTGGGAGAAAAACAGGAGAAATAAGGACAGAATCACGAAGAAAGTGTTTCCTGTAGCTCTCCTGGACCTCCTGACTGTTTCCCGGTGCCTTTGCTAAGCCACCTGCTAAGGACTCCATGCTGTTGCCAGGCTCCGAATTCCAGGAAGGAAAAAAGCCAAGAAATAGAACAAAGGCTCCGCGGTGGCCGAGCTCCCCGGGCCCAGCCCTGGTGACGGCTTCTGCGGGCAGAGCGGGTCTGGACTGCGCGCTGCTGTGCGTGGGAAGACATTCCCTCCGCACCGTCCCATACGCCTGGTCTCCGCTTCTCTCCCTGTCCACAGCCCTCCTCTTTTGTAAAAATCATCATTCCTGTTCTGAGCCCGTTCTGTGCCCCGAAGGAGCCCGGAAGGGGGTGGTTTGCGGAGGCCTCTTCTGCTTGATAGGTCCCTGGGCCTTGGGGCAGGTGGGCCTCCCACTGGCACTGGCGGCTGCCTCTGTCATCTGCCCGATCATCCTTCTGGCTGTTAGTTTGCACAGACTGAACATCACAACGTTCTCCCAACATTGTAGGGACCACACTTGTTAAGTGTGGGGAAAAACACAACGTGAGCCATGTCTTAGAATAGAAATTATCCTGATCCAAAATTTGATACATTTAAAAAAAATGTGTGACTTAATACGTCACGAATCTTGAAAGATCTAAAACAGAGAAGGGAAAGAATCTCAGCAACAGACATTTTCATGCTGCTGAAGACAAAGAAAATACAACAGGTCCTGCTGGAGCAGGTAGTAACCATTTGTATCACAAATTGAACTTGTGGTCTTTAATATTTGTCTATTTAATGTCCTCAGTCCATATGTGACAACACGGCCATGATTAGTGGCGGAAAATATCCCTGTGCCTTTATACTAAAAGCCCATAGTTCTGGCAAAATTAAAACTTTCTTTGAGAGTATAAATTTGCACCTTCTAACAAACCTTTCAGAAAAAGGTCACTTTACATGAATGCATGTGAAAAATTCACACAGCTCTTGGTCATCCACAGTCACAAAAGAGACCATGAGTTGACGTCAACCAATAATGTGGAAAATCCAAAGACGTCGCGTATTTTAAATTCTTTCCCTGCTGCGTGGAGATTTGCACCAAGTAGCAGAGGGAGCGGCGGCTCCTTGGTCCATGGCGCCCTCTGGAGGACGAAAGGGGAAGCGACGCGAGGCGGGCGGGACGTCGAGGTGGAGCCGATGCGAGCAGGTGCGCTCCTGGGAAAGCCAGCTGTGTCCGCAGGCGGGATTTCAGGCTGTACAACCGCTCGGGGGTCCTCTCAATTTCAAGTGGAGAAACTCGCATCCAGAGAAGAGAGGCTGTGTCCGCCCTGGCTCTTTGAGGCCAGGACCCTGGAGGGGGGAGACCCTAGTCCCTCCCCCCCGTAACCACCGGCGCTCTAGCAGGACTTGCAGCGCGGCAGGCAGGTCCCAGGATTGGATGGAGCGAGCCTGAGGTCATCCCGGAGCTTTCTGTGTTCTTTATGAGGGCGCGCCAGGGTTTGCAGCCCACGTGTGTGAGTAGTTTGGGAACGCTGGAAGATATTCCAGAACGTTGCACAGGGTGAGCCAGCAAAGGCCAGAGCGGGGCCCGGGTGAGGCTGGGGGCGGTGACTGGACGGCAGAGGTTGGAAGCTTGTTGGAGCAGGTGGTAACTGCCTTCGTGTTAGCAAATTGAATTTGTGGTCTTTAAGATTTCTCTACTTGATTCCTCAGGTCACATTCTGCCCTGTGTGGCTTGGGCAGCGTTGCTTAACCCCTGTGTGCTGAGGTTTGCACGACTGGAAGTGAGGCTAATACCCACGCCTGTTATACATCTTGGGTCGCCCTGAGGGTTTAACGGGTTAATTTGTAGAAAACACTTGGACCTGTGCCTGCGCTCGGCACACGGCTGCACGAGGAAGCGAAGGTCCGTGAAGGTGGTGATGATGACAGTGTGTGAGCCAGTCTGGTGAGGGTCCTGGGGGCACAAAGGCCATCCTGTCACACGGCGCGGGATTCAGTAAGGACCTCCACCTCCGTCCTCACTCGGGGCCGCAGAAACGAAACCCGGTAAAGCTGCTAGCTCCTTTGCCGTGTCTTTACCTCCAGTTGGCTAGATTAAGCAACATAAATAAATTTTCCCCTTATTTTGTTGGTAGATTAAAAGATACGAACGGGAGACCCACAAATTTCGAAAAAAGTTAAAAACGCCAAGTATCAATACTGAAAAAAGCATAGGCCCTGCCACCCCAAAGCACCACCTCCCGTGCCTGAAATTAATGAACTTACAAATGCACACGAACAGGGGCATATACACACAGACACATATGTGAGCATACAAGAGCATACACACAGACCCACACAGAGACACACACACATGAGCATACACACACAGACACACATGCACAGACACACTTGAAGAATAAGAAGACCGTGAAAACAAATGACCAGACACAGAAAAGACTCAAAGGTATAGGACAGGGGAATCATTTTGAGGCTTCAGAGTAATTAGTATCATACAAAACAAATTTACTTTTTTTTTTAAAATTAATTAATTAATTATTTTTATTTTTGGCTGTGTTGGGTCTTCGTTTCTGTGCGAGGGCTTTCTCCAGTTGCGGCAAGCGGGGGCCACTCTTCATCGCGGTGCACGGGTCTCTCACTATCGCGGCCTCTCTTGTTGCGGAGCACAGGCTCCAGATGCGCAGGCTCAGTAGTTGTGGCTCACGGGCCTAGTCGCTCTGCGGCATGTGGGATCTTCCCAGACCAGGGCTCGAACCTGTGTCCCCTGCATTGGCAGGCAGATTCTCAAACACTGCGCCACCAGGGAAGCCCCGTAACAGGATATTTCTTTTAGCACGACCTTGAGTGCCACAGGGACAAGCACAGACTAAGAAACGCTCTGTGTTTGAAGATGCTCCATGAGAAAATGAAGAAGCAATGGGTGCAGATGAAAACACCTGACCTTGAATTTCAACAGGACCTTGAGAATCAAAAGAGAAAGGTATTCTGTTTTCTATCGTGCTTTCAGGCTGGATTTGTTTGCGGCCTTTAACGTGCTTTGGGAAGTGACTTTCAGGCTTTCCATTCTTAGCACGTACCTGGTTACATTTCATCTCTTTTGTTAACATGTGAGCCCTTCCAGTTGGGTTTTATTTAGACCCATTTACCAGATGAGAACTTGGCTGGGAGAGGTTAGAGAACTGACCACGGGCGCAACTGGCCGGTGGCAGAGCCAGGGTTTGCTCCAGGCCTGTTATTATTCCTCACTGCCTTTGGCAAAACGAGGTCTCAACGGCTGCCGCCCACCCTGCCCACTCCCTCTCTGTCCAGGCCTGGCATCCCGTGCCCATTCTGAGTCGAGTCTGGCCAGGAGCAGCTCCTTCCCGTGTCCGTCTCTGAATCCCTTCTCCGTCTGAGTTTCCTTCTCAAGGCTCCCCAGACAGCCTGCCTGAACATCTCAAACATGTTCAGGCTCTAATATTTATTCCTCCCTAACTCAAGGTTCTTCTCAGCGGACTGTGCACCCGACGGCGGGAGGCCTGGGCCTACCCGCCATCCCTCCGGTTCAGGGAGCTTTTGTCTACTTCCAGCAGCACCACGCACACAGAACCGCTTGTGAAGTTTGCTGGCCTCGGGCCTCTTGCTGATCACCAGCCCCCAAGCCCCCAAGTTCCGAGCACATGGGGGCCTTCTCTAGAGGACGTGCCGAACGCACTTTGAGCCTTCGTGGAGTTTACTTGGTGCAGATGAGGGACAAATCATGGAAAAATTTAAAGCAAAGATAAAAAATAAATCAGACAGTATGATGGGAGAGGATACATGCTGTGAAAAAATACAGGGCAGGTTAAAGGATATTTGGGGTGCTGGGGAGGGGCTGGCCCTGTGGGTCTCTGGGTCCGACCACCCCAGGAGAGGAGCGGCGGGTGCAAAGGCCCTGGGGTGTGTGCGGTGTGCAGGGAACAGTGAGGACACTAAAGCGTTTGGAGGGTAGAGATGCCACGGTCAGGGAACAGGGTGCGGATCACATGCCTCCAGGGCCCAGAAGGGACTCCGGCTTTGTTCCGGGTCAGACGAGGCACCACTGCAGGGTTTCCGCAGAGAGTGGTGCAGACCATTAACGAGCTCACAGTTTATTCCCAAGTTTCAGAATCCAGTCTGATGCTTCCGAGTGTTTTTGCCTCTTGCTGTTTGGGTGTCCTCAGGTGTATTTATCTGTGCTGTGTTTCCTTTGAATGCAGCACACTGAGGGCTGGAGTGTGCCTGGAATGCGCCCGTCTCCTAAGATATGATGGCAGTTTTGTTCTGAACTTTGCCCAGACAGCTGCGCCTCGAGGCTTCTGGGATCTTAGTTCCCCGACCAGGGATCTACCCTGGGTCTTCGGCAGTGAAAGTACCAAGTCCTAACCACTGGACCGCCAGGGGAAGTCCCTGGCCGTGCACCTTTGTGAGGTTGTGGGGAGACATCATGTCTCAAGAGAATCCAGTGTGCGTCCCAGGCCACAAAATCCACATTTATTAACTGTGCTGGGCAGGTGGCTCTTGGGATCCGGACCCCACCCAGGGCAGTTGACAGGCCTTGGTAAACGGTGGAGGGAGAAGAAGGGCCCACAAAGGAACAAGTGTGTCATGAATGAGTTCTCTGTCATAAGTTGTATTGGGTCCCCTCAAAAAAGGTGCTGAAGTCTTACACCCAGTAACCCAGACATAGGGTCAGGGAAGGTGTGATTAGTTAGGATGAGGTCGTCCTGGAGGGGGCCCTAATCCAATGTGATTGGCGTCCTAATAAAAGGGGAAATCTGCACACAGGCAGGGGAAGGCCTGTGAGGACAGAGGCAGAGAGGGGAAGTGCCTCCAGGGCCCAGAGTCCCTGCCAAAGACTGTCTGCACCACCGAAAGCTGGAGGGCCCGGAAGCATCCTCCTCTAGGGCCTTGGTTTCAGACTTCTGGCCGCCAGGACCAGGAGAGAGGCCATGTCTGTTGTTCTAAGCCACTGTCTCTGCGGCTTTGTCAGGCCGCGCTCAGAAACCAGCGCTGTCTTGAGCGGAGCGTGGATGGCCTCCTCGGGCATGTGTGTGTTTGCTGGGAAATCACACAGAACCTCGGACCCGCCCGGCAACCCCTTCTCTCTCTCTGTACCCAAACCTCACGGCTCTTCCCCGTAGGCGGAACCTGTCCCTGGGGTCACCTACCCACGGCCCCGGTCCAGGCCACGTCCCCCAGATGACGGTGGCATCTCATTACCGGCCCTGTTTCACCTTGTGCCACTGCGGTCCCGTCTCCGTCCGGTAGCCACACTCAGTCTGGCCCGGGCCGCTCGCCTTTCTGGTGTCCTTGCTACCTCCTGGGTCCACAGGTGGATCCCAGGGTGGGAAATTTGCCCAGACAGCTGGCTCCTTCCCCCTCACCTCCTTCTCACCTTTGTTCCCCTTGCTATGCCTGCTCGGCTGCCCTCCCCACGCCCCTGTTCCTCTGCTTCTCCTTCTGCCCGCAGCACCAGCCGCCTTCCCAGGCCACGTAACTGACTTAGTATGTTTCTCACTGGTTGCCCCACCTAAACTCCACGGGGGAGGAAAGGGTTTATCTGTTTGATCTGTCTTGTTCGCCACTGTTTCCCAAAAGTCCGGAACAGTGCCTGCCACAGAGGAGGCATTTAAAAAATGTTTGTGAAGGAACGAACAGCTGCATGAATAAAATGCAATTAGTGTTTCTCCTGTGTCTATAGCTTATAGCACAGTGTAACCTGTAGTTAAATGGCTTTTATATCCCTACCAGGGAGCAATTCTGTACAAAGACAACTGCAAAAAAAAAAAAAAAAGACACAACTGCACGACCTGAAAGCGTGGGTTTCCTTCACTTCCTCACCCCCGACCTGACCCACAGGCCTCACCCCGTGGAGCTGGCTAGGTTTCCTACTGGCACCAATGAACATAACTTCCTCATCCCGTGTGTAGTGCAAACTCCAGTTTTCTTCCCCCTTTTTAGGAACAATGCGAGCTTCGGAGGGTCTGAGAATCTAATGAGTGCTGAGAGCCATGGGTCTCCGAGTTTGGTCCTTGGACCAGTGGTATGGGTGTCAGTGGGAAACGCCCGCCCTGACCTGCAGAATCAGAGCCTGGGGGCGAGGTGGGGACGGCAAAGGGTGGGCGGAAGCTCCAGGCGATTCTGGTGAGGTCCCTGGTTCAGAGCCTTGCTCTGGGCGAGCGGAGTGGGGCTAAATAAACACCGGCACCTGGGGACTCTGAAGGAATGCTCACACCTTCAGAAACCTCCTTGATGTGGAGGTCATACTGCAAAGCTCTTTGCTCGCCACCCAACTGGAAGGCAAACCCGGAATTCGTTCCCAGGCGCCCCCAATACCGCCCCCCCCCCCACAGGCACCTTGATGGGATTAAGAAAATACACCCAAACCCTTTCTGTTGACAATACTTCGTGTCAAATACCACTGTCCTTTCGGGAGGCTCATTTGCATTCTATTAATATGTGCATAAAATGTTGTCTGGTCTGAGCCCAAATACACAGACAGGAAAATCAAAGGGAACCTCTTCCCACCTTTTGCTGGCTTCCTCCTGAACAGTTATTTGTTCTAAAACAACTTCCTCAGGGAATTTCCTTTCCAAAAGAAACTCCTCTCCATTTTAAAGGAAAATTACCCCTTATTCCCGGCTCCTTGACCAATTTCTGACAGGGAGTCCTAATGAGAGCGGGAGTTGGCAACTGGCGTTTTTCCTGCCCTCCTTTATAAGCCGTAGGTGAGACCCTTTAGAAAATATTCTGAGGAAATTTAGTGACTACAAAGGACTTGCATTTTGTGTGGAATTTATACGAACACCTAACTAATGCTTTTATTTCGGGGCGGAGCAAACAATTACTGAAATGCGGTAGACTTTGAACCATGTTCCTATGAGGAAGTTATAAAAAGATCTCTAACCAAATATTTATGGACATTAAAGAATAGATTTCCTACTCAAAATAACACGCCATGGTTAAAGTAGATTAAAAATGATTCCGGAGAGTAAAAATAGGAAAAAACATCAACTTTTAACGCAAAGGTTTAAAGTGTTTAATAATGTTCAGCAAATATTGTCGGTAAATTTTCGATGCTTCCAAGAAGTTAAAATAGGGGGTTTTTTTGGACAAAATCTTCCTGTCTCTGAGACTGATTTATTGACGATCTTAAAGACGTTAGTGGACTTGTTTAGTTATGTCATCTTTCTCATGACCAAGGATGTGAAACTCTTAAAATTTGTACAATTGCAGAGTTAAATGGAGCTTAGAAATCACTGGGTCCAGCACTTTATTGGCCCAGTAGGAGAGTGCGGAGGGGGGTCCCTCCCAAAGTTCTTTCCACGCTCAGCCCTCTGTCTGATCCAGATGCTTCAGAAATAATTCCTTTTTTGTTACAATGTTTAACAAGTTTTAATCACTGAAGGAATCATTTTCTTACGGGTTGGAAGTGAATGGGATGCACATTTACTGTATCAATATCTGCAATTCACTAGGATTTGGGAGAAGTGAAGCTGCCCTGCTTTGCATCAATTTCATTAAGGCTCAACCCCATGAAAAGTGCCTGCACTTACCTGTAAAACCATCCCTTGGACTCTAAGCTCTGTGTTAACTGGACTCTGGAGAGGGGATCTGAATTGCAGTATCCCAAGTTCTAGGCTTTCAGCCCCGGTTTCCTGCTCTGTAAAGCGGATGTGAGTGGGGGGCAGGCCTGGAGGGCTGGATCAGATGATGTCTGGGCTCCTTGACTCCACTTTCTGAGATTCTCTTCCTATACTAAACCTCCTTGTAGCACGACTTTCCTTTGGTCACATTGTCCTTACCTGATTTTCATGGAATTTCCTCAGGCACAAAAGCTCTGCTTTAAAACACATTTTTGTAATTGACTTTTGAAGGGTTGGACAGATTTTACACCAAGAAACATAATTAGAGTGAGTTTCCAACTTGGAAAATGACTCCCCGTTGTTGCCTTGTTTGTGTATTTAAGATATGATTTACAACGTACCTCGAATTTCCAGACTATATGTCTTTGGTACAATGAGTCATGTCTACAGTACAAACCTATTTGAGAGGCATGTGGTGTCATTTGGCAAAAGGCAAAACAACTGTTTTTGTTTTATTTTCTATGGATAAGCTAAATATCTTGGGCTGAAATACAAAAAGGTATACTTTGTAGCACAGTGAAGTCCACAGTCGTTTTCACCATCACCGCATACGTAGCACCTTACTGATGCTGGGGGAATGAACATAAAGATGAGCAGGGGAAAGTAGTGGGTTGGTTCATAGGGCTTTGTAAGGAAGGAGGAAAGAGGAGGACTTTTTCAATCAGTTCAGGGAAGGACTTGTGTTTTCCAGTGAGAAGAACTAACACCCAGAGCCTGGAGTGACTTGCTCGGGACCACCTGGTCTCCCCGCCAGGGGCTCACAGACTCACTGGGGAGTTAGTACATGGTACACAGACAACAGCAGCAAGCCATGTGTTTATTTCATTATCTACTTAATTACACTTACGCCATGAATATATTCTAAGCTTTTAATGAATGTATGTTGGTTTGAATTAGTTAAACATTAAAAATGGGTAATTTCCGCCATAGTATACTTTATTGATGTCTTCTTTCAGCATTTCCATTTTGAAGTTCTTCTGCCTAATTTCATTAGGACGTAATGACACCTTTGAAGGACGTGATTTGGAGTTTTATTGTGCTACATTTGCTAAATGGCTAAATTTGAATTTGTTTTTACTTTTCAATGGTTTTGATTTTTTCCTTCATTGGAAAGATCTAGACTTCCACATTTAACCAAATTAATAGATATTAATTCATTATTTCAACAGTCTATTAATAAATTAATAGACTGTTGAAATAGAATTAGTGGGAACTAGGGCCACACCTAACTACCCAAATAGAATTAGTGGGAACTAGGGCCACACCTACCTACCCACGGCCTCTCCACCCTCCTCCAGCCCCTCACATGTAGATTCTCTTACCATGTGTTTCAAGAGGGGCCCACAAAGGGGTTTCCTGGGCGCCACCATCTTTGCTGGGAAAATTCAGGGCCCATTTTTTTTCTTTTCAAGTAGCTGTGAGCACGTATGCCACTTATTTGTCTCAAGCATAGCGTAGCGGTGATGGCATTTGTTGTGAGGAGGATTGAGTTTCTAGAGGAGAGAGCTGGACAAATGCAGAGCAAGATATTTTGGGAAGAGTTGGCAACAGGCATCAGCCCGTCGATTCTCCAAGGACTGTGGTGTCAGGGCTCCTTTCAATGAGCTGGACAGTCATTCCATACACACGGCCAGTGCTTTTTTTTTTAATTAAAAAAAAATGTTTTTTGGCCACGCTGCTTGCAGCTTGCGGGATCTTAGTTCCCCAACCAGGGATCGAACCCATGGCCCCTGCAATGGAATCGTGGAGCCCTAAATACTGGACCACCAGGGAATTCCCATGGCCAGTGTTTTGAAGCCCGAATGAAAGATACCAGCCCCACCCTAACCCAGTCCATAGAAGAGGTTTCCCAACCTCCACTCCCAGAAAAGAAGAAACTGATATAAGCTTGTCCTCTCAGAGAGTCAGTAATTCTCAAGATGAAATTGATAACTTAAAGCATATTAATATAATAAATGTGAATAATTTAGTAGGAACTGAGACAACGTGAAAGTGCTAGCATTTGGCAGATTTTGATGGGTTAGAAATAGCATATCATTCATTATTTTCAGCAAACATTTTTCAGGTGGGCATTTTTCTATTAATAATTGTACTTGAAGACATTTATATCAAATAGATAATCAATAAAAATATATGTATCAGTAATGGAAAAAGGGATTATAATTAAATTATTTCTGGTACCAGAAATAATTGAATGGTTTTCAAAATAATAGAAAATTCTATTTCTTTTGCTACTTTGTATACATTAGGTGCACAACAAGTATTTGTTTTATGGGCTTTGCTTACAAAACACTGAAAAAATTGATTTTTTTTTTTAATCGAAACGGTGCTTTGTGTCAGGGAATCTACAATTTCCTGTACAATTTGGGCCTTGAACTCAGTGAAGACTATGCCATAAAAAACTACATCGTAACCCAAAAAGAAAGTAATCAGAATTAAATCGAGACAATCCATTTCAATACAGTAGCATTATTATTTTCATTACTCTCAGTAGAGTGCTTTTTGCTAGTCATGATGACATTAAATCTGCCTTTATTATTTTGCACAAATGAATGCCTGAGATGTGTGCATATGTATATGTATGTGTGTGAATACATGTGTGTAACTTTTCAAATCATACTGCAAAGAGAACAAGATCAACCCTCTCTATCACATCGTTAATCCATTCCTGAAGCATCTGTGATCTCTCTCCCACACAGGATTAACTATCTAGCACCCTGAGCCCTTCCGAACTTTACTGATTATAGGAAATAAGCTAAACGACCTTAAATAAACATACAGATGTCATAGAGTCCACGTACTATATAAATTGATATTGATAAAACTGATAAAAATATAGTTAACAGCAAGCACTTCTACAGGCCAGACCACCTCTAAGTGCTTTTATGTATCAACTAACTTGGCTCTTACAAAAACCATGTCAGCTAGACACTGTTATTTTCAACTCCATTTTACAGATGAGGAAAATCGAGGTACCATGAAGTGAAGTAACTTGTTAAAGTGATGTAGCTTGTAAGTGGCAGAGCTGGGATTTGAACCCAGGCAGGAGGCTCTAGATTTTAAGCTCCTAAACACTATTTTAGTTGACCTTCCAGCCTTTCAAATGGCCTTTTGTATAAAGGCATTCATGTAAGCTCATGCATTTTCCTGGTAGGCAGGATAAATATTCATCAGGACTTTATGGAGACTTTTTATTGTCTGTGCAGTTGGCCAACCAAGTATCTGATTTTGTTGTTGTTGTTTATAAATATGGTCACGATACTCATAGACTTTTAAAAACTCTGATTTCTATCCACTTCTAACAGATATGTATCTGTTTTCCAAGCCCGTGGCAGATTAAATAGAGAATTAACATGGTAAGAGGATGCAATAAAACAGTAAGAATGATAGTCTCAGGGCAAAAAAACCGAGAGAGAAAAAGGCAACCAGGATGGTTTGCGTAGCTCCTGAGATTGTCAGCACAGTAACGCACAGAAGAGTTATTTGTGGACCTAGGCACGTGGCTGAGTTGTGAGAAATGTTTCTCCGTGTTTGAAATCTAGCAAGGCCCTGGGCAGGCCCGGCCTGGGCCCTCACCCGCCCCTCACAGGCCTTTGAGATGATGAGGATGCAAGGACCCGAGACTCTGGGGCCCACAGAACCGCAGGGGCACCTCAAGACGAGCTCTAGACTTGAAGGATTGAGCCGTTGACTGATAGACAGCAGGAAAGAACAATCGGATGTTTAAGTCATTAAAATACCTTCCACTTCTCCCTTCCCTTCTCGGAACTTAGGACCACCAGAGTTGCCCCTTAGTTGGAGATGGCAGAGCTGTGAGCACACATGGGGGCAACCCTGCCCTCCCCCTCATCCCAGTGGGGACGAGACTTGGGGAGGGACACGATGGGCAGCACAGAGGGGGCAGCGGCCCCAGACAGGGCCAGACGGGGCAGCTGGGTGGACGACGAGCGGCACCTCTGTCCCCAAAGCAGGAAAATAGGCCTCTGGGGACCCGGCTGGCCATGGCCAACCAGCCACCAGAGGGGGGCTGGAGGAAGCGGGTGGCAGCACACACACACAGGGGTCGGGGCTTCGGGGCCACCACGGGGAGAGGCTCGTGGCTTCGGAGAAAGTGGAGCGGGTCCGGGGCCCGAGCGTCTGCGTGTCCTTGCGTGGTTCCCGCTCCCCGCCTTCTCCACTCTCTGGACTGGGTTACAAGGTGAACCCTGTACTCCCCAGTGAAGTAACGAGAGGGAAATGGCTATCATACAGTACTAATTATCCATATGGAATTGTTCAACAGGCCGCAGGAATCAACGCAGAAAGAAATCCAAAGTTACATAGGCCGAATCTGTAACAAACTGGAATAATAAACCAGAGGAGGAGGGAAGGGCTACAGAATAAATGCCTTACCTTAGGTTTACTCTTCACACACCCCAATTTCAAGCCAGGCGAACAGTGAAGAGCACAGTTTTTTGTTTTTTTTTTTTTTTTTAGTGGATCAATTTGTTCATCTCAATGATGGAGAAGTTAATTTTTGCCTATTGGATATAAATAATAGAGTCAGAGACACAACTGTTAGATTTAACCCAATAACATTATAAAAACCTTTATACACAATGAAAAGAAACTTCATATAATAAGAAAGACACTGAAATCTAAAAATAATAAATGTGAAAACACAATAAAAGTTTACATCCAAAATGTATATGGATTGATATTGATAAACATATAACACACTTGGCTAATCAGATATTCAAAGGATATTAACAGTTCCACATCGACAGTAACAGCGTGTGTTTACCGATTATATGAAGCTTCATGACCCCATAGTGAGGGACAGAGGGCACCTGGCAGAACCAGGCCTAGAGCCTGGACGTGAGGGAATAGAAATAATGGACTTCTACATAAAAACGTTCAACTCAACTTGTAAACTTAAATTAGAGTCACTTGAGTTATACCCATTTTACTATCAAAGTAGCCAGAATAAAAGTCCCCAACCTGGGCAGGCCATGGGGGACCAAGTAAGCAGATTCCTCATTCTGGGGAGCAGTCTGGTTATCAGATTGTGCTGGGCAATTGTCCCCACCCTCTGATGCAGCAGTCCCACCTCTGAAATGATCATCTGGGGTAGACAGAAAATATTTGTAATAGCGGCATTGATAACAGCCGAGAGAGCAATAACTCCATGTCTAATCACTAGTAAACACACATATCACATTGCATTACACTTAGTTTTTCTCATGTTTGTCTCCTGGCTAGATAAAAGTTTGAGGGTAGGGACCCTATATTGACTACTTTTGTGTCCCCAGCATTTAACAGGAGCCAGCACATAAGCAATCAAAAAATATTTATTGAATGGAAATTAGCCGAATCCAGGTAGCTAATGGGATGTAATAGTGTTACCATAATAATTATGTAAAACCTACATTCCTTGGAAATGTGCACACAATATAAGTAAAAAATCAAAACACCAAACTGTACACAGCAGCTCCACTCTGTAAACTACAGGTGTCGATGGTCATCACAAGAGGACGCATGGGGCAACCCAGCCAGACCAGCCTGGGTTGGGGTCACGGAGAGACCTGGTTCTAGGTCAGTTTTCCCACCTCTGAAACAAAATGTCCGTCTTGCAAGGTTGCTGTGGGTTCATATTGAGTTAAATAGATCCAGAGCACAGAACAGGGTTTGGCTTATAATATGTTCAATACACAGTTGTTGAATTAGGTAATGAAAGCAGAACCCAGCAGACTTCAGTGGACTTGGAAGGTGCTCGAAAGTGGAAATCACTTTGATTATTTTTTAGAAACATATTAGACACAGAACATGTGAAGGGTTGATGATTTAGTCTTATATGTTTATTTTTTGTAAAATTCACTATAAGAATACACAGCGAAAAAGAAAAAGCCAGGGAAGGAGCTGATGCATTTTTGAAAAGGACAAATGAAAAATGAATGTAACGTTTTAAACTTTATTCAAAATCCTGTTATCTGGGCACCCTGACAATCTGGCTTATCTCAATCCTTTAAGCCTCTGAATGGCTGAAGTTTTACTTCTTAGATTTCTGGAGTAGAAAAGGGCCTGATGAATTGTTGCTTTTAATTTATACTATTGCCTGAAGGAATCTGACGTGGCTTATGGTAAAGACACACAAACACACACAATGATACCTTTAAAAAAAATACCAAAACTAATTGAATGTTTAGGACATAATATTAAATCATCGCTCATTCCACAAATGTTTGCATCCTCAGCACAAGAGGTTATGACACACGTGCACGACAGCAAGCCCCCCACTGCCCTCTCCAGGGAGGTGCTCTTGCAACACTTTGCATGTATCAGTTCAGTTGTCTTCACAACTGTATGGGGTGGGTTCTGCTATTCCCCTTCCCCTTCTGCAGATGAGAAAAGTGGAGCATGCAGAGGTCAGGTATGTCCCGGAAGCCCAGCTAGAAAGCGCAGAGCTGGGAGTTGGGCTCAGGCAGTCTGGTGAGAGAGGTCACATTCCAAAACTCAGGAGCTTTCTCAGGAATTCAGCCCAGGAGGGGACAGAGGCACGCTGGCAGGTGAGGTGTAAAGTAGACATATGCAAATGATCTTTTCGTGGAAGTGAAGATGACTTCACAAGACCACCAGCTGATGTTACTCCAGGTACCTTGCTCGCTGGTTTAAACAGCAGCTGCATCTGTTCTTTAGTTCAGCATATTAGTCCCCTAGGGCTGCAGAACACATGGCCACACACTGGGCAGTTGATACAAAAGTTTAGTCCCTCGCAGTCCTGGCGTCCAGAAATCTGAAATCCAGGTGTCAACCTCTCCAGACGGCAAAACGTGTTAAAATTAAGACATTATGTTTGTGAGGAAAAGCCAAGGACGTGACTGTACAACGTTTTGATGAGGCCTCAGAAAGACACCAAGGTCAGGGAGTCCAGTCACACCAGGACCTTTTCAAGGGATTAAGGGGGAGCCTCAGAGCCTATCAACCAATCCTGGGGCCTCTAAGGAGCTTCAGGGCATCGACCCAGGGTCATCCCAGCAGGATCCAGACAGAGAGGGGTCATCTCAAAAAGATCTACGAGCGAGGTCTTAGTTTCATGGAGTGAGTCCCATTGAAGTCCATGGGAGACACACAACGTTTCTGAGAAAACTACTTCTGCAAAAACACTGGCAGCTTGGGCAGAAAGGAATGGGGAGAGTACAAACCCCCCAAATTCCACTGTCAGGAAGCAGGCTGAGAAGACTACTCAGCTGCACACATGTGCTACCTTTCATTTCAAAACAAAGGAAAGACTCAGAAGGTGGAACTGAGAGCCCAGATGGTGAAGCCATGAGAATTATCCTCAGGCCTTGAAGCTTAATCAAGGAACTTCCAAGCTCACCCATCTGGCTTCAGAACTGCTATAGAGCAGAGACTCCCCTTTACCTTCCTTTTTCTCCTCTTTCGAACTGAACTGTCGATAGTCCTTATCTGTTGCTTGTCCCACGGTTGTACGTTGGGTGAGTTGAGAACATGACTTTTCAGTTTCACAGGTCCATAGATGGGCAGAAATTGAACTTAAAGATTATTCCCAGGAGGCTTCTCTGACCTTTGACCTGGTTTAAATGAGGAGATTTGGGACTCTGAGTTGATGCTATAAGAGATAAGAATCTTGGGAACCCTGGGAGGGGCTGAATGTGTTTTGCATATGAGAGGGACATGAATAATAAAGGCCAGAGGGTGGATGGTGGCAGACAGACTCTGAGGTGGCCCCCTGATTCTTGCCTCCTGGTATTTAATGCCTCCCTTGAGTCACAAAACAGGACCTGTGACTTGCTTCTAATCAATAGCTCATGGCAAAGGTGATGGATATCACTCTGGTGACCATGGTACAATCTACAAGACTCCATCTTGCTAGTAAACTCACTTTCTCTCCCTTTGTTGATTCTGAAGATGCTAGTGACCATAAGTCCTATAACTAAAGGAAACTGAATACTGTCAACATCCTCATGAGCAGTGATATATGCATGCTTCCCCAGTCAGACCTCCAGATGAGAACACAGCCTGGCCAACACCTTGTGGGACTCTAAGCAGAAGACCCCACTAATCCATCCCTGGACTTCTGACTCACAGAAACTGTGAGATCATAAATGTGTATTGTTTTAAGTTGTCAGCTGTGGTAATTTGTTACACAGCAACAGATAATTAGTGCATGCAACTTATTCCTTTAACACAAGTAAAGGGTGTGATGCCAATAAATGGTAAAAATTTCAGTGGCTATATGATCATTAGTTTGCATCATTATTTTTATTAATCTGAGTATATCTTTAGAATATTTATAGCCCAGTTAATTTATGAAATAGATAAATGTTAAGATTTTAAGACAGTTTTGCACATAGTAGTAATTTTTCTGTATTTTTTAGCCCTCCAGTTTTAGTTGATAGTTTACTAGATCAAACTTAGACTCATGGGGTGTAAAAGGATTACTTATTGTGCTTTGATCTCCTGCTGTTTACCAGATAGTTCCAGGCACTTTCCAGACATGATCTTATCCTCAGAACAATCCTGGGAGAAAGATATTATTACTAAGTCTAGTTTAAAGCTGAAAAAACTGAGGGTAGGAGATGTTAAGTAACTTGCCCATAAGGGCAGAGCTTGGATTTGAGCCCAAGTTAGATGTACCCCCAAAATTTATGTCCTTTACATACATTATGCTGTTTATTTTTTTTAATTTTAAATGTTAGAGAGGTAGAAGATTCTTTTCCCTCAGTTTTATTCATCTATTAACTTTTACCAATACATTTTTAAAAAGGAGTATCTTTAAATAGTTTTAAATTTTCATAATTGTGTTGAACACATGAGTAGTGGAAACGCAAACGCTTTCCTATTATTTCAGCAACTTTTCCAAATTCATTTTATGAAGCCAGTGTTATTTTGATACCAAAGCCAGACAAGGATGCCACAGAAAAGAAAATTACAGGTCAGCATACATACAAAAATCCTCAACAAAATACTAGCAAGGCAGGAGTTCCCTGGTGGCCTAGTGGTTAGGATTCTGGGCTTTCACTGCCATGGCCTGGCTTCAGTCTCTGGTCGGGGAACTGAGATCTTGCAAGACACGTGGTGCAGCCAAAAAAAAAAAAAAAAAAAAAACTAGCAAAGGAGAGAATATTTGCAAATCATATATCTGATAAGGGACTAATATCCAAAATATATAATGAACTCATACAATTCAATAGTAAAACCCCCAAACAATCCAATTAAAAAATGAGCAGAAGATCTGAATAGACATTTTTCCGAAGAAGACATACACATGACAACAGGTACAGGAAAGAATGCTCAGCATTATTAATCATGAGGGCAATGTAAATCAAAACCACAATAAGATATCCCTTTACACCTGTTAGAATGGTTATTATAAAAAAGACAAGAAATAACAAATGTTGGTAAGGATGTGGAGAAAAGGGAACCCTTGTGCACTCATGGTGGGAATGTATATTGGTGCAGTCACTATGGAAAACAGTACGAAGCTTCCTCAAAAAAATTAAAAATAAAACTATCATATGATCCTGCAATTCCACTTCCAGGTATTTATCCAAAGACAACAAAAACTCAAAAAGATATCTGCACCCCCATGTTCATGCAGCATTATTTACAATAGCCAAGACATGGAAACAACCTAAGTGTTCGTTGATGGATGAATGGATAAAGTAGATGTAGTACACATATACAATGGAGTATTATTTAGCTATCAAAAAGAATGAAAATTTACCATTTGTGACAACATGGATGGACCTCGAGGGCATTATACTAAGTGAAATAAATTAAATGTAGAAAGATACTATATGATCTCTCTTATATGTGGAATCTAAAAAATAAAACACCCCCTCCGCCCCAGTCAAGCCCATAGATACAGAGAACAGATTGGTGGGGAGTTGGAAGGTGGGAGAAATGGGTGAACTGATTTTTTTTTTTAGTAAAATGTATCAAAGATTTAATGCAACTAATTAGTTAATAAGGGGATAAGATGTTAAGACCAATTCAAAAGAGAATTTCACGTTTGAAGATTTATGTAGTGGCTGGTAAACAGTGAGTTTTCATTGAGAAAGAGAAACCGACAAAAACATAAAGGCACAAAAACCCAGAAGACAGTAGAATCGCCTTAGTGGAGAAATAACCATGCTGCACTGCAATTCCTTTTAGGATTATTTAGTTAATGTGATTTGTGGTTATCTCGCCTTTACCAATGTTCATATCTTCATATGTATCTATAGATTTATGATTAAATATCTTTTCTTCTTCCTACAAAGGGAACTTATCACATATAAAGAAACCATGAAGAAATAATTCTCAAGTCTTAGGTGACGCCTAGTGAATCCTTGCTTGCCGGAGCATCTAAGGCAGATTTTTCTGAAATTTACCATAAGCACTTTCTCACTTTCTTAAAAAAATATTTAAGGTAAACAGGCTTAAAAGGCAGGTTCTGTTGGAAGCTCCTTTGCATAGCTCTCTAGGTTTCTAAGCCCATCTCCGTGTGTGGTCTGGTGCTGAACCCGGGGAGGGAAGACCCTGTGGGTTCCCAGGGCCCCAGTACCCCCGGGGCCGAGGCGGACGCGGCAGGGGTTTGACTGGGACGCCCGGACTGACCGCGGGGTGTCGCTGCAGCAAAGACCTGGCCCATCGCCGAGGCCGAGGCTGGGCACCGCGCAGGACGCACCGGGACCGCGGGCCCTGCGCCACCTGCCCCGGCGCATCCGCCCGAGTCCGGGGAAAGAACCATCGCTCCGCAAATCAAAGCGAGC
The DNA here is from genome assembly GCF_949987535.1 of Balaenoptera acutorostrata. Classification (NCBI taxonomy): domain Eukaryota; kingdom Metazoa; phylum Chordata; class Mammalia; order Artiodactyla; family Balaenopteridae; genus Balaenoptera; species Balaenoptera acutorostrata. The sequence continues at coordinate 2,988,649 of NC_080077.1, forward strand.
TCTAAGGCATCTTAAATAGTTCAGACGGCGGAGTTCAAGTGAGGCCGTCAACCCTTGCTTGACAAACCCCTGCTACTTGAAAAAAAGTTTTAAAGAATGGTTTAAAATTTAAGGGCGCACAAAGGAACATTTGGTTATTCGAAAGGACTGATTTTTACGAGAAACTGTGTCAAAAGACTCTCTGGAACGTGCGCTGGTACTCACATCTCCGAGTCCCTTTACCTGGGAGCTGGTGGGGCCCGGTCCCCCCTCCCCGCCCCCTCCGCTGAGCTTTCCACTCGCAGCCCGGCAAGGCGTGCGAACGTGCGAGATCAAGGCATCCCAATTTTCTTTTCTTTGTCCCCCCGGGGTCCTCTTATTGGGGACGACAGTAATTGCGGCTTCTAATGGCTCGACTTGAAGGGGACAGAAGAGCGCGGCAGGTTTACGGCCGCCACCGGGGCTCCCGGAGGATTGGGGGCCGCGGCCGCTTCCTCGACGGGCGGGGCGCGCGGCGGGCGGCGGGTCCCCGCTGCGCGCTCATTAGCGCCCACTCTGCTTAATGGCTTCCTGTGGCTGGATGTTTACTTGTCATTTGTTTTCGCCTTTGTTTCCCAGCTACTGCACCGCAGACTGACCGCGACTTCTCTTTCCTTCTCTACAGCGCGCTGCCGGAGCTGGACGGGCGCCCCAGCGCACAGCCTCCGCGCGCACAGCCGGGCGCCCCGCGGGTACCCCGCGCTCCGGCGCCTACCTGGTAGGACACGGGCCGGGGCGGGGCGCACGGCTGAGAACCCCGGGACAGGCATTCTCGCTCCGCAGTATTGTGTGTCCGGCCTCAATTGCGCTTCATCGTCAGAGTGACTCAGGAATTGGGGGTCCCGGGCCCCCTCAACCCTCCTGGGGCAAGACTTTGCTCTTGGAGCCCCTCTGCCCAGGGTTAGGTGCGAGCAAGGCCGGCCCTCATCAGCCCCTCGGGGTCACGTGAAATGCTGGGAGCTGGACAGTAGGAGAGACCCGAACACCACGGCCCCCAAACCCTTTACGCTCTTGGGGGGCTGTCCGTGCCAAAGCGCGGACTGGTGATGAATCTCATTCCAGACCGCCACTTCATTTTGAGCAGAGTCCTGAGAACAGCCCCGGTGAATGAGAAAGCTCTTCCCTGTGAGGGAGGGAGAGACCTACCTGGAGGGGCCATTGCCCTGAGTATCTGAGGGAGTCCATGGTGTCCGCATAAAACAACCTCATGTATTAAGAAATGAGGAATTGCTCCAGACATTAGACTGAAAAAATTGTCTGATCGGTGCTGATGTAAGCTACACTGGCAACATCCAAAACACATCCCCCAATCTTTTTAGAGCCCTGTACTTCCTGACTGTAGTCTTGACTTGAATGGAAAATTCCACCCTCAAGTTATAAATCCTTGGGTAAATTAGAGGGTTCTTCTGGGGAGGTACTATTTTAAAGAAGCTGTTTCATAAATCTAGTTATACCTCCTAAAACAGGCCTTATCAGTTTGATGTGTCCCTCAGTTTCTAAGAGATGAAATGATATTTAAAAGAGGTGAGACTACTGGTGCCTGTTTTCTATGAACTTGGCAAATACGTCATTTATCACAAGCAGCATATTCGTATGGGACAATTGGTTTACAGTGTATGGTAATTCTAGCGTCTCCATGTCAAAGGGAGATAAAACTAGAAATTGAATTTTAAGGGGAAGATACCTTTATCTACTTCCTCTCATTGTCCTCAAGCCTACCCACCCCTTTCTCCCTTCCTTTCCTAAAGCCCTCCTCTCCCCTGTCATCCTCTCCAAAGAATTCCCCTTATATTATCTCCTAGTTACCACTACCTAGGATTAAAAAAAGAACAAGAAAGAAAGGAAAACAGTTTACTACCCCTCAAATTGTTTCCTTTAGTTTTTAAATATAAATAACCCCTAGAATTAAGGGACAGAGACTTTCAAAGATGTTATTTTTTTGGTGTCAGTTACTGTTGAAAATAACCCTTTCCTAACTAGATAGCTGCAAGTTATCCAGATGTTATCCTTTGGTGCTTAGAAATGGGATTTTAAATTTCTAATTACCCACTTACATAATTTGCCATTAAAAATGTCACTTTGCTATATATATGTATCAGTATACGTATATACTGTTCTTTTTGAAAATAAGATTGTAGGGTTGCAAAATGAACTGACCAAATGTGGAATCTTGAAGAACATGAGCGATAATGAGAATTTTTGGAAGCTGATTCAGGAGGAAACTTGTGGAACAGAAACCAAACAAAAACTCCAGAATATAAAATTTAAAAGTTTGTATTTATCCTTTTTTAATTCTGAATTTGAATAATTTTTTTTTCACTTTTTAGCAGTTAATTGTGGGACATAGTGCTATAATCTGCCTTCCAATTAGGTTAATATTACAGGAGAACCATTTTTTAAATACTTTAAAACTATATTTTTAAAACTATATTGATTTTTAATATAATTTCTTAAATAAACACTGTAATATAGTGCTTATGTGTTTGATGTTTTCCTTTAGTGTACTGACATCAGTGGTAGCAATAATCATCAAAAACTACAGTTCAGAGGGAGAACAAAACTACACATTTTTTTCCCTCAGTACATTACTTGGGCTGCTTCTCTCACCAAAGAGAAGAAATCCATTTCACTAAAAGTGGAGCACTTACTTCTTGCTCAGAACTATGCACAAATACAAATTGCCTGAGTGATGAGAAACCAGGGTTCCCAAAACCTGTTTGAAGTTTGAGAACATGAGATTTTCAAGTAGGGCTGCAAGGAATTATGTAAGCTAACTTTTCTTTATTGAGTCATATAACGCTAGTAACATTACACAGCATCACTTATGCTAATGGAAGCATATTTTTTCAGCAAGTACGAGACTGCAATCATTTGGAAGTACGTGAAACTTACACCAACACCTCTGGGTGGCTTGTGGCTCGTTTGGATAAACTGGTTGGTTCAAATGACCTTCATGAGAACCGCATAGAGTTTGGTGGTTGAGTGCCACCTTCCCTTAGGTCTGCAGTATTCTATGATGAAACCCTCTGGATTCTTGCGTAAATATTTATTAAATGCTCACCGTGCCAGGACTGGTCTAGGCAATGTAGATACATGGGGAACACGACAGGCTGATAGTCACTGATAGTTTTTCTATGGACAAAATGCTGAGGCAAAGTATTTTGAGATGAGCATCACCTTTTATTAACTATGCATTCACGTTAATATCCTGCATGAATATTCTAGTCTCTCTTCTCTAACCTACTGATAAATGGAATATTTCCTGCCATATCGGTAAACAAAGGATGTAGCTCTCTCAGGGTTACTTGAGATGCTTCCTCCTGGGTTTGAAGTCCTAAAAATTCCCGCTGAATAAAACATAACTCAAGTTTTAGGTTGTGAATATTTTTTAAGTTGACACTACGTTCCGGGTTTTACAGGCAATATTATCTTTCACGTTACCCCATATATATGGTTGTGTGCTGTTTCCATAAAAATGTCTAAAGAAATTTTGCTCAAACTTGCATATTTCTTAAGTAATTTGTGCATTTAATCCATTTAACATGAAATTTCCAGAGAAGATTTCAACACTGTTAGTTAGAGTGACTTTTTTTTTTAGAATGGAAAAATCAAGTGCAAATTTTGGAGTGGTGTGTTGAACTTGCAGCCCTCCTGAAGGGAGGGGATGGCATGCCCACTTCTGGGGAAGCTCCTCTGAGTAGACAGTTATGGAAAGGAGCCAGCGGTTTGATCCCGGCCGGGAAGCAAGGAATGTGGGACCCAGCCTGGAGCTGGTCACTGTTGAATGCAGGCTTATGCATGTTCACGCTGAGCTGCGCATTTCTCTCTGTAAGCAGGACTTAATCCTGGTAACTCAGGTTTTCCTTTTTGAATGGACACAGAAAACCGGGCTATCTGAACAAGGGTTTTAAATTAGAGATAGAAAATCAAACAAATACAACTTCCTCACTACTGAGGCCGTGTATGTGTGAAGGTGAAAGATGCAAGTTGTTCTGTGTTGTGTAACAGACCAGTGTGACGAAGGGGTCCTCATTACCGCTGGGAATCTCAGTCATCATTGGCAATCAAAGATGTCACAGTTGTGAGATGAGGCTTAGGTGTCCGCCATGAGCACCACGTTGGCAGCCTGTTCATAGATACTCAGAAAAGAAAAAATTGTACTAGTTTCTAGAAAGTACAGGACTTTGATCTAAATAGGTGTCTACAAACGTTGTTTACTAAATTTTAGAATTAAAAAAATTTATTGAAGTATACTTGATTTACAATGTCCTGTTAGTTTCAGGTGTGCAGCAAAGTGATTCAGTTATACATATATGTATATATCTATTATTTTTTAGATTCTTTCCCCTTCTAGGTTATTACAAAATATTGAGTATAGTTCCCTGCCCTAAACAGTAGGTCCTTAGTGTTGGACTATTTAAATGGTGTATATAAAATGTGTTTTTTTTTTGTCTCTACCAAGATACATTTCGTTTCTCTCAGAATTTTAAGAATTAAAACATATTGATATATTTTTTGACTTTTATACAGTGATAAATTTAAAAATCTACCAGCAGTTGTGTTTATAAATAATAATATTAAATACTGAAATACCAGAGTAAATCTTGAATAGTTGAAAGGACAGTAAATTTCCAGTTTTGTGCCAAAAGGAAGAACTTATTGTTCAAATGTTAAACTTGGCCTTAAATATTAAGCAGTATATGTCAATGTGAATTCATATTCTTTTCTGTTTATAAGGTAATGAAAATTTATCATATGAAATGCTACAATACACTACTACATGAGCAAATAGGGCCTTGATAATGAAATGTTCTCTTTCCAGTGTCTTCTCCTAGGAGAAGAGGAACTAGGCTATTGGTCAATGCTGATCAGAGGAAAGAGGTGAGATTTCTTTTACTGATGAAAAAGTGTTTTCTAATACTAGATTTTAATTTTCACTTGGGAATATTTTTTTGCTTGTCTACTATGTTCCAAGCTTTTTAATTACTTAGAATTAACATATTCATTTCAGAGAAGTGGTTAGTGTAATAAGCATTTTAAAATTCTTATTGTATGCAGAATAATGTTTTGCATCATCCAAATAGTTTCATTTGATTGATGTAAAAGAAGAAAGTCATGATCTCTGACTCCAAAGAGACTATAGTGTGTCTGGGAGAAAAAACATACACTAAACGTGACTCGAGGATAATGATGAAATCACCAAATACAAACGCATTTAGAGAGAAATAAAATAAATTATTCTTATCCTTTATTATATAAAATCAGGGTGAAAACAAACTAAGGAGGTTTCCTATAGATAGTAGGTTTTAGTAGTCTTAAAGGATTTGCTTTTCTAGAAAGGAGAGGGCTCGTCCCATGTGTCTCTGGTGAGTTTAGGTAGTGTGGTCTCTTTAAGTTCCCAGCTCCACTACTACTGGACCTGAGAATGGGTTTCTTCTGATAAGATGTGTGTTTTCCATCCTTCTGCCTTTGCTGTTCTATGCATCGCCATTCCCTCCTGAGTGGCATTTTAACTGTTATTCCAGAGCTCAGATAACATCTTCAGCAAGCTAGCACGGCCCGATTTAGAAATTAAAAGACAGGAGGATCTAGGATAGAATGTGAAATATCATGAACTGTATTTTCATACCTGTACTTCACCGGTTGGGTTTCAAAATGAGATAATTTTTTTGAGTTGGTTCATAGTGCTGGATTTTTATTTGCATACTCAGACATAGCAGCAAGGATAGCGGGACAGCTCAGTCTTGGAGTAAGACAGTCTGGGTCTGACTCCTTGTCTTGCTCCTTTACAGGCATTCTGAGCAGGTTCTCAGACCCCTGAGTGCATCTAGGAGGTGGTGATGATCATGCCTATTTCATGAGGTTACCGTGAGAAGAACCTTAGGGGCAAGTGCCTGGCACAAATTCGTTTAAAGACAAAAGTGAAAAGTGTATGCTGTTTAAAATAGATTTTTCTTTGTTGTGTATGGTTTTTATCAAATTCTTTTCCTGAACAACTTGTTATGCTGTGTCCTGAACCTTTTCTTCACCAGAAAATTGTGTGGGTGCATGTGGTACCCAAAGCCGTTGGTGGAGGGCAGGTGTTTCGGTTTGTCTCTTGTCCCTGCGGTGCGCTGGTGGGCCAGCGCACTGGTCTCTGGGCCCTCCTAGAGGAGGCCGGTGGGCCGGGCCTTCGCACCCGGGTGTCAGGAGCACAGCCTTCTCCATTGCTAGACAGGGCAGGATTTGGGGGCCACTCTGTCAGATGGTTGGAGACGGCTGAAAGTTTAATTTGCAGCCAACATTCGTCTTCTGCCCTGCATTCTCTGGAAAGAAGACAAGATGTTCTCATGACTGCAGACTCAGAACTTCCATTTAACAGTTTTCAATCAAGATAAACCTTACATATTAGACTAGGAAGGGTGGTTTTCTCAAATAATGTTAGAAATGTGGAGCTTTTGAAAAAAAAAGTCACGATCCACCTGAAAGTAAGGCTTTATTGTCTCTGCAGAAATGAAGAAATTAGAAGTGTTTTTGATGTTAATGGTTTCTGGTCACCCCTCTGCATTCAAAGAAGAAATGAATGCAGTTTCTTTGTCCACATGTACATGCATGTGTATAGAAGTATTTATGCTGGCAACAGTGGGAAAGGTTTTGGTAGACAACTTATAAGATTTCATGGGGCTTCCTTGGTGGCACAGTGGTTAGGAATCCGCCTGCCAATGCAGGGGACACGGGTTCGTGCTCCGGTCCGGGAAGATCCCACATGCCGTGGAGCAACTAGGCCCGTGAGCCACAACTACTGAGCCTGCGCGTCTGGAGCCTGTGCTCCGCAACGGGAGAGGCCGCGACAGTGAAAGGCCCGCGCACTGCGATGAAGAGTGGCCCCCGCTCGCCGCAACTGGAGAAAGCCCTTGCACAGAAACGAAGACACAACACAGCTATGAATAAATAAATAAATAAAAACTAAAAAAAAAAAAAAAAAAAAAAAGATTTCATGGAAGTTTCAAGACAAGGATGAAAATGCCCTTTAAAAAATCCCCCCAGAAACAAAAAACCTGGGCTGGATGGTAAGGCTCTAGAAACTTCCCACAGGAAAGACTCAAACAGGTGACCTGAGCCTGGGAAGACGTGTTTAAGGGAGCATAAGTGGCCTCATAACACTTGGGGTTCTCACTCAGATTTCATATTTATTTCATATGCCAATGAGCACATTTCATATGTATTTCATATTAATCTTAAGTAGCTTCAGAGATCAGACTAGGACCAGTGGGAAGTAATTACAAAGAAGTAAGTTCCAGTTCAATATAAGAGGAATTTTTTTAATGACTAAAGGTGTATCCTTGGTCCAGGCTGACCTTTGGTAACTTGGAAGTGTGGAAGCCTAAAGCGGACACTACCATCCCCTTTTCTCCCTAACTAACCCCCTTCACCCTGCCCACCCTGGGATTTCAGGTTTGAGATGGAGTTTCACCTAAGTGGATGCTAGGTGAATCCACCTCAGTGGATGTTTCTTCCAATTCAAAGCGTATAATCATCTAAATACAGAGAAAAAACAACTAGAAAAATAAAAACACACAATGTGGAAAACAAACACACTAAACAGAAAACCCCTGTACAGAAGACTGCATATATACACTAGTTCATAAACCAGAAACCATGATATACATGTAAGTGCTTGTTAATGTGTGATCCTACAATTAGAGTTTTCCATTTTATAGCTTTTTAGGAGATGGTAATACTTTACATATATATATATATATATATATATATATATATAAAATAGCTGAATTTAAATAAGACTTAAAGGCTTCAATCTGTGATATTTACAGTGCTATGGGAAAAGGCTTTAGAGAATGAACTAAAAATAAAAAGTATCCTACATATAATAGTATAATAAGGAGAGAAATGGTTCTTATGTTTTTTAATTAATTAATTTTTAAAATTTAATTATTTATTTTTTTATACAGCAGGTACTCATTAGTTATCTATTTTATACCTATTAGTGTATATATGTCAATCCCAATCTCCCAATTCATCCCACCACCACCACCCCCTTTCCCCCCTTGGTGTCCATACGTTTGTTCTCTACGTCTGTGTCTCTATTTCTGCCTTGCAAACCAGTTCATCTGTACCATTTTTCTAGATTCCACATATATGTGTTAATATACGATATTTGTTTTTCTCTCTCTGACTTACTTCACTCTGTATGACAGTCTCTAGATGCATCCACGTCTCTACAAATGACCCAATTCCGTTCCTTTTTATGGCTGAGTAATATTCCACTGTATATTTGTACCACATCTTTTTTATCCATTCGTCTGTCGATGGGCATTTAGGTTGCTTCCATGACCTGGCTATTGTAAATAGTGCTGCAGTGAACATTGGGGTGTATGTGTCTTTTTGAATTATGGTTTTCTCAGGGTATATGCCCAGTAGTGGGATTGCTGGGTCATATGGTAACTCTAGTTTTAGTTTTCTAAGGAACCTCCATACTGTTCTCCATAGTGGCTGTATCAATTTACATTCCCACCAACAGTGCAAGAGGGTTCCCTTTTCTCCACACCCTCTCCAGCATTTGTTGTTTGTAGATTTTCTGATGATGCCCATTCTAACTGGTGTGAGGTGAGACCTCATTGTAGTTTTGGTTTGCATTTCTCTAATAATTAGTGATGTTGAGCATCTTTTCATGTGCCTCTTGGCCATCTGTATGTCTTCTTTGGAGAAATGTCTATTTAGGTCTTCTGCCCTTTTTTGGATTGGGTTGTTTTTAAAAATATTGAGCTGCATGAGCTGTTTATATATTTTGGAGATTAATACTTTGTCTGTTGATTCGTTTGCAAATATTTTCTCCCATTCTGAGGGTTGTCTTTTCATCTTGTTTATAGTTTCCTTTGCTGTGCAAAAGCTTTTAAGTTTCATTAGTCCCCATTTGTTTATTTTTGTTTTTATTTCCATAATTCTAGGACATGGCTCAAAAAAGATCTTGCTGTGATTTATGTCAAAGAGTGTTCTTCCTATGTTGTCCTCTAAGAGTTTTATAGTGTCTGGTCTTACATTTAGGTCTTTTATCCATTTTGAGTTTATTTTTGTGTATGGTGTTAGGGAGTGTTCTAATTTCATTCTTTTACATGTAGCTGTCCAGTTTTCCCAGCACCACTTATTGAAGAGACTGTCTTTTCTCCATTGTATATCCTTGCCTCCTTTGTCATAGATTAGTTGACCATAGGTACATGGGTTTATCTCTGGGCTTTCTATCCTGTTCCATTGATCTATATTTCTGTTTTTGTGCCAGTACCACACTGTCTTGATTACTGTAGCTTTGTAGTATAGTCTGAAGTCAGCGAGTCTGATTCCTCCAGCTCCCTTTTCTCCCCTCAAGATTACTTTGGCTATTCAGCGTCTTTTGTGTCTCTATACAAATTTTAAGATTTCTTGTTCTAGTTCTGTAAAAAATGCCATCGACAATTTGATAGGGATCATATTGAATCTGTAGATTGCTTTGAGTAATATAGTCATTTTCACAATATTGATTCTTCCAATCCAAGAACATGGTATATCTCTCCATCTGTTTGTGTCATCTTTGATTTCTTTCATCAGTGTCTTATAGTTTTCTGAGTACAGGTCTTTTACCTCCTTAGGTAGGTTTATTCCTAGGTATTTTATTCTTTTTGTTGCAATGGTGAATGGGATTGTTTCCTTAATTTCTCATTCTGATCTTTTGTTGTTAATGTATAGGAATGCAAGAGATTTCTGTGCATTAATTTTGTATCCTGCAACTTTACCAAATTCACTGATTAGCTGTAGTCGTTTTCTGGTGGCATCTTTAGGATTCTCTATGTATAGTATCATGTCATCTGCAAACAGTGACAGTTTTACTTCTTCTTTTCCAATTTGTATTCCTTTTATTTCTTTTTCTTCTCTGATTGCTGTGGCTAAGACTTCCAAAACTATGTTGAATAATAGTGGCAAGAGTGGGCATCCTTGTCTTGTTCCTGACCTTAGAAGAAAGGCTTTCAGTTTTTCACCATTGAGAATGATGTTTGCTGTGGGTTTGTCATATATGGCCTTTATTATGTTGAGGTAGGTTCCATCTATGCTTACTTTCTGGAAAGTTTTTATCATAAATGGGTGTTGAATTTTGTCAAAAGCTTTTTCTGCATCTATTGAGATGATCATATGGGGTTTTTTTTGTTTGTTTTGTTTTGTTTTTTTGATCATATGGTTTTTATTCTTAATTTGTTAATATGGTGTATCACACTGATTGATTTGCATATATTGAAGAATCCTTGCCTTCCTGGGATAAATCCCACTTGATCATGGTGTGTGATCCTTTTAATGTGTTGTTGGATTCTGTTTGCTAGTGTTTTGTTGAGGATTTTTGCATCTATATTCATCAGTGATATTGGTCAGTAATTTTCTTTTTTTGTAGTATCTTTGTCTGGTTTTGGCATCAGGGTGATGGTGGCCTCATAGAATGAGTTTGGGAGTGTTCCTTCCTCTGCAGTTTTTTGGAAGAGTTTGAGAAGGATTGGTGTTAGCTCTTCTCTAAATGTTTGATAGAATTCACCTGTGAAGCCACCTGGTCCTGGACTTTTGTTTGTTGGAAGATTTTTAATCACAGTTTCAATTTCATTACTTATGATTGGTCTGTTCATATTTTCTATTTCTTCCTGGTTCAGTCTTGGAAGCTTATACCTTTCTAAGAATTTGTCCATTTCTTCCAGGTTGTCCATTTTATTGGCAGAGAGTTGCTTGTAGTAGTCTCTCTCTCTTTTTTTTTTCACTACCCAAACTATACACACTTCCTGTCTCTGGATTTCTCAATGATTTTTTTTTTAAGTAAAAAAGACTTTATTTAGAATTTGATTTAGGGAAGTTTGTCAAAAATGTCAAAAGGTTTGAGCAGTTGATTAAACAGGATCACAGATGATTATAAAATAATACTTAATTATCTACTTAACCAAAGTGACAAAAAATCTTAAAGGCAGATACAGAAGATTATACAGGTGTTTACAAACCCTTAGCTTGTTTAATCTTAAGTAATCAAAGATCTGATAAAGACAACTGTGAAGTACAGGAAATCATTCTGATAAGACACAAAATTTGGTTCTGCAAACAGATTACTTGAAAGATAAAGAAAAACCTTTTTACAATTTCTTAATAAGAGAAACCAATAATCCAAGAAAACTTTGTCGTTCTAGTTACACACAGTATACTTTTGATATTAAGGCTCATCTTTTTTTTTTTTTTTTGGTACCTCTTATACAGTCATTATATTTTATTTTTGTAATAGCTTTATATAAATGTCTTTCTATACTGCTAGATCATAAATTTTGTTTTTTACACACACACACTGTATTTTATTTTTACAAGAGCTAAATAAACTGACACCAAGCATTGTAAATGGATGACCACAACAAAAACAACAATGACTGCAATGACCACTTGCAGTAGTCTCTTATGATGCTTTGTATTTCTGCGATGTCCGTTGTAATTTCTCCTTTTTTGTTTCTAATTTTATTGATTTGGGTCATCTCCCTCTTTTTCTTGATGAGGCTGGCTAAGGCTTTATCAGTTTATCTTCTCAAAGAACCAGCTTTTAGTTTTATTGATCTTTGCTATTGTTTTCTTTTTTTCTATTTCATTTATTTTTGCTCTGATGTTTATGATTTCTTTCCTTCTACTAACTTTGGGTTTTGTTTGTTCTTCTTTCTCTAGTTCCTTTAGGTGTAAGGTTAGATTTTTTATTTTGAGGTTTTTCTTGTTTCTTGAGGTAGGATCGTATTGCTCTAAACTTCCCTCTTAGAACTGCTTTTGCTGCATCCATAGGTTTTGGATCGTCGTGTTTTCGTTGTCATTTGTCTCAAGGTATTTTCTGATTTCCTCAATAATCTCTTGGTTATTTAGTAATGTATTGTTTAGCCTCCACGTGTTTGTATTTTTTACAGATTTTTTCCTGTAATTGATACCTAGTCTCATAGCATTGTGGTTGGAAAAGATGCTTGATATGATTTCAATTTTCTTAAATTTACCAAGGCTTGATTTGTGACCCAAGATGTGATCTATCTTGGAGAATGGTCCATGTGCACTTGAGAAGAAAGTGTAATCTGCTGTTTTTGGATGGAATGTCTTATAAATATCAATTAAATCTATCTAGTCTATTGAGTCATTTAAATCCTGTGTATCCTTATTAATTTTCTGTCTGGATGATCTGTCCACTGGTGTAAGTGAGGTGTTAAAGTCCCCCACTATTATTGTGTTACCATTGATTTCCTCTTTTATAGCTGTTAGCATTTGCCTTATGTATTGAGGTGCTCCTATGTTGGGTGCATATATATTTATAATTGTTATATCTTCTTCTTGGATTAATCCCTTGATCATTATGTAGTGTCCTTCCTTGTCTCTTGTAACATTCTTTATTTTAAAGTCTATTTTATCCGATATGAGTGTTGCTACTTCAGCTTTCTTTTGATTTCCATTTGCATGGAATACCTTTTTTCCATCCCCTCACTTTCAGTCTTTATGTGTCCCTAGGTCTGAAGTGGGTCTCTTGTAGACAGCATATATATGGGTCTTGTTTTTGTATCCATTCAGCGAGCCTGTGTCTTTTGGTTGGAGCATTTAATCCTTTCACATTTAAGGTAATTATAGATATGTATGCTCCTATTACCATTTTCTTAATTGTTTTGGGTTTGTTTTTGTAGGTCATTTTCTTCTCTTGTGTTTCCCAGTTAGAGAAGTTCCTTCAGCATTTGTTGTAGAGCTGGTTTGGTGGTGCTGAATTCTCTTAGCTTTTGCTTGTCTGTAAAGCTTTTGATTTCTCTGTTGAATCTGAATGAGATCTTTGCTGGGTAGAGTAATCTCGGTTGTAGGCTCTTCCCTTTCATCACTTTAAATATATTGTGCCACTCCCTTCTGGCTTGTAGAGTTTCTGCTGAGAAATCAGCTGTTAACCTCATGGGAGTTCCCTTGTATGTTATTTGTCGTCTTTCCCTTGTTGCTTTTAATAATTTTTCTTTGTCTTTAATTTTTGTCAATTTGATTACTATGTGTCTCGACATGTTTCTCCTTGGGTTTATCCTGCCTGGGACTCCCTATGCTTCCTGGGCTTGGGTGGCTATTTCCTTTCGCATGTTAGGGAAGTTTTTGACTATAATCTCTTCAAATATTTTCACAGTTCCTTTCTCTCTCTCTTCTCCTTCTGGGACCCCTATAATGTGAATGTTGTTGTGTTTAATGTTGTCCCAGAGGTCTCTTAGGCTGTCTTCATTTCTTTTCATTCTTTTTTCTTTATTCTGTTCCATGGCAGTGAATTCCACCATTCTGTCTTCCAGGTCACTTATCCGTCCTTCTGCCTCAGTTATTCTGCTACTGATTCCTTCCAGTGTATTTTTCATTTCGATTATTGTATTGTTCATCTCTGTTTGTTTGTTCTTTACTTCTTCTAGGTGTTTGTTCTTTAATTCTTCTAGGTCTTTGTTAAACATTTCTTGCATCTTCTTGATCTTTGCCTCCATTCTTATTCCGAGGTCTTTGATCATCTTCACTATAATTTTTCTGAATTCTTTTTCTGGAAGGTTGCCTATCTCCACTTCATTTAGTTGTTTTTCTGGGGTTTTATCTTGTTCCTTCATCTGGTACATAGTCCTCTGCCTTTTCATTTTATCTGTCTTTCTATGAATGTAGTTTTTGTTCCACAGGCTGCAGGATTGTAGTTCTTCTTGCTTCTGCTGTCTGCCCTCTGGTGGATAAGTCTATCTAAGAGGCTTGTCAGTTCTTATCTTATGTTAAAGCAATAAGATATGGTCTAAGAAAATGACTACAGTAATAACACTACATATTTATTAGTGTGATATTTCAAGCATGGTGCATGGATCATCCCAATTAGACCTGCACAAATCCTGTGAAATGGTATACCTACTATTTTTTAGTAAACCCATTTTGCAGATGAGGAAATGGAAACTTAGGACAATTGATAACTCACTTGCCCAGGGTAACCAGTTAGCACAGCATGGACCCTGTCTCCAAATCTAGCCTGTCTCCAAAGCCCATAGATGTAGCCGCACTGTTGTACCACCTCTCTAGGGTAGAACATGAAATTACCCGATGATGTACAGCAAATGCACAGCCTATGACCAGTGAACATTAGTCCACCGACATCATTATTAACGTTAATTAATAAAATGATATAAAGTACATTACAAGAAAATACAGCTACAGACCAATATCTCTCATGACATAGATGCAAAAATTCTCAACATATTAGCAAATCAAATCCAAAAAAGTATAAAAAGAATTGTACACTTTGACCAAGTGGGATTTATCCCAAGTAGGCAAGGCTGGTTCAACATTTGAAAATCAATGCAAGTAATTCATTAGATCAACAGACTAAAAAGAAAAATCACATGATCATGTCAGTAGATGCAGAAAAAGCATTTGACAAAATCCAGTGCCCATTCATGATAAAAACTCTCAGTAAACTAGAAATAGAAGGGAATTTCCTGAACTTAATAAAGACTATCTACAAAAATCTACAGCTGAGATCATAGTTAGTGGTGAAAACTCAAAACTTTCCCTCTGAGATCAGGTACAAGGCAAGGATGTCCTCTCCCACAACTGCATTTCAACATCATACTAGAAGTTTGTTTATGCAATTAGACAAGAAAAAGGAAATAAAAGGTATACAGATTGATAAGGAAGACATAACTCTGTCTTTGTTCACAGATGACATGATTGTCTATTTAGAAAATCCAAAAGAATGAGCAAACAAACAAACAAACAAAAAAACACCTGGAACTAATCAACAGTTATAGCAAAATTGCAGGATACAAGGTTAATATACAAGTCAGTTGCCTTACTATATACCAGCAATGAACATGTGGTATTTGAAATTAAAAACACTATAGCATTTACATTTGCACCACGCAAAATGAAATACTTAGGTATAACTCTAACACAATAGGGACAAGATCTATATGAGGAAAAGTACAAAGTTCTCATGAACGAAATCAAAGAACAATAAATGGAGAGATATTTCATGTTCATGGGTAGTAAGACTGAGTATTGTCAAGATATCAGTTCTCCCCAACTTGATCTATAGATTTAGTGCAATCCCAAACAAAACCCCAGCAAGTTATTTTGTTGATATCAACAAACTGGTTCTAAAGTTTATATAGAAAGTAAAAGACCAGAATAGTCAATACAGTATTGAAGTAGAAGAACACAGTTGGAGGTTTGACACTACCCTATGAAGCTACAGTAGTCAAGACGGTGTGGTATTGGTGGAAGAATAGACAAATAGATGAATGGAATGGAATAGAGAGCCCAGATATAGACACATAAATCTAGCTAACTGCTCTTCAACAAAGGGATAAAGGCAATACAAATAAGCAAAGATAGCTTTTTCAATGTTGGTGCTATAACAATTGCAACAAGCAACAAAGTGAACTTGGACATAGGCATTACACTTTTCACAAAAATTAACTTAAAATGGATCATAGAACTAAATGTAAAATGCAAAACTGTAAAACTCCTAGAAGATAATATAGGAGAAAACCTAGGTGACCTTGGTATGGTGATGACTTTTTAGATACAACATCAAAGGCACAATCCAGGAAATAACTAATTAATAAGCTTGGCTTCACCAAAATTTAAAACTTCTGCTCTGGGAAAGACAATGTCAAGAGAACGAGAAGACAAGCCACAAGACTAGGAGAATATATTCGCAAAAGACAACATCTAATAAAGGAGTGTTATACAAAAACATACAAAGAACTCTTAAAGCTCAACAATAAGAAAACAAACAACTGCATTTTAATCATGGGCTAAAGACTGTAATAGACTCCTCACCAAAGAAGATATACAGGTGGTAAATTATCATGTGAAGAGATGCTCCATGTCATATGTCGTCAAGGAATTGCAAATTAAAACAATAATGAGATATCACTACGCACCTATTAGAATAGCCAAAATCTGGAACACTGATAACACCAAATGCTAGTGAGAATGCAGAGCAACAGGAACTCTCATTCATCACTGGTGGGAATGCAAATTGTACCGCTACTTTGGAAGACAGTTTGGTGGGTCCTTACAAAACTATACATACTCTTACCATACGACCCAGCAATCACACTCCTTGTTATTTACCCAAAGGAGTTGAAAACTATGTCCACACAAGAATCTGCACATGGATGTTTATAGCAGCTTTATTCATAATTGCCAAAACTTGGAAGCATGTCCATCAGTAGGTGATGGATAAACAAACCGTGGTACCTCCAGACAAAGGAATATTATTCAACACCAAAAAAATAGAGCTGTCAAGCCATGAAAAGACATAGAGGAAACTTAAATACATATTACTAAGCGAAAGAAGCCAATCTGTAAGTGTACATACTGTATCATTCCAACTGTATGACATTGTGGAAAAGGCAAAACTAGGGAGACAGTGAAAAGATCGGTGGTTGCCAGGGGTTAGGGGTCGGGAGACATGAATAGGCAGAGCGCAGAGGATTTTTAAGGCAGTGAAAATACTCCGTGTGATATTATAATGTTGAATGTATGTCATTATACATTTGTTCAAACCCAGAAAACACCAAGAGTGAACCCTAATGTAAACTACAGACTTTGTGTTGAAGTAGGTTCATCCTTGGTAACAAATATAGGTCCCTGGTGAGTGATGTTGATAAACAGCGAGGCTGTACCAAATCTGTACCTTCCCCTCAATCATGTTGTGAACCTAAATCCGCTCCAAAAAATAAAACCTTCATTAGAAACAAAACGAAACTATAAACCGTAGAACACAACATTTATTTGTATGCTGAAAATAAGAAGGCTTCTTTATACATTTCCCAATTTAAAAAAATGACAGAAAGTGACTCTCAAGCCCGAAAGTCCATTTCTGATCTCTGCTTTTGGCAACATGTAAGTATTTTCCCCGGGAGCCCTTCTGCACAAGGACCCTTCAGGTGAATTTGGAGCCTGGTGGGTGCAGCTCGCACCGAGCTGTGAGAAAGCCTCCCGGCCTTTCATCTGGCCCGTGGGTCTCTGCCGGCCTCGAGCTCCTGTTTGGTTTGCCTGCACCCAGGCAAATATATCTCCGACTCAATATTGTTGCTCCAGAGCTGACCTAAGCAGGAGACTGTTCACAGAAAGGCGAGAAAAAAACAAAGCTGAAATGAGGCAAGACCCCTTTTAACATGAAAAGGAGAAGTGCCACTTGAAATTAAATTCCAAATGAGTTTAAGGTGGTCGCTCTAACAGTTTGTCAACAGAGAGGATAAATGAGTGTGAACAAGCCAGGCTTTAGAAGAATGACAGGGAGGAAATTAAAGAAACAGAAAATAAGAGCAGGACGTGGCCAGTCCGTGTGATTCATGCTCTTATCTGTGGCCTGCAGCGTGGGCAATTGTACCATCTTTGCCTGCGTAGTTTCATGTTTTCTTTCTAAAACCACATTGCACTGGGTTGTGGTTTCTGTGGGCGAAGGGACCCAAGTGGACGTGTGACCACGGTCGCCGGTATGAGGGGCCGGGCGATGCTTAACCAGTAAGCCTCACAGAAATCCCGAAAAGGATGCCCTTGAGATGCTGAAACCAGGTCACGCGGATGGTGAACAGCTTGGCCCATGTGGCCATAGGTTTCCTTTGAGAGGCTGTGTCACCTCCCGGAAACCCAGACAGCAAGCAGTCCTGCTTTTCATAGACACGACAATTGTACTTTCTGCTGTTCGGGGGCAGCTCGCAAGGCCTAGGATGAGGTCGCCTGTCATTCTGGTGTAAGTTGGGCCCCTCCTCCAGCGGCTCAGTGTCTGCATTCTGACACCTAGCCCTTGACCACGTGGGGGGACTGGCTTGGCCGGGAATGATGTAATGTACTTGTGTGCACAGATGTGGGAGTATTAGCAAATTTGTTCCTTTTTATGTGTGTTGAGATAGATCCTGCATCATCATCAGAGAGCAGCACACCTGACCCTATACCTACACGGCATCTGTAGTTTCCAAGAGCGGTCCTGACCAGAACAACCCCAGGGGACCTCTTAGAAATGCAGATTCTCAGGCGCAGAGCACACTTACTGAATCGGAAACTCTGGGCTGGGGCCAGCAGTCTGCTTTAACAAGCCCCCCTGGTGATTCTGATGCAGGCTCGAGTGTGAGAACCAGGGCCCGCGGCCAGCACTCTGCTCGGGGGTTTAACTGTCCCATTTGATTGTAGGAACAGATCCACTTCTGGATTTGCCAGTGGGCACCTGCTGGCCTTTAGGCAATGCGCACCAGGGCTTGCCTCTGAAGGTGGGTCTTTGCCATTTTGCCAGCCAGCCCCAGGGGTGGGGGGCACTTCCTGTCCTCCCCCCGCTGCTGCCCCCGCCCCATGCCTTTGCTGTAGGACACCTGCACCCCAATCAGCCGTCAGGTGGCTGGGCTCTGAGGTGCTTCCGTACCGGTGGCAGTGGACTTGGCCTGTCCAGGCACCTGGCGACCAGTGGAGCGTATCTGTGAGAAATTCATCGCTGGTTAAGCTGTTGCTCCCTGCGCTAACGCCGACCCTGATTCATTAGCACGAGTCTGAGCCCTGGGGGCTGCAAGGGTGAGCCTGCGAGGTGCCTCTCCTGCCGGGAGGAGGGGGGAGAGGACGAGGAGACCTCCCTGGGATGTGAACAAGTGCGTGTGGGAATCCCGGCGCCGCACGCCCTAGAATACAGGTCCCGGGCCCTCCCAGCACAGGGCGGTGACCAAAACCGGTTCCCAGAGGAGTCTGCGTGTGCTTCCAGATCACATGAATTGCACACACCCTGAATCCTCCGCAGGCCTTCGACTTTAGTCTTAAACCCTGTTATTACTAATAACAGCTGCCGACAGCCCTCACACGTTCTACCCAGGATTCCACGGCGCTTTTAGGGTACCCGGTGGGCTTTCAGCTCTTCCTCTGCTCAGTTAACTGAGATCCGCCGTTTTGTCTCCACAGCACGAGACGTAGAACTGGCACTGGCCAGGCTCTGGGTAAACGCTGTCCCGGGAGAGGAGAGGAGAATTAGCTGGAGAGAGAGCAAGGGGAGGGAAGGAGAGGGGAAAGTAAAGAACGTAACACAAGATCCGGAGCAATGCTGTCAGCGTTTCAGCTGTCTCTGCTGTGCGACAAAATGCCCCCAAGCCCAGTGGCTTCAAACAACACTGGATTATTTCTAAGGGCTGTTTGGGGCTCAAGTGGAGGATTCTTTTATTGGTCTCCCCGAGGCTCAATCACGTGGCTGCATCTAGCTGGGAGCTGGGTTGACTCTATTACACCTGAGATGGCTTTAGACTTCTTTCTCTCTGTCTCTGTCTCTCTTTTTGTGCCTTTCTCTCTCTCTCTGTTTTTCTCTCTCTCTCTGTTTCTGTCTCTGCCTCTCTCTCCCTCTGTCTTTCTCCCTTGTCTTTCTCTGCCCACCCCCTTTCTCTCTCTCTCTCTCTCTCTGTTTTTTTCTCTCTCTCTCTCTGTTTCTGTCTCTGCCTCTCTCTCCCTCTGTCTTTCCCCCTTGTCTTTCTCTGCCCACCCCCTTTCTCTCTCTCTCTCTCTGTTTTTCTCTCTCTCTCTGTTTCTGTCTCTGCCTCTCTCTCCCTCTGTCTTTCTCCCTTGTCTTTCTCTGCCCACCCCCTTTCTCTCTCTCTCTCTCTCTCTGTTTTTCTCTCTCTCTCTCTCTCTCTGTTTTTTTCTCTCTCTCTCTCTGTTTCTGTCTCTGCCTCTCTCTCCCTCTGTCTTTCTCCCTTGTCTTTCTCTGCCCACCCCCTTTCTCTCTCTCTCTCTCTGTTTCTGTCTCTGCCTCTCTCTCCCTCTGTCTTTCTCCCTTGTCTTTCTCTGCCCACCCCCTTTCTCTCTCTCTCTCTCTCTGGCAGGGCATCCGTGTTTCCTAAATGGTGCCTGTCTTCTAAGAAAGAGGCAGCTGGAACTGGCTGTGCTCTTCAGGCCTGGGTTTGGAAGTCTCAGAATTTCACTCTGTCATGTTCTGTGAATCAGGAAGTCACAGGGCTGCCCAGGTGCAGAGGAGGGAAATCCATCCCACCTCCTGATGGAAGCAGCCACATGTCTGTGCAAAGATGGAGAAGTTGGGGCTGCCTTCGAAGACCAGCTCCCAAGGATGCAAGCCTGCTCCTGTGAACTCCCGGCCGAAACCCTCCCGTGGCTTCACGTGTCGTAAAAGTCGAGGTCCTGCCTTGTCTGCAAGCTGACTTGTTTATTTGCTTCTTGTCTGCTGTCTGTCTCTCTTCACCTGGATGCAGGTTCCTTGTGGGCAGGCATTTCTATCCATTTGTTGCCTTCTGTCCTCAATGCCCAGAGCGATGCCGGGCACGTAGGAAGAACTCAACAAATGTTTGTTGAATGAGTAGAAAAAAAGTGCACATTCGAGTAAACCCAGACGTATGTTTTTATCTAATTGCCAGATTGTATTTCTTTTTTTTTCTTGTGAGTGTCAACACTTTATTTTGGTGTAAAGACAGGAAGCTGGAAAATACACTGTATTTAAAATTTTCTTGGTTCCCCCTCACACTGTGGAAACCCTCTCCTCCCCCAGAGCTAATCTGTCCAAACTCAAATACTTAAAAATTACAGCAGCAAAACAAAAGCGTAGAAAACATGAAACCAGATGGAGAAGGTGGCCGGGCCAGTAGTGTCACTTGGTGTGGACGACTGAGGTGCTGAACAGGAGTTTCTGTTTGTGTTTTTTTTCTTTTCTTTCCTCCTTTCTCTGCAGAGAGGGCATCTGAAGTAGCTGGTGCATCCAGTCGACAGTGTCATAGATACCTCTCTCACTTCCGCTCACCTGCGAGTTCAGCATCTGTGAACTGGCTCTGCAGCCTTCTCTGGTCTCTAAGGAAACCCTAGAGATATGCTCAGGTGACATTGAGAACAGATTGTATTTTATAAGCATGCCCTGAAGGATGCTGTATAAGACAGTACCCCGTGGGACTTCCCTGGTGGTCCAGTGGTTAGGACCCCGCGCTTCCCCTGCATGGGGCACAGGTTCTATCCCCAGTCAGGGAACTAAGATCCCACATGCCGCTCAGCCAAAAAAATAAAGACAAGGCCCTTGACTTGTGGTTGTTGTGACATATGTGAGACAGAAAATATCATCCTGAGTCTGGCTGGGTTGAGGTTTTGAAAAAAACGTGTAACTGAGCTGAGAGCCCAGCATGACTGAAGGGGGGTCCCATGTACCCTGGCTACCGCAGCGCCCAGAACTCAGCCTGCACGGGACAGCGGGGCGTCACCTGTGCTGTCGTCCACAGCGAACAATGGCATGACACTCAGGCCCGTGGGTGCTGGAAGGCAGCACCGTGTGGGACCAGACTGGGCCTGTTGCATCCCAGGATTTATCAGAGAAGCGCCTCTTCCTGTTAAACTAGTGCTCAGCCTTAGAGCGATGACTCTTGCCTTCCCTGGTATCTTGTTCATTTGTGAATTCTCATCAAGTGAATCTTTTTTTCTCCTTTTTCTGGTTGGTAAACAAAAACGTGCCAGTTTTAAGATTAAAATATGTTAAAATCGGGCTTCCCTGGTGGCGCAGTGGTTAAGAATCTGCCTGCTAATGCAGGGGACACAGGTTCGAGCCCTGGTCTGGGAAGATCCCACATGCCGTGGAGCAACTGGGCCCGTGAGCCACAACTACTGAGCCTGCGCGTCTGGAGCCTGTGCTCCACAACAAGAGAGGCCGCGACAGTGAGAGGCCCGTGCACCGCGATGAAGAGTGGTCCCCGCTTGCCACAACTAGAGAAAGCCCTCGCACAGAAACGAAGACCCAACACAGCCATAAATAAATAAATAAAAATTTTAAAAAAATGTTAAAATCATATAGCAATAAAGTAGTTTTAGCTCTTCAGTGGATCTCCAGAGCTGAGTTCTTCCCTTTCATTGCCTTTGTTTTGGGGTGAGTGGTAGATAAGCCACTCAGCTAAGAACCTGAGTTGAGTCTATTTACAGAGTATGATAAATGGCAAACACCAGGTTCTAATTCTCGAAGCTTAGTCCGTGGCATTTTGTTCAACAATAGGGCCCTTAAATTTGGGAGGACCCTTAGTTTTTACACTACAGGAAAGATATCTGCTGATGTTTTCAGACAGGATGGAGGTAAAAACAAGTGATAGTAATAGTGTGTCTAGGATGATAGTCATAAGGAATTCTTTATGTTTCTAAAACACCAGGATGTCAGAAACATGTGAGAGATTCTTTTAGAAGAGCCTTATCTGGCCATTCTTTACTTCTTTTTCTTTTTCACTTCTTTTAAATTTTCATTTTTACCTATCTTTCACGATTTTGAAGCCCTTACAGTTTAGCAGTGAAGTTTTGTCAATCCACTCGGTCAGAGCACACACTCACTCTTAGTGGATAATGTTGAAATCTGCATTTTCCTTAAATGTAAATGGAAAAAATATTTGTTGTTGATTTATCAGGAATAATAAAACTTCTCTAACTTTAAAAATGAAAAGACAAAATGATTGCCATTATATTAAATATAGTCTAATTTGATCTGACCCAGTTTTAATGAATCTGAAATTGCAAAATAAATATATTAGTTCAACTTTTCTAATGATAAGTTATTTTTCTTGACAGTCTGTCTGTCCATCCTTATTTTGACCAGGGGGCTGTGCCGAAAGCATATCTAGATATTCTGAGAAGCAGTAAAATAATACGGCTTTTGGATACTTAGTTCTATGTTTTAGAAATATTGTTCATCACTAATATTAACATAAAAGAACTTCGAGAACCAGAGATAATTTTCCTCTAAAAATGATACGAAATAATAGTACATTTGGGGCATCTTATTATGTGCAGGCATTTGTTACATGTGGAGAATCTAGACAGATATAAAGACTACATTTATTTGAGAGGGGAAAAAGTTATGTCAACTATCAAATACCAAATAGACATGCAAGAATATGTTTTTTTTTTTTAAGGAGGTAATATCTTCCACAAGTTCTATCTTCTTTTTATTTATTTATTTATTTATTTATTTTTGGCTGTGTTGGGTCTTCGTTTCTGTGCGAGGGCTTTCTCTAGTTGCAGCAAGCGGGGGCCACTCTTCATCGCGGTGCGCGGGCCTCTCACTGTCGCGGCCTCTCTTGTTGCGGAGCACAGGCTCCAGACGTGCAGGCTCAGTAGTTGTGGCTCACAGGCCCAGCCGCTCCGCGGCACGTGGAATCTTCCCAGACCAGGGCTCGAACCCGTGTCCCCTGCATTGGCAGGCAGATTCTCAACCACTGCGCCACCAGGGAAGCCCAAGAATATGTTTTTAACTCCAGAAATATTGAAATACATGATAATATCTCCAAATAAGAAGTGTTTTATTTTTGTAAAATGCTTTTGTGCAATGAGGTGTCTCTTCAGAGCTCACCGGTTGTTGGAATTGAGAATTTATTGTTTTTACAGACCCTGATGTCTCCCCCAGCATCGACACGGGAGGCATCTTAGAAGCCCCCTCCCCGGGTAAGTGACGGAAGACTCCTCAGTGCGGCCTGGAAATCTTAACGTTATTTGGCAACTGGATAACCAAACCAGGACTGAGTATAGTGAAAAGTGGTCTTCCTCCCCAAGACGTTCACTGCAGAATCTCTGAGTTTGTGGGCTTGATAATTATGCTGTCCACGTGACGGCCTCTTCTCTGTGAAGATGAAGCTGGTTGTGGATTACTGCTGTCTTTGTCTTTTGTCCTTCATTTTATCAGCATTCTTCATCTGTACTTTAATACTCACCCTAAACTGGTTCTTCATTAAACGTGGAAGGAACACTTTAGAATGATTTTTGCAGATGTTTCCTAAGAGGTAAAAATACAGAGTCCTTTCTGCAGCTCCCATAATTGGACTTGTAAAGAATTTTGGAGTTCCAGGGTCCCCCAGGGTTTGGACAACCCCCTAGAATAGACAGAAGAGGGTGTGCTAGGGTTTTATCCCCCCCGTTTTTCTTGCAATTTCAGCAGGCAAATCATCCCCCGCAAATAGTTTCCTCCCTTTTCACGTTGTAAAATAAAAGGTGGAGAGACTCTGACTGGCTTTTACAAGATAGAGGTGGTGTTGGCGTGAAAAATAAAGTTCCCTAAGAAGAGGCTGCACGCTGTCCCTTCCAGGACGAGGTGTGGACGCTGTGAGCCGCTTCCCGGTGCCTGAGCCCGAGGGGCTGAGTCCTGGGTGCTCAGGCCATAAACAGCCTTCAGGGCACTTAAAAAATCTGCATTTTGTGGGTGTCGGCAGAACGCACTGGCTTTCTCACCGCCATCTGTCCTTTGTGTCTGAGTCTCCCTTTGAACATTTGCCTTGGCTTGTAAACACTGCTGTTTATTTCACTTCCGGTTTCAAGTCGATGCCATTTTGCCAAATGCACTTGCGGTCTGTCCGTCCCTAAAAAAATCTCCATTTTTGTTAACCAGACTCGGCTTTTCTTGCTGGTGTTAGGGCCCCCCTGAGAGCGGGCACTCCCGCTGATGGCGAGGGCGAGGATGGAGGCCCCTTTAGACCCCACATTCAACCCCAAATCCCCAAGTTAGAGTGCGTTCCCATCGGCCTCAAGCGCAGTTTTCTTCGTTGTTGACTCATCAGGGCTGAGTCAGGGCAGAGGGGCTAGACCAGGTGTCCCCGCCCGTCATTTACAGGGCATCTGAGAAACACATTGTTTCAGGGTTTGTTCCTGAGGGAAAGCCACCTCCCTACGTGGGCTGCTTCCTGGAGGGTTCCTCCTTCTGTAGTTCCTGCTTCATTGATTTCTTCATTGTGTGAGGTGAGCAGAAATAAGTCTAAAGATGATTCTGAGCTGCAGTAGGAAGCTGCCTCTACTTCATGTCACCCCGTTGGCTGTCTGCTCCTGGCTCTTTCTGCCTGGCCACACGGGCCTCCTGTTCTCTCCGCACAGCACACGTCCTCTTACCCCAGGGCCTTTGCACTGAAGTTCCCTTTTCCAGGAATGACTTCCCGCAGACTTCCCCACGATACTCCCTCACTTCCTTCTGGTCTTTACTCAAAAGGCCGCACCAAGGAAGCCACGTGATGTTTCCCCACTGCCTGCAAGCCCTGCCCGTATTTAAATCACCTTCGCCTGCCTTGGTTTCCCTTCTCAGCACTTAATCACCATCCAACATAATACACGTTTCATTTATTGATTTTCCTTAGTGTTTTTCTCTGCTGTCTACCCTCGAGCATCTTTCTCACTCTGTTATATAGTGTTTTCTGTAATCCCCAGTGTCTTAGAAAAGTGCCTGGCATTCAAGAAATACTCGATGAATAAATGAAAAGATTTGGGAATTTTCTAAAAACTGTTATTTTCCTTGGCAATACTCTTCATTTTCTTTCATGACACGCCGTCTCTGAACCATGAGCCTGGACACATGAAGACATTTAGCTGTGGACGTGGTCACCGGGCTTCCCGGCATGGGCCACGCGGCCCCTCCGTCCCTTCCACCCGTCGCCCATGCTTGTCCTTCTTCACCTGTCCAGACTTTAACCTTGGCCAAGCTTGTGCCTCGCCGCAAACCCTCCCCCACGGATCCCGCTGATGATGTGCGCTCTCCTCTCCAGTTTAGCCTGCAGGGGAGGCTGTAGACGCCTGGATGGGGTGGGGGGGCCGCTTCTTCTGCTTCAGCTCCTGCCCAGGGCTGGCCCACGAGCAGCACTGGTGCCGATTCAGCCTGGCAGCCAGGACCCCTCTGCCAGGACGCAGCAGGGGTGGGAGTCCTCACGGCTGGCCGTGTGAATGCACAGCCTGTCTGCTGAGCCCGCGGGGTTTTATCCTCAGCCTCTCATCCCCAGGGTAGCACTCAGCACGGCACCTCGCACGAGTGTTTGTGATGGTGCTTAGCGCTCCAAGATGGTCTGTGCGAGTCACCTTCCTTTTCTAAAAACTTTTCTTTTGGTCCAAAATTCCATTTTAGGAAATCTCTTCTTCCTTTGCCATGAAGAACACGCCATGACTTGAGAGAAATGATCAGCCTTTATACTCTTTCATAAGCAATATTAGACCTAAATGTGGGCTTTTAGAATGGAAGGAATAAGGGCGATATATAATGAAGAAAAAATAGGTGGTGATAATCATCTCACCACTGCTGGCGTCCGTTTTTAAAGTGTTTCATTTTCCTTTGGGAATACTAATTATTATTAGGTTATGTGGATTCAATTTGGAGTGTTTTCACTCATCTTGTTTTCTTACTTAATCTGTGTACGAGACTGTGAATGTTTTTAGGCCTGAACTAGATCTTTTTTTTTTTTTTATCTTTATGTATCTACGTTCTAGCACAGTTGCAGGCACAGAATTAGTAGGACACAATAAATATTAAAGTATGAGGAATGAGTGAATGAATGTGTGAATGAATGAATGAGCCCTAACCCACCATACTGGGTTACGAGGATGATCTATGATAACACGTGTGGCAACATCTTACAAGTTGTCACCAGTGTCGATGACATCATGGGGCCCTTCATTGGGACCTGTAGATTCGTGGCTTCATTTCAGGGCAAGGTGAGCAACTTTTGAGACACAATCCCTACCGCTGAGAAGGTTCAAAATTCTCATTCTACTCAATCAGGATGCCAAGAGAGAGGTAGGAAAAATCTTCTTTTAAAGCTTACTTACTGCCTACGTATAGGATTTTCTTAATTATGCCTAAGAGTACTTCACTTTTTTAGCTTTGTTGGAAAAGTTTTTAAACTGCAAAGTGCAATATTGTTGAATTCTTCTGAGTCAGCCAGACACGGGCTTTGAGCCTGGTTCTTCCAGTTGCCTGTTGCAGACCCTGGGTAAGTCCCTTCTGTCTGCTGCATCTCAGTTTTCATATCTGTAAAATGGGAGCATTAACTCCTACCCCGTTTGGTTATTAAAGAGTTCAATTAAACAAATCATACAAAGTTCCGCTCACAAACTTACCACCCATTGACTGTGTTTGCTTCTTTTTTTTAATTTCTCCAACCGAGTTCAATTAAAAAAATAATAGCCCTGATAGGAGTGTGAAGTAAAGAATTGAAAATAGTGGAAAGAGAGCATTACACTGTACTGTACCTCTGCTTATAAGTTTGTCGTCAGAATAAACTCAGTATTCAGGTGATGCTACAGCCACTTTCTCTAATTGTTTCATAAATGTAAGAAATGGTCCCATATCACATCGACAATGCACAATTTTATTCTTCTACAGGTAGAGCTGGGGTGGGAAGGTTTAGCTGATGGGCAATAGATGGGTGCTGGCAATCAAACGTGAGGCAGGCTTTCAGTGTTTCCATATGCTTTCCTACACCAGGCTCTCCTTGCCTGAAGGGGCGCCTGGTTTCCTGCTGAGGGGAGTTAGCTGCAAATACAGACGGCATCCTGCTCGCTTAAGCGGTTTTGCTAAATAAGAAGAGTCACATTCATGCTCCTCAATATTTCTTTTCCTCAAATTTCTTTGGAACATTTAAGAAAGTCGGCAAGCCTCTTTTGTCCTCAGATTTACTCCAATAACCTTTAAATAATGACTTATGTCTATTTTGTAGCATTTCTCCCCCGAACTTTCAAGTTGGCAGAATCCTCTGGGCCGCAAAAAAAAATGTGTCTCATATTCTATGCAAAGGGATTGAACAATAAACTCTGGGAAAGTGTGTAGCTGTAGCTGACTGGACGGCTTGCCTTTATGCAGATTTGAAAACAACTTTTTTTGTCCTTAGTTTACAGCTTCAGTTGGGAATTTTACATGCAGTTGCCTAATTGTGGCAGGCAATGTGTACTTAATCAGACCCTGCTCGCCCCGCAGGTAAGTTGTCATCTATAACTCAGTGCCTGTCCCTGTTGGGTCCGGCCGGCTGTGAAATGTGGCTGCAGTCCTGGGTAGTACAAATGGCATTAATTACCTCAAACAAGCATAAGCCAAATGGAGTCATTGGCTTTAGGAACTAACCATACCCTCCATTTAGATCAAGGATCAAACTTTTATTCTGCCTACTTCCAGGAAAACACGTTTTGTTATGTTTATATTGAGCAAACGTGTCATCAATAAAATGAGGAAAGTCCCAAATAAACTTTTTTCTAATTTGATTTGCTTTCTATGTAGATGCTCTACATATGCATAAAGAAATCCAGGCTGATTTGTTTTGCCTTAATAGTGCAAAATGTATAAATTCCTCTTCACTCCCAAGTATATAAATATTAAAGTATGCTTAAAAGTAATAGAAAATGCATAAAGTAGAAATTCTAAAAATTCCAACCTTACCATATGAGTAGTTTACCAACTGAAAAAGAGTGCTGAAAAGGACAGCATGTAAATTTATCCGTGGAAATCTAAATGGCCTCACTGTTTACTCCTGGTAGAAATCAACGATGTCTGAGATTTTGCTTAAACCATGTATTTTATTAGGGAGCACAGGCATAATTTAGTGATTAAATAAAGACTTGTCTTCAATTATATCTGAAAAGTAGTTTTGTCCCCAGATGAAACAATCTTTGTGGTTTAACTGCAATTAGATATCACGGTTCTTAAAAATGCAGATTATTCAATATATGTATTTATTTTAAGCAGGTAAAATGTCTGGGTTATAAGAGGTAGCATGGTGGAGTGGACAGAAAGACCTTTCAGAAATCAACAGCATTTGAATACTGTTAAAATGTTTAATGTACTGATGCCTTCATTAAGAAAAACGTGACATAATCAATGGTAAACCAGGAATTCAGATAAATTTAAAAATAACCTATATTAGCACTCAAATATCTGAAACCCTGAGAACTCTAAGAACAGGAAGATGGTAAGCTGGAGAAGCATGGCCTTTCTTCTTGATGTTCTTCTCATCGAGGCCAACACTTTCTGGAAAGGACAGATGGCAGTCATCTTAGATTTGGCAGGCCACGTTCATCTCTGTGGTACCTTTCTTTCTTTCTTTCTCTCTTTCTCTCTTTTTTTCTTTCTTTCTTTCTTCCTTCCTTTCTCTCTCTCTCTCTCTCTGTCTCTCTCTCTCTCTTTCTTTCTTTCTTTCTCTCTTTTCTTTCTTTCAAAAACCCTTTAACAATCTAAAAACCACAAACTTGGCCCACAGGCTATAGTTGGCAGACCTCTGATCTAGTATGTTAACTTGGCGATTCTCCTTTCTGGGCTTAAATTGTAGAAGAATGAATTGAAATATGTCATGCATCTTTTGGAATCTATAAGTACCAAAGCCACCTTCTTTATGATATTGCATTCTTCTGTCTAAACCACAGGCTCTATTATGTTTATCCTTATATGCTAAGATCCTAATCCAATGCCTGATACATGGTAGGTTTTCAGAAAATACTTGCCATATAATAGCATTTCTTATTTTCATCTAATCCTACAGTATTGAAAGGGTGACTTCAATTCTGAGAGATGGGTTTTTTTTACAATCAACCTTAATAGAAATATTTTCTTGGGTCGCCCCATCCCAACCCTACCAGCTTTCTGTAAAATTTAAGGTATGGAACCCAACAGATACAATTTATCAAAACTATTTATTACCTCTATGAGCAATAGTTATGTGTAGTGCAAACACAATATTAGAGAGTGAAAATAATTTAAAGGTATAAGATAAATTCTTGGCTGCTGATTTTTAAAGTGTGTTTAAGTCCATTTTGTGTTTATTTGTTGGGTACCTCTGATTAAAAAGTAGTGTCTCTGAGGGCAAAACCAGGACTCTTTCTTTCTCTTATTTCTTTCATGCTTCTTTTTTCCTTCATTCCTCCCCTCAAAGTGGCAAAGTACTCACTACTCAGCACACAGTGGGGGCTTAATAAATGCAGCAGGGCTTCCCTGGTGGCGCAGTGGTTGAGAATCTGCCTGCCAATGCAGGGAACACGGGTTCGAGCCCTGGTCTGGGAAGATCCCACATGCCGCAGAGCAGCTAGGCCCGTGAGCCACAATTACTGAGCCTGCGCGTCTGGAGCCTGTGCTCCGCAACAAGAGAGGCCGCGACAGTGAGAGGCCCCGCACACTGCGATGAAGAGTGGCCCCTGCTTGCCGCAACTAAAGAAAGCCCTCGCACAGAAACGAAGACCCAACACAGCCATAAATAAATAAATAAATAAATAAATAAAAATTTAAAAAATAAATAAATAAATAAATAAATAAATGCGGCAGACCCCTTGCTCTGGACTTCTAGACTCTCTCCAAGATGGTCCTTCTTCTTTCCATTCTCCTTTTTTTTTTTTTGCAAAAATGCTGCAACCACTTCTCCATTTCTTTAAAAAAGTGTGTATTTCTCAATCTGTCAAATAAACACTATATGAACAATTTAAGATTGCTTTAAATAAATTTATTTTCTCTTTTTCCCCCTTTCTTAAAAAAAATATTGGCGCTAAGCCATAAGGCATAATGAGCTAGGGGTTTGCAAAGTTTGATTACAATTGACTAATGCAAAGTTTGATTACAATTGACTAACACGTAGTGTATAATTATTAATTTCTTCTATTGCTAAAAGAAAAGGAAGAGGGCAAAATGTATTACATTCTTACTATTTAAAAACATTTTTTTAAGTCTAGTTGACTTACAATGTGTTAATTTCTGCTGTACAGCAAAGTGATTCAGTTATACATATATATACATTCTTTTTTTACATTCTTACTATTAAATACCAGCAGAGATCTGCCATCTTTGAAAACACATATGATGTTTATTCATCTCTCCCAATTTAAGGAAGTAAAAGAACCTGGTCTTGTAGATTTTAGAAGCATTTTGTTATGGTACTTGATGCTGTTTAAGACGTTTTTTAACTTGGGTTATAAATGTCAGAGTTAATTTGGCTTCCGTCCACTTCCCTCCTTCTGTGGCCTGAGTTTTGGTGGACGTGTGTCGCGCTGAAGCTTTCTGCTGGGAAGTCACGCAGACCTAAGGGTCTGAGGGGGTCATGAGGCTTTGGCTCCCCCCATGCCCCAGCACATGGAGCATGGAAATTTTGGGAATCGTTTTAGGAGCTAACAGCCTTGCTGGGGAACTGAGCTGAGCTGGCACTGCTCCCAGGCAGGGAAGCTCCATCTTCCCCAGCTCTTCTCCCGCAGCTCAGCATGGGGTGTCAGGGGAATCATTAAGGGGGCATCCTGGCCTCGGCCTCCCACACCTGCCGGTCCTGGTTCCCTGCTGTAATTTTATGGGCCGTGAGGAGGCAGGTTTGACGCCACGGAACACAGTCTCTGCCAACAGCTGCAGACAAGTCAGCTCACCAGACAGTAAAATGTAAAGAGGGGGAGGGAGAGATAACCTTTGAAGTTTACAAAAAAGCATGACTTTGACCACTTCCTTTTTCCTTTTTAAATTGGTGTCCCAGGTATGTTGAGAGCAACTATCGGCTAACTTTACAAGGAAAGATCCACTTCCTCCCAACACTTAGGGGCTTCGTGGTTCTCAGCATTTTAATTCCAGAGCCGAGTGGCCTTCATTTCGGAGACAACGTCTGTAAGGAGCAGATGAGAAGTGAGGCATTTTGGCTGAGGTGTATATTAAAGGATGGTGCGCTGAAAACACACACCCACACGTATACAGAGAGTTCTCTGGATTCAAGTTTAAGGTTAAAGGGTACAAGCCATCCCTGAGCCCCCTCATCTTTCCCACGTGTTTACTCTGCATTGGGCCTTCAGGCTTTTGTCCTTTAAAGGAAAAACGCTAAGAAAGTGAATTGAAATTATGGCGCTATGTTTTCCTCTTTTTTCACATCTTAATTTTAATTTCCCTTTAATGCTTTTCCTTTCTACTTTGCTTTCAGTATTTTTCTCTCTTTGTTTAAGAAAGCAGTCTGGGATTTTCGTTGTTATGTCACTTTTATACAGTTTAACATGGAATGTCCCGGAGGGTGTGTGTGTGTGTGTGTGAATCCCATAGCACTGATCTTGGGAAGACCTTGCTGGATTGTGGGGTTTGAGTCTCCAGTTTGAACCATGCACATGAGAAAAGCATAAAAGATTCCTTTCAAATTACATAACATACCTTATATTTGGTAGCTTTGTGATTTCCGGATGTCACTTCATTCATTTTAACAATGCTCTTAACTTTCTGTTTAATGAAATGTAGGCAAAATGGATCAAATTTAGACTCTTTGATGTTCAGTTCTAAAATAAGAATTAGGGTCATTATAAAAGGCTGTTTCCAGGCCAGCATAATGTTTAGAGAGAACCAAAAAACCCTCACAGTTCTCTTACTTTTTCTTCAAAACTATTAAAAGGAACATAAATACCTGCATCCCTCTTTGTAGGGTGGAAATTAGCTTAGAGACCCATCCATGGATTCTCACAATTCCATCACTGAAGTGCTCAGTCTCTTACTACACAGTTGTCAGACTTCAAACCAATCCCTTAACTCCCTGGGACTCCGAAAATGTAAGGCAAGTGGTCTTGACCTCTTCTGTCTGATACCGTAGCCACTAGTCACGCGTGACAGTTTAAATTTAATAGAATTAAGTAACATTAAAAATTTAGTCCCACAGTCGACCAGCCACATCTCAAGTGCTCAACAGCCCTGAGTGACCAGTGGCTATTGTACCAGGCAGAGTGGGGAGGGAAAGTTCTGTGGGACAGCGCTGGCTGGTAAGTGTGTGACACCGTACAATCCGAGAAACAGCCCACAGGGCAGTCCAGGCAGCTGGGCTCCAATCACAACCTTCTTACCCTCCCCTTGTTGTTGAAAGCTTGTTGAATCACTATTATGTTATTTATCACAACAGTTCTGCAGAGTCATTGATTCCTTAAACATGTGATGAGCACTTGCTGTGATCCAGGAATTGTGCCCTAGGCTGGGGACATAAAGACAAAAAGCGTCATGCTAGTGTCCTAGGTGCCTACCGCCTGCAAAAGAAGACCAGCAAATGAACAATTCCCAAATGGAGAAACAACTCGGACGGCTGTACGGAGGGTGCAGGGCATCGTGCAGGGGATGCTTCCCAAAGGAAGCTAAGCCTCAGTGGGGGACAAAAGCTTTGTGCACAAATTATTACATAAGAGCACCATGAGATGCAGGTTCAGAAATGGTGTTGCTGAGTTAAGGCGCATGATGTATCTACAAGAACTGGTGCCTAAACTGTCTTGTTTGACAATAGAAGAGCATCAATCTTCACACTTTGGCCAACACTGAGTCATTTCAATATTGCAAATAAAAAATGGTTAGTTTCGCATTTCTTTTATTACCAGTGAGATAGAACACACTTGCATTATTTCACTGATACACATTCATAGGTCACTTTCATCATCATCAGTTGGGGCGGTGCACACATATGCGTGTATTGATGGTCTGATTTCTACGATCTCTTCCTTGGAATATTAACCTTGTGCCTGTCGTAGAGTTGCAAAAATTTCAAGTTTGTCAATTCCCTTTTAATGCTTCTATATTTTAAATTTATGGAAGCAACAGATAGTTTTAATTCTTAGGTAATTTAAAAGTTTCACTTTTTTCCTTTATGCTGTATATCTTCCCAAAGCAAATGTTATATAAATACTGACCTATATTGTGGTTCTGCACGTTGGCTGCAGGGGGGATTCCTCTGAGCTTGAAGAAATACAGATGCCTGGGACCCACCCAGCTACCCAGGGAATTCCACCTTGCAGCCACACGTGAAAACCATGATTCACATTTTTAAAAAATTTTTTAAATTTTTATTTATTTTATTTTTTCTCTGCGTTGAGTCTTTGTTGCTGCGTGCGGGCTTTCTCTAGTTGCGATCAGGGGCTACTCTTCGTTGTGGTGCGAGGGCTTCTCATTGTGGTGGCTTCTCTTGTTGCGGAGCACAGGCTCTAGACTACTGACTTGTGGCACATGGGCTTAAGTTGCTCCGCGCAGCATGTGGGATCTTCCCGGACCAGGGCTCGAACCCGTGTCCCCTGCATTGGTAGATGGATTCTCAACCTGTGCGCCACCAGGGAAACCCCATGATTCATATTTTGTAGTAGTTTTATAATTCCATATTCTACGTTTATTTGATGTGACATTATATTTCCAAAATATTTAGCCCTTTGTCTTAAAACCATTTGTTTAATAATCCGTTCTTTCCCAACTTCTTTGGAAGCTATCTTTACCACAGACGAAACTTTCAAAGACATTTGGACTTTGTCTATACTTTCTATTCTGTCTGACTGATTCCTGTGAGAGCACCTTACAGTATCCCATAGAATGAATCCTCCCTGGTTACTTTTATGGATGTGGAACTCATGTTTTAAATAGCACTCATCAAGTTGGGTTGATTAAGTAGAGGGGACCTAGAAAGTCATGGTCTGAATATAATAATCGATAGAGCCATCTGGATTGGTTGGTAGTGAGTTAATATTAAAAGTTGGTTTATTCTTGGCTCATTCAATGTAAATATGTTTAAAGCTAAATATGCATAGTTCATTCAACAACTTTTGATGTGGCCAAGGCTTTTCCTTTGAGGTTGGGTCTGCTGATGAGTTTCCTGTGAGTTTTCTCACATCACCAACAACTTCAATGCATTGTCTACATTTTAGATTTCTGGTTATGTGATTACTTAAACACCCCTGGCATCCAACCTGACTGCAGAATCCTTTTCAGACTCTTACATAGTTTTCTCGCTTGACCCAGTTCGTTGGGGGTCTTTTACTGTTATCATGTCTTCCCAAAGCAGTCAACACAGTGGTTCTTTTTGTTTAGAAATAATTCCCTCTCGCAATCATATTTTTCCAGATTATGTAAATAGTTCACTAAATTATAAAATTCTGATTATAACTACACTTGGCTTCAGTAGGAAACAAATACAGATGACCCCTGATAACTATCACCTTGATGGTGGGTAGAGCCACGTGGTCACACACGGAGGTCCTGCCACTTGGCTCAGGTGGCCCTGGTGCCTGTTAGTATATTTCAAAGAGCGCTGTGGGCTAACCTGGTTGGTGGGTTCAGTGGGGTTTCAGGGAATTTCGGGGCGCTCGTGAAGTGGGTGTAGCACGGCGCTCGGAAGCCGCGTGGGAACCCAGCGCCCCAGGGCCTGGGAACACTGGATGTTACTTCCCTCACCCCCCGTCTGGTCCTGTGCCCACAGGGTGAACTGCTGGGTCCTCCTGAGAGTTCAGTGTGGTAACACCAAGGGACTGTTACGGAGCCAGAACCCTGGGGACTGCCCCTCCCCTCACTCTCTTCGCCCCCCCCCCCACACCTAATCCACCCGCAGACTTGTGTTTTATACCCCAGACTTCAATGTCGCTGAGGTCCAAGCCTTCTCTCCATGTCCGCATCCCACGCTGGGCCTGGCCATTGTCATCTGCACCCAGACCGATGGCTTCTGCATCCACCCTTGTCCTTGCTATGTGGATTTTCATTAGGATAGTGGCTTCAAAACACACCCCGGATCATGTCAGCCTCCTCTTCAAAATATTTCCGTGTTGCCCTAGTGCTCTTAAGATAAAGACGAAAACCCTGATCTTGATGGTCCCATGCCTTCAGCTCCCATCTGACTGGCCTTTGGGTCCTGAGGTGGATGGAACAACTCTTCCCAGGGAGCCTTGTACACACTTCTCCCTCCTGCTCCCCCCTCCTCCATCGGCCTCCTTAAAAAACGCTCATCCTTCGCAGGCGGGCCTCATTCCTGGAGGAGCCTTTCCTCCTGCCCATCGTCCCCCTGCTATTCTAGGTTCTCGGGTGGGGTCCCCATTTTGCTCACCCAGCTGCAGCTGCGGGTGTATTTCTGTTTGGTTAATAACATCTGTGTCCCCTGAGGAACTCTGGGCTCCTTGGGGACAGGAATCCTGTTACTCGCCAGTGGGCCCACCGTGGCTGGCACAGGTCTCAGCAAACGCTCAATAAGTCGTTGATGGAATATTCATCAGAGTGGACGAGAAATGTAATAAAGCCTCTAACAGAGTCTGACATGTAAGACGCACTTTTACACCTATATTTCCTTTTTCCTGTCCTTTTAGTCAATCAAACAGGATCATGTTACCTATTAAATGAAATATTCAGCTTTGAGCCAACTGCCTTTGATGTGGAGGGAAATGAAACGGCATCTCTCTTCAAAATGATTTCTAGATCATTCGATATAAGCGAAGCTGAGAAAATGTCTTAGCAGATACAAAGACAGTACATTTTCTACAGAAAAGTCGCAGGAGTATCCTAAATGAGCACTGAGTCAACTGCTCTCCATAAACCTTCATCCTCAGTAACAAAGCCTCACAGTTGCAGACGATACCAAATTGCAGCTTATTTTTAATTATATTAGACTTTTTTCTCCCCCGTGGAGAGCGCGGGGAAGCCAGTCTCCCTTTGATCCCGGGTAGGTATGTTAATGCTAGAACAACAGGAAGCCCCGCCCGGACCGGATTGCATCCCACCCCCATGGCCACCTTCACCCCGCCTGCTGCCACCCCATTCATCTACTCGGCCTGATTACGGAAACCAGCTCCAAAGGGCCCAGGCCCTCGGTCGTGTCTACGTCAGCTGTATCCTTTCGAAGGAAAAAAATACTTTAAGGAAGAAAACTTGAAGTGATTCACTGGTTAATTTGAGTCGACAGTTACTCTAAGATCTGGAACTTTTAGATTCTCTTTTGCAGGGTCTGCAAACCTTTCTGCAAAGGGCCGGGGCAGGGATGGGGCACGGCTCACTGTGCTGCTGGGACGCTCTCAGCCCTGACTCGGGCCCTCCCCGGGGGCGTTGCTGGCGCCACACCCCGCCTCCACTCCTCCCCAGGCCGCACACCCATCCTCCCACCTGGAAGATTCCACCGGCGGGCCACCACCCCCAGTGCCGCCCATCCGCCTGCTGGGCTAAGTCGGATCCCTGGAGGGGTGTCGGCGACCACCCTCTTGTCTCACTGGCCCGAACTTTGTCTCACCCTCCGCCCTCTGACTTTGGCATTTACATTCCAGGCTTTAAGGGTTTTCCCACCACTTAACTCTTCTTTTTTCTCCCTCACCTGTTCAAAGCATTCCCGTCAAAGACCACCCGAAGCCGCACCCTCTCCACTGTTTCCCACCTTCCCTTTCCCCCAACAGTCCAGCTGCCTGCTGAGAACACGAATCTCCCTTTGCCGGGGTCCACCTGGCGTCCTCCTCACCCTGTCTCCTCCCCCTAGCTGCTTGCAAACCCCGACAGCACAGAACACTTGTGTTCCTTCGGCATCTTCCCCGGATATGACAGGTTCGTTACACGCTGAACGAGCAGAATAAATCACTGTCCGTGACTTCACGTGCAGGGTCTGTGGATCTGCGTCCCCTGCGGTGGCCCGGGGAGGTCTGGTCACCAGCCACCGTGGTTGCCTTTTAGGTAAGCACTCCCCAGCAAGTGGAAGCATAATCCAGAAACATAAGCCTGGGAGTCAAGTGTCCTCCAAAGTAGGCGGCTCAAAATTTCCCATTCAGGGGAGGGAGAAAACGTGTATCCATAATTTTTTTCTAAAAATAAAAAAGGAATTAAATGTAACCCATTTAATATATAGGCTGACCCCAAGCTCACTGCCCCGTGTGTCAGTGGGTCACACAGCGCCAGGGCCGGGCCAGGAATTGCGGGACCTGGAGTTTATACAGTTCTGGGGATAAAAGTGGGATTTGAGGAATTCTTTACCAAAAAGAATTCATACCGGTAAGTGAAGTACCCTGAGGCCACCCAGAGCATGGACGGTCAGTCTGAATGTATTGGTGTGCTATTGGAGGTGACACCATGTCGAAATACTTCTCTGCAGGTTGGTGAACCGCCTCTGCTCCCAGGAAATATTTCCCACATCCCCCATTCAGGCCACAGTCCAGCAGCTGAACCCGAGGGACAGCCAGCTTCTGGTCAAACTCTTAGGTATCTGGGCAATACCGTTTTGAAACACTTTGAATATCACCCATGGGTGTATACAATAAAGATATATTCTTAAGAGTAAATAACTTCCTAATTTAAAAATTATGGAAAATCAGTGAAAATGCAATTGCTGATGTAGTGACAGCTTTGACAGGAATTACAGAGAATGAGTCTGGGGCAAGGTTATAGATACAGCATCATAAGTGAAATCAATTCATTGCATCATTCCTAGGTAAGCTCACGCAGAATGAGTGGAATCCAGAAATGGGCAAAGATATGTAGGATATCATTAATCTGATTATAAAAATAAAACATAAAATATGTCAGGATTGTTATAATGGCATGTGTCATGACATGGGCCCTGGCCATGGCACTCTCGTACCTCACAGAGGTTACTGGTTCCTTCTGAACGGAGCACTTGGGAGATTTCAATGTTTGATGAATTATATACCTTTCTCCTACACAGGGAAAGTGTTCGAAATTTGCTGACCTTTTCTGTGATAACAAATGACTGCTAGATTGCTACCTTTTAATTTATTATTTATTTATTATTTTTATTGTTGGCTGTGTTGGGTCTTCGTTTCTGTGCGAGGGCGCTCTCCAGCTGCGGCGAGTGGGGGCCACTCTTCATCGCGGTGCGCGGGCCTCTCACTATCGCGGCCTCTCTTGTTACAGAGCGGAGGCTCCAGACGCTCAGGCTCAGTAGTTGTGGCTCACGGGCCCAGTTGCTCCGCGGCATGTGGGATCTTCCCAGACCAGGGCTCGAACCCGTGTTCCCTGCATTGGCAGGCAGATTCTCAACCACTGCACCACCAGGGAAGCCCGATTGCTACCTTTTAGAGTTAAAAAGAAAAGTCTAACCAAGATCCTTCAAAGCAAAGATAAAATTATCACATTTTATTATTTTTAACTGCAGTCCATAGTTTGCATCAGGGTTCACTCTTGGTGATGTATATTCTATGAGTTTTGACAAATGTGTAATGTCCTGTATCTACCACTTGAGTATCATACAGAGTATTTTCACTGCCCTAAAAATCCCCTGTGCTCTGCTTATTCATCCCTGCCACTCCTCAGCCCCTGGCAACTAATAATCATTTTACTGGCTCCATTGTTTTTCCTTTTTCCTCCTGTCTTATAGTTGAAATCATACAGTATGTAGCCTTTTCAGATTGGCTTCTTTCACTTAGTAATATGCATTTAAGGTTCCTTCATGTCTTTTCAAGGCTTGATAGCTCATTTCTTTTTACTGCTGAATCATATTCCATTGTCTGGATGGACCACACTTTATTTATCCATTCACCTACTGAAGGGCATCTTGGTTGCTTCCAAGTTTTGGCTGCTATAAACATCTGTGTGCAGGTCTTTGTGTGGACATACGTTTTCAAATCTTTTGAGTGAATACCAAGGAGT
Organism: Balaenoptera acutorostrata; assembly: GCF_949987535.1. NCBI lineage: Eukaryota > Metazoa > Chordata > Mammalia > Artiodactyla > Balaenopteridae > Balaenoptera > Balaenoptera acutorostrata. Next base: position 3,027,749 of record NC_080077.1, read on the forward strand.
ATGGCTGCTAAATCATATGGTAAGAGTATGTTCAGGTTCATAAGAAGCTGAAACTGTCTTTCAAAGTGGCTGTACCATTCTGCACTCCCATCAACAGTGAATGGATCCTGGTCAGCATGTGGAATTGTCAGTGTTCCAGACACTGGCCATTCTCACAGGTGTGTAGCGGTATCTCATTGTTGTTTTACTTTGCATTCCCTGATGACATATGATGTGGAACATCTTTTCATATGCTTATCTGCCACCTGTATATCTTCCTTGGTGAGTTGCCTTTTAAGATCTTTGGCCCAAGATGCAAGAGGGAAGAGATATGGGAATATATGTATATGTATAACTGATTCACTTTGTTATAAAGCAGAAACTAACACACCATTGTAAAGCAATTATACTCCAATAAAGATGTTAAAAAAAAAAAAAGATCTTTGGCCCAGTTTTTAATTGTATTGTTTTCTTATTGTTGAGTTTCAAGTGTTCTTTGTACATTTGCAATACAAACGCTCAGATATGTTTTTGCAAGTATGTCTTCCCAGCCTCTGACTTGTCTGTTCAGTCTCGTAACAGTGTCTTTGACAGAGCAGAAGTTTTTAATTTTAATGAAGTCCAGCTTATCAATTTTTTCTTTCATGGATTGTGCTGCTTTTAGTGTAGTATCTCCAAAACTCATTGCCAAAGCAAGGTCACCTAGATTTCCTCCTACGTTCTCTTCTAGAAGTTTTGTAGTTTTGCCTTTCACTTTTAGGTCTATGATTCATTTTGAGTTGAATTTTTGTGAAAGGTTTGAGGTCTGAATCTACATTTTTCTCCCCACATGGATGTTCAGTTGTTCCAGCATGATTTCTTGAAAAGACTGTTCTTTATCTGTTGAACAGCCTTTGCTCTTTTGTCAATGATCAGTTGCCTGTATTTGAGTGGGTCTGTGTCCTGGCTCTTTACTCTAGTTCGTTGATCTATTTGTCTGTTCATTCATCAATACCCCATTGTCTTAACTTTTGTAGCTTTACAGTAAATCTGGAAGTCGAGTAGGGTCAAGCCCTCTGACTTTCTTTTTCTCCTTCACTATTGTGTTGGCTACTCTGGGTCCTTTGCCTTTTCATATAAACTTCAGAATCAGTTTGTTGATAATCACAAAATAACTTGGTAGGGCTTTGATTGGGATTTTGTATTGAATCTATAGATCAAGTTGGGAAGAACTGATGTGTTAACAGTATTGAGTCTTCCTATCCATGAATGTGAAATATCTCTCCATTTATTTAAATCTTCTTCGATTTCTCAGTTTTGTAGTTTCCCTCATATAGATCTTGTACATATTTTGTTAGATTTATCCCTAAGTACTCTTTTCAGTGCTAATGTATTGTGTTTTTAACTTTAAATTCCATTTGTTCACTGCTGGTATATCAGAAAGCTGACTTTTGTATATTAACTTTGTATCCTATAGCCGTGGTATAATCACCTAATTTGAGGCATTTTGGGGGGTCAATTCTTGGGATTTTTTTACATAGACAGTCAGGTTATGTGTGAACAAAGACATTTATTTCTTCCTTCTCAACCTATCTACTTTTTCTTTCCTTAATGCATTAGCTAGAACTTCCAATACAGTGTTGGCTAGGAGTGGTGAGAGGGGAAATACTTGCCTTGTTCCCGTTCTTAGGGGAAAAGTGTCTAGTTTCTCACCATTAAGCATGAAGTTAGCTGTAGGTTTTTTGATGTTCTTTATCGATGAGGAAGTTCCCTTCTATTCTCAGTTTGCTGAGACTTTTTATCATGACGACTATTGGATTTTTTCAAATGATTTTTTGGCATCTATTGATGTGATGTATTAATTGATTTTTGAATGTTGAACCAGCCTTGCTTACTTGGGATAAATCACACTTGGTCATGGGTGTATACTTTTTAAATACACTGTTGGATTTGATTTGTTAATATTTTCTTGAGAAAGGTTTATTTTATTTTATTTTATTTTTTTGCCTACAGTTATTAGTTTGCTCCAGCACTATTTGTGGAAAAGGCTATTCCTCCTCTACTGAATTGCTTCTGCACCTCTGTCAATTTGATAATTTCATTCTCTAGTCTGTTTCATTCATCTGTGTGTCTAATCCTTACCAATATCATACCAATATCATATCAATAAAAGTCTTGATAATTGTAGCTATAGAGTAAACCCTAATATTGGGAAGAGTGATTCCTCCCACTTTCTTCTTCTTTTTCATTTTTTTTGGGACTGTTCTAGGGTCTCCCCCTTTCCGTATAAATCTTAGAATAAACTTGTGTAAGTTTACAGAAATTTTGCTGGACTTTTGATAGAGATTCCATTAAACCTATGGATCAGTTTGTGGAGAATTGACTTCTAATACATGAGCATGACAAGTCTCTCCAACTATTTACGTCTTCTTTGGTTTCTTATATCAACATTTTGTTGATTTCTATATTTGACTTCTGTTTTCACTTATCCATTTTTAGGATATATCGATGCAATTAATTTTGTGTGTTTACCTTGTGTCCTGTAATCTTACTAAGCTCATTTATTAGTTCTGGGAAGTTTTTTGGTAGATTGCTCGAGATGTTCTACATAGACAACCATGTATCATCTACAATACAGACAGCTTTATTTCTTCCCCACAAATGTGTATGGCTTTATATATTTTTATTTTTCCCTCTTATTGCACTAGAACATTCAGTGCCATGTTGAACAAGAGGGGTGAGCACAGACATCCTTGCCTCACATCCAGTCTTAAAGGAAAATAATTCAGTCTTTAACCTTTAATTGTGATATTGGCTGTGGGCTTTTTGTAGATACTCTGTATGAGGCTGAGGAAGTTCCTCTCTCTTCCCAGTTTGCTGAGAGATTTTATATCACTGGGTATAGAATTTGTTCAAATCCTTTGTCTGTATCAATTGATTTCTTAGCCTATTGATATGGTGGTTTATGTTGACTGATTTTTGAACGTTGAACCAGCTTTGCATATCTGGAAATTCTACTTTTTCATGGTATATTAATTTTTTTAATACATTGCTAGATTGGATTTGCTAATATTTTGTCGAGAATTTTTGAGTCTATGTTCATGAGAGAGATTGCTCTGTACGTGTTTTTGGAGGGAGGCTATCTTTCTCTGCTTTTGCTGTCAGGGTAATATTAACCTCATAAAATGAGTTGGCAAACATTCCTTCCTCATCTATTTTCTGGAAGAGATTGTATAAAATTTTGTGTTAATTCTCACTTAAATGTTAGATAAAATTATCTCGTGAAACTACCTGGGTCTGGGGATTTGTAAATTCAATTTCTTTAACGGTTTTAAGACTTCTAAGTTTATCTTTCTCATCTTGGCTGAGTTTTGGTACTTTGTGGGTTTTGAGAAATGATCCATTTCTTCTACGTTGTCAGATTTATGAGTATAAATTTTACAGTATTCCCTTACTATCATTTTGATGGCTGAAGGATCTGTGATGATATTTCCTGTTTCATTCCTGATGGGTGATTTATATCTTTTTATTTTTGTCAGTATTGCTAGAGGTTTATAGATTTTATTAAGATTTCTCAAAGAGCTACCTTTTGTTTCATTGATTTTTTTCTATTGTTTTCCTATTTTCAATTTTATTGAGTTACACTATTATCTTTATTATTGCCTTCCTTCTGCTTGCTTCAGGTTTCTTTTGCTTTTCTTTTTCTAGTTTTCTGAGGTAAGAACTTAGAAAATCGTTTTGAGATTTTTCCTTTCTATGTATGCATTTAGTGCTATAAATTTCCCTCTTAGCTGCATCTCACAAATTTTGATATGTTGTGCTTTCATTTTCATTCAGTTCAATTTATTTTAAAATTTCCTTTTAGACTTCCTCTTGGACCCATGGATTATTTAGGAGTGTTGGCTACTCTCCATGTTTGAAGATTTTCCTTTTGTCTTTCTGTCATCAATTTCTAGCATGACTCCATCTGTCATTGATTTCTACTATGACTCCATTATGATCAGGGAATAAACTCTGTATGATTTCAGTTTTTTTTAATTTGCTAAATTAAAAAAAAATTATCCAGGATATGGTCTGTCTTGGTGAATGTTCCATGGGTGCTTAAAAGGAATGTGCATTCTGCTGTTCTTGGGTGATGTTGTTTTATGACATTGCTCAGTTCTTCTGTATTCTTGCTGGTTTTCTGTTTAGAGGTTCTATCAATTGCTAACAGAGGGGTCATGAAGTCCCTAACTATAAATGTGGATTTCTCTTTTTCTTCTTTAAGTTCTTTCAGTGTTTTCTTCATGTTTTTGAAGTTCTGTTGTTTGGTGCATACATGTTTAAGATTGCTATATGTTTTTGCTGAATTGATTCTTTACTCATTGTGCAATGTTTCTCTTTGTCCCTAGTGATTTCCTTTGCTCTGAAGTCTACTTAATCTGATATAATATAGCCATTCCTTTTTTGATTTTGCATTATATATCTTTTTTCATCCTTTTACTTTCAAACTACTTTTGTACTTAAATTTGAAGTGAATTTTGTGAAGACAGTGTATATTTGGGTTGTGTGTTTCTATCCATTCTGCCACCCTCTGTTGTCTAATTGGTGTATTTAGACCCTTTACATTTAGAGCAATTATTGAAACTTAGGGCTTATGTCTGGCATTGCAATTTTTGTTTTGTTTCTTCTGTTTCTCATTCCTCTGTTTCTCTTTTCTTGCTTTCTTGTGGATTACCTCAGCATATTTTAGAATAGCATTTTTATTTATTTATAATGTTTTTGATCATATCATTCTATATAGTTTCCTTAGTGGTTGTTCTAGATATTACAACACATATAAGTAACTCATCATAGCCTCCTTATATCAACATCTTACCACTTTGAGTGAAGTATTGAATATTTACTCTCATTTGGGTACCTTTAACCCTTTTCTACTTTTTAAATAAAATTGTCTTAAGCATTTCCTCTATACACATGGAGCACTACATCGGATAGTGTTAAGTGTTATAATGTTTGCTTCAACCATCAAATCTAATTTAAGAATCTCATGAGAAGGATAGTCTATTATTTTTACCTCTATTTTTACCCAGTGAATTAAACTGCTAGAGCTTCCATAGCAAAATTCCACAGATGGGGTGGCTTAAACCACAGAAGTTTATCTCTCACAGTTCTGGAGGCTGGAAGTGCAAGATCAAAGTGCCAGCATGGTTGGGTTCCTGGTGAGAGATCTCTTCCTGGCTTACAAAGGGCTTCCCTCTCCCTGGGTCCTCACATGGTCCTTCCTTTGTGTGAGAACACCCCTGGTGTCTCTTCCTCCTCCCCAAAGAGCACTGGTCCTATAGCGTTAGGGCCCCACCCTTATGTAACCTTACTTAACTATTTTAAAGGCTCTATCTCCAAATATATTACATTGAGGGTTAAGGCTTCAACATAAGGACTTGGGGGGAACATAATTCAGTCCATAACACTCAACCATTTCTTTTCCTTTCTGAGAAAAAATATTGAACATCTCAAGAATTTGTGTATCATCTGGTGCAGGGGCCATGCTAATCTTCTCTGCATTGTTTCAGTTTTAGTATATGTATTGCCAAAGTGATCCTTCCAATAGTTTTTTGAATACTTAAATAATTCTTGTTGATTGAGTCTGTTTCTCACCATAGAATCTGTTTCTCACATAGATTTTTTTATCTTTATAATATATTGAATAGATTCATTTTCAAAAGCAAGTTAACATCTGCTTGTCTATGTTGACTAAATTTCTACATGTCCTTAAAACATTATAACTATACCAGTGTATTGGAGCAATTGGTGAAATTTAGGATGTAAATTAGATAATAGCATTATAGCAATATTCAGTTCTTAAATTTGGTCATTTTACTGAGGTTATATAAGGGAATGACATTTTTAGTGGGAAATATATGATGAAATATTTAGGAGTAAATGGTCATTATGTCTGTAACTTTCTCTTAAATGGTGAACTAATAATAATAATAGTATAATTATATGTATATGTACACACATATATACATATAAAAACATATGTAAAGAGAGAGAAAGGGAGGCATAAAACATGCATTTTATGTTTCACAATATGAAGTATGTTTACAATTGATACCTCTAGCTGAAGGACTTATGGGAGTTCATTGTATGATTCTTGTACCCTTGCATAAGTTTGAAATTTTTTCAAAATAAACAGTTAGAAAAACCTTAGAGTTAAAAAGATAATTCCCTCTCAACTTTACCTGGGGATATCATAGATTCCAAGATAAAAATAGCCTTAGTTCTATTTTTCTTCAGTATATTAGCATTACTAGTAAAGATAGAATGAAAACAAAACTACAGTGCTAACTGCAAGTATAATCAATAGTCAGTATGTGTTTCCAAGTACAGAAAACAGTTCAACAGAATTTGACATTTTTGATTCCCTTGGACGGTCCAGTGATATTGTTTAAGATGTGCAGAAACTGTGGGAAAGCACCCTCTTCATAAGCCAGTTGACAAGCTTGTTATGAATTAGAAATCATTTGAGACAGAAACCGTAGGCAAATAAGTTCTCTGCGGCTGAAGATTGGAAGAAATCCAACTAAGCTCTTATACAGATACAGCAGCGGATTGGATGGTACTCTGATTAAAGTGGGTAAGCCCATGAAACACTTGTAAACAAGAACAAGTTTCTGGAAATGGCGGTGACTGATTTGACCCCTTCAGTGCAGGCAAAATTTCAAAATGGGTTGAGAATGTGAATACAGGTCATAAAGGGAAAGCACGTTAAGTGACCTAAGATCTAGATTGCAATATCTAGACATATTTGAGAATGTTTATAAACTCTGAGATACAAAAAATTCTAGACTAAAACAAGGAAATCAAATATTTGAAAACCTTTACATTTGTTTTGCCTGGAGGACTGGAAAGATAGGCCTACTGGGGTGGGAGAAACTAGATGTTTTCTGGCAAATACACTGATCCCAAGGTTAGACAGAGCATACATTTGGCTCCAGGACTTTGGGCCAGTTTGAGAGGGAAGGGACTGAGCAAGACCGGGCAGGCTGACCTGGTCCTGAGTCCCAGGTACAGTGGGTTAGCACAAGAGGACCAAAACTAACCAGAGTTTCACTGAGCATCTCGTGTACTCTGAAGTTTTCTTCATCTGGGTACCTTGTACCCAGAGCAATACCAGGGTACTCTTAGTGAGGAAGAAAATGGGTGACAGGTGTTGGGTGGGCAGCCAGCAGTGAGGCCACCAAGCGAGAGTCCTGGCCACCCGCTGGGCCTGGCAGTGACTCCACACCGACACCAGGCAGGTGGCCGTGAAGTGCCTGTACCTGGTGCTCAGAATGCTTGTAGAACCAGCAATGAGAGGAACCAAAACAAATAAGCAGGAAACCATCAGTGCTGTTATAGATCTGATACATTGCATTCATACTTAACCAGAGAACCAGAGACCAAACACAGCCGCTGTCATCCTGCATAAGACGCAGGGCCACCGTAATCCAGAAAGATAGGTTCCGGCATCATCAAACCAGAGAGAAGGTGCACACATCTTAAAACTGGGGATGAGAAGTTATTACTGAAATTTGGGTCTTGGCCACACTGGGCTGCATTTGGAATCTTAGCCTTAAATCACAGGGGACCTTGCCCCTTGGCCTGGTACAAAACGGTGAGGCAAGTTTCCCACTTTGTAAATTGTGGTGGAAATTGGAGGGACACAGCTCGGCTGACAGTGTTAATAAACTGTGGCATTGAAGGATATTTGTAAAAAGATATCTCACATTTCCCTCTAAGGGCCTTCTTTCTCGGCTTACGGAGTGGAGGGAAAAGTGTGAACAGCGAGAAACTGCAGACAAGTGACCCCGAGGCCCAGAGAAGGTGAGTTGTGTGTGTGTGTGTCCTTCACTCTCTGCTGGACCCCTCCACACTTTCCTCCCGTCCGCCTCCTTCCACACTGGGCCCCACGTGGATTCAGCTGGTTCAGCCTGAGAGAAGGCCTGAGGTGGTAGTGGAGAAGAAGAAAAGAAAGGTCACAGACAAATGCTTTTCTTTATCATGAGAATACCCACAAAGCCTGGCTGAGGGCTGAGCAAAGTTCCCGTCCTATAGGTGTTCCTAGGGGGCTATCTTTACGGATCTGCAGCCTCAGCCTCGAAGACAGATATATTGGCTCAGTTTCCCAAAAGCATGTCGAGGTCACGTTAGGATAACCTGAGCCATATTTGAGCTTCTTAGGGTGCATGTGAATTCTTGAAACTTGTGGAATTTAATGAACAAACTTTCTTCCAAAGGCTTACTGTCATGGATTATGAAAGCTAGCATTGGACTCTGTTTAATTCATTTACAGGCTATAGGTTAAGGGTGTAAGCTCCAGAATTCTCCCAAACTCAGAAAAGGGTCAAAGACCCACACCTATAATACGTACTTTTATATGCACAGATGTGCAAACGTACAAGCACACAGCCGCATCTCTTGTCTGTCAAATGAGGGAGTTTGAGAAGATGATCTTCTTAGAGACTCATTCAGACTGTAAAATGCCATGAATATACATGTCTAGAAATTTAGGGACCAGGTACCACCACCCCAGTGGGACAAGTAAACTGGAAACACACACACACACTTACTAATGCCTTTCATGTGTAAGACAAATCTTGTTCTATCGCTAGTATAGTCTAGCTTTAAATCTGATTCTTTAAGCAAAGACTGGAATGGTAGGCCATATGCACATGCTCTGGGGCTGTCTGAAAGATGGACCCATCTCTTTCCTTATTTCCGGTTTCTCTTCCTGAGTCATCCTCGGCTGGACGAGTGTCCCCCGAATGTGCTGGGTCACAGTGGTCACCGGGGGCCCCTGGTAGAACGTGCAGTGCTAGGCCTTTGCCTGAAGACTCTGATTTAGTTGGTCTGTGTTGGGACCCAGGAATCTGCATTGTTTTCAAGCTTCTCAGTGAATTCCTGTGATGATTAGACAAACTTGAGAAATCCTGAATCAATGCACCTGGCTGTGACCACTGGTGCTGATTCGATCCGGCAGACATGAAATTAAAGGATGTTTCATGATCACAGAGCTCCTTCCTTGGAGCACTGAATGAGAATGAGTTCCGAGTTATCCATAAAGTTTCCTCACCAAGGTCTTAGGGTTTGAAAATGCAACACTCTGCCATTGATTTCTTAGTCCTTCCGTTCTTTTGCCTTCCTGGTCCTACTTGTTTCTTGGTTTACTTTCATCTGTTTGGAATTTTCTCTAACCTGAAATTCTATCACATGGGATTACTTTAGCTTTCCAGCTATTTCTATGTTTTTGTTTTTTTTTAAATTTCTCCTCATCTTCTACACTTACAGTGATATAATTTACATCACTATTTTTGGATTTTTAAAATATTGTCTCAAATACTGCACTTGATACCACCCTTAATGACGCTATACTAAATAATATCTTTCTGTTTGTACCAATCTTAGCCTGGGGATCTAGCTGTCTGTCAGACGTTTTTGCTGTCCAATGGCATCAGTGTTATCTTGTCAACTAATTTATACTGGAAGGCCAAGGCAGAGAAGTCTATGTATTCATGGCATACCAAGAATATTTTGACATGCATCCAAAAGCATTAGAAATGTAAAGTACGGAGAATAACTGCTGGGTTTGCTCATCATAAGAAACAATGTTACCGAGTCCAAGCCGCACCGCTCTGCACGACAGGCCAATAAATCGAGAGACGGGTTGTTGGGACAAGGAATAGCGACTTTCTTCAGGAAGCCAGCAGACGGAGAAGGTGGTGGACTCGTGTCCCAAAGAACCATCTTGCCTGAGTTAGAATTCAGGCTTCTTTTATACTAAGAGGGGAGGGAGTAAAGTCAAACATTTCCTGGTTCTGGCCCACCTCAGGAGGGAATGTGTTAATTTCTTCCTTCCTGCAGTCGTTCACAGAAGGGCCTGGTCATAATGTTTCCTGTGAGCTAAACAAGGTATTTTAGCTTAATGCTCATGACCTGCAAGGCAGGGTTCCCAAAGATGGGCCATTGTGTATAATTTAAGCTTACTGGCAACATCCCTTTAGTGATTAGCTTGTAATAGAAGACAAAGGTCCTTGCCTGTCACAACAATGCAGTGCACACTGTGTGTAATACATGAATCTGTGCATCAGAAATATAAAGAGGGATAAGTGCCCATTTTGACAGTCTTAAAGTCTAGCCTTGGAGGTAAGACATGAACATAAAAAATAAAAATAAAACATTTCTTTCAGAACAAGACTATCTGTAAATCAGATGAGAAGGATTCTCGAAGTAAAAGATATCTTGGTCACTTACATCAGATGTATTCTACTTCCCTTGCTAACATGGAGTTCTCCAGGAGGTAAGTCCCTTTCTAACACATGCATGAATGCCTATTCTGAATACCTTTTGCACAGTCATATTCATGGTGTTTTCACAGGTATATGAAAGAACTGTCACTCCACAATATGGTTTCAGAACTGTTTCCCAGTAAAAGAAGCGTCATAAATAATCCATAAGAAAGTAACCAGCATAGTGTAAATCTGAAAAGTAAACAAAAGTAACCCCTGTCCTTTGAGGTCGCCGGGCCTGTAGCGGGGGAGGGTAGAGAGGAGAGAAAGGGATGGCTATCTTGGAGGATCATGTAACAGTTCCCTTGGGACTGCAAATTGTTAAAACCTCTTAACTCATACAGATCTAAAATCAGCGTTGCTCCTACCGAACACGCAAGATTCCAGCAGAATAGAGCTGAGTCCAGCCAATGCACCAGGGGCTCGAGGGTGTAGCCCTCGGCGAGCAAGATGCCCCAGCTGGGCACGGGGTGGGTGCAAAGCGTACATGTGCACGACTGCGTGATTGGTGGGTAAGATGAACACAAAAGCAAACACTGAAAAGACACATACTGTGATAATGGCAGCGAGGCGTAGAGACTGAGGAGAGAAGTTTTCAAAACCTCTGTGTCATCCCCCCCCCCCCCCACCCGATGCCTTGCCTGCCGCGGCCCCGAGTCCCACAGCGCAGGCGCCCACACGTGGCGCGGCGTCTGGTGTCGCAGGAGGGGCTGTGACGTGGAAGGGCACTCGGGCTGGAGTGCTAGCCGACCTGGTCAGGGCCGGGCTAGCGTGGGGCTGCCGGCAGTCTGCCCCGGGTCCCCATGCGTGTGTGTGCACACTTCCTCACCTGAGTGGGGAGGTGGGCGCTGGTCCCCCTCTGCCCTAAGACCGCACTCCTGAGGATGCAGCGTGCAAGGGGCACACAGGGCAGAGCCTGGTCACGCCCCGAGCGAGCTGCAGGAGTGGAACTGGGGGTCATCGGCCCGAAGCCTGGCTGTCTCCAGCTACCCCCGCAAGCAAGCAGAGCACTGGGGTCCCTGGTGGGAGGGCCTGGGGGGATGCGGCTGTAGGGAGCTGAGGAGACACTTGCTTTTCTCCTTAAAGCCAATGGGAGCAAGGCCACCTCAGAATCAGGATGAATTAGGATGATGGCAGCCAACGCTCAAACTGCCGCCTTTTCCAACAAAGAATTCCAAAGCTGCACCAGAGGTGTTCACCTCTTCCTGGATGTGCAACAGGGGAGAAGGGGCGTTTCCGCAGAGACCCCGTTCCTTGGGTCAGAGCTTTGCTCAAACTGAAGGTCCTCTTCCCTTCCCCAGAAGCTGCACCCTAAGCAGGCTGCAGCCCGAGACCACCTCCGGGAGGTTTCCCATGAAGCAATTTCAGACGTCCAGCTGGAAGGATCCTGCAGATTCTCGGGCAATGGAGTGACTTTCTGGTCATTTGCAGAGAAAAGTGTCTCCCTCTTTTAGTGGCCAATTCAGGCCCCCGCTATTAGCATTTGAATCAGGCAGCCGTGCTGTTTTGATTGAAAAGAGAAACCCAGCCTTTGTTGTTGCAATTTAGGGGCGTAAGTAATTTTCTACCCTCCTTTAATCAGGGCAAATAGTTGGGGAAATGGCAATCTATGGGAAAAGTGTGGTCTGGCCTCGAAAATGCAAACGCAGCTCCTGCCCCTCCCGCAAGTGAGAGCTCAGCCCAGGGAGATCAGAGCCTCCCTTGGCCGGCTGTCCCGTCCATCAGAATTTGGCTGAATGTCTTCAGAATATTCTCTTTGTTTGGATTAAACCAACTCCAATAATTACAGAGACACAGCAAGACACGATTGAATCATGGATGGTCAAGGTCTCCTCTTCAGTCCCCTGATCCATTTCCTGCACACAAGGAGGGAAGCGGGGAGCTCCATGGCGGGTACCAAGGTGACACCAACACTCTCCTAGAAGCCAAGGCCCCAGTTCCTGGGAGCACTTTGTAATATTTAATCTGTGCACTTAGGAGACACCCTGTTCACTTTTCTAACGAATAAAAACTGCAAAATTTCAAATTTAAAAAAGATGCAAGACCAAGTTTTCAAAAACCTTCATATGCCTCATTGTTCCTTTATTTTGCTCACATTTCCCCATATTGTGTACATGGAAATGTGAAGATTTCAGATTCTTAGAAGCGCAGATGACTAAGGACAACCCATCTGGGGAAAAAAAGGTCTTTGCAAAGTTGATGAGTTTGCAGCCAAACTCAGAGCCAAGGTTAGCAGGACTGCTTACTTCTGCACCCAGGTACTGCAGCAAAGGCCATCACCCTGCAGGAAGCTCCTGGCAGCACTTCGGGGCCTGCAGCTCCTGGGCTGCAAGGATGAGAGGCTTGACCATATCCCCACTGAACATCCAGCAAAGGTGCCTGTAAAACACCAGAGGTCGTGTGAGCCTGAGGCCCCAGCCCAAGGGAGGGGCCCAGGACCCCTGGCCTTGGCTCCAGCTGGGGGGAACCAACACAGCAGCGATTCCGAAGCTGCCCGGCTCTGCTCTGCATGTTCAGGGATGCAGGAAGATGCTTCACCCCTCCTCCACCCAAGACCCGGCTCAGCAACTAGGAGAAACTGCTCCCGGCATCACAGTGGGCCTTCAGAGGGCATCTGTGCAAACCAAAGCACGTTTTGTCGACTCTTCTAGCTAAAACATTTGCTAGCTTCCTTTACTGCTCCACTTGCCTTTGGATGACAGGCGAAGTCCCTCCTCTGAGACTGGGTTGACCCATTGCCTTTATCTCCTCTTCTTGCCCACAAATCCATCACCCCTTCCAGGAAGCCTTCCAGGATGCATTCCCTTCACTCATTAGCTCCTCCTAAGCTGGGGCTGCAATTGCCCTTCTTCCACCTACATTCTTTAGCTGTTTGAGCTCTGTAAGAGCCTCAAAGGCAGGTACCGCGTCTTGTAATTATTGTGTGTCCTCCCATAAGCCTGAGTACTTTCCCAAGGAAAGCAATTTGTCAAACAGCTGTTCCCCAGGAGGGATAAAAGGCTGTGTTTGTTTCTGCCTTGGTGTTTGCTGCATCGTGTGTACAGAGACAGACGGCAGGCAGGGCGTTCAGGCATCTGTCTCATCCCAGTGTGAGGGGCACCCATGCCGAGGGAGCCCCACTTGCCCCCCGCTGCTGGCGCCCCCAAGCCTTGCTGTGCGCCCACCCCGCCAGAGCTCGCCCGCGGGGCAGGCGGTCGCCCTGTACTTTGCTTCCGCTGTTCCGGCCTCACCAGGAGAAGCAACGCAGAAAGGGAGAATGAAGCCCCGGGGCCTAGCCTAGGACCGCCATTGGGAGCTGTGACACTGGGCACTTCCCTCACCAGCCCTAGAGTCTGTGTCCTCACAAATCAACCGGTGACGACAACCATTTCACCGTGTTCTCTAGAGCCGCTGTGAGCAGCAGGTGAGAGCGCATGGGGCCTGCAGCTGCCACTGCGGAGGGACATGTCCTTGTCACCGTCCCTGTGGGGTCCGAAACTGTGGCCCCAAAGGTAACCCTTGGGTCCCGGCCTCCTGAAGGGACTTCCGCGTGAGATCGCGGCCTCCTGGCCTCTGTCCCCATCTTCCCAGGCCGCCCAGGATGCAGGCAAGGGAGGGAAGGCACAGCCTGGTGACAAATATTGCATCAGTTATTAGCATTGAGAGGGAGGTGGCAGCTAGTGAGGCCGATGGTGTTACAGGCACTGGGCAAGCCTCTCCTGCACGTGTGTCCCTTTGTCCCTCTCTGAGTCACTGGTGTCACAGACCAGAAAGCAGGCTCAGGGGCTCGTGGGTGCTGTCGTGTCCACAGCAGTGAGCAGCCCGCCCGGGCGGGGGGACAGGCGGGGGGACTGAATGCTCAGCCCCTTCCGGGAGGCACCCCCTCCAGCCATGCGCTCTCCTTCAGCCCCAGACTTCCCGGGTTTAGGCCCAGTTTGTGCCAGGTGTTACTACTGATGTTCTAGAGGAATAAAAGGAAAACGCAGTTTCTTGGGCTCTAATCATGGGTGGATTCAATATGCTTCACACAGAATCCATATGACTCGCCCACACGTGACTGCACACTGCATGGGGTCGGGAAATGCTTTCTTCCCCCCGTCGTGTGCTGTTGCTTCTTTCAGGATGAGTGTGAGCCAGCGGCTTCCAGCGAGGAAACATATTGAGGCATCCTAATAACAGCACTGTGTGTTCAAGGCGTGCCGAGCCTGACAGCTTGCTTCTGTGTTTGCTTTTCTCTGTTTGGTGCTACCCGGAGCAGACTGCTAGAGAGGAGCGGCCAGTCTGCAGATGTGGACCCAGAGGGCAGAGCTGGCGGGGTGGTCAGCGTTGTCTTGGTCTGGAAGCTGCACAGTGAGGCTCTGTCTTAGATCTGGGGTCGGGGGCGTGGGAAGGGGCGGCCACGGCACTGTACCCTCCCGGCTGCGTGTCAGCAGACTGTGCGGTGAAAGTCCTGACACATCCAGGAGGGCTGCCTGGAAGCAGCGGCCACCACTTACAACTAAGGATGAAAGCACATCCATGTGTACCGAACTGTGTTTTCATTCTGGGTCTTGATGTGGTGACCAGAGGACAGAGACATTAGTTTTGGTCTTAGAGACATACAAATCTAATCTTGAGTCTAATTTACAAACAAAATGAAACCAAAGCAGTGCCCGCCTTTCTGTGGTCTGATTTTCCTACCACTTTTCTCCATGGACTTGCACGGCCCATCAAATCTGCCCCTCGGTAGGCGATCACAGACGAGATGAACCCTGACTTGAATTGTATTTCTTAGCAATAAGGTACTATCTTCTAAAATATCAAATAGCATATAATGAAAATTTGAAATATGAATAAATAAATACACATTTTAGTGATCGTTGTTAGTCCAACTTTACCAAATTCTGTTTTAAAAATTATTTCTCACATTTTGAATGTAATGAAAACAATAACCACAGAAATCATGTTTGTTTCCGAAAGCTGGATCCCGTGTTCCCCAGGGCACACAGGCAGCGTGGGGTGAGGCCCCCAGGGAGGTGGCCAGAGGGCTCCCATCCGGCTGGTCACCAGCCCAAAGCACGGCCTCCCCTCAGCTTCCTGGGCTTCCCACAGCCCAGCCAGTGGGAAAAAAGATTCCAATCAGAAAACAAGAAGACACCAAGCGGCCCTGGGTGGCATGTGAGTAGTCTAGAAAAACACCAGAAATGAGAAATATTTGAAAAAAACAAAAAAAAGAACCAAAAACCCTGCTGTTTTTGAGAAGAATTTGGCAGTGAGAGAGGAAGGGAATTGAGAGATTCTGGTTTAATGTGTCTCCTCCTTTAAGTTATTTTATTTTTATTTTTAATTTTGGCTGTGCCACGCGGCATGCAGGATCTTAGTTCCCCCCCAGCGATCAAGCCCGGGCCCACTGCAGTGAAAGCTTGGAGTCCTAACCACTGGACCACCAGGGACGTCCCTGTGTGGCTCTTCCTTTCGATCTCAACCCAAATATCACTTCCTCCAGGAATCCTTCTGGGATGCCGCAGGGCAGCAGGGCACACGCACTGCCCTCCCACGGCCCTCACCCTTCCCATCTGGTGTTTTCCTCCTCTCATCACCGTGGAGTGAGGGATGCTGGCTTGTCCGTCTACTCCCCTCCTTTCTCCCTCCCCCACCCCACCCCATGTTGGCAACCCAGCGAGGCGGCAAGGGCTGTCTTGGTCCCTGCAGGGTCTCCTGCTTCTGGAACAGTAACTGGCCCACAGAGGAAATCAGTTAATTTTTCCTAACTGAATGAGTAAATGAGCTCCTTCTGGCTCAGTTTTCCACCTATAAAATCTGTGTAATGCCCACACCCCCGCTTCTCGCTCGGAGGCAGGATGGCGCTGCAGGCTGGCAGGACATGCCTGGTTCAGCTCCTGCCTGACCCTTTCTACCCACGTGACCTTAGTGAGGCCCGGCCTTGGTGTCCTGGTTTCGTGCGGTGGGTACAAGGATACCTACTCCAGGGGTGCTGTGAGGATGAACTCAGCAATGTAGTTAAGGTGCTTACATAACGCCCGGCTCACGGTACAAGCTCTTTGACTGTCCAGTACTTTGTACAAGATGGGCTGCATCCATTCAGGTGGTGGTGGTGGTGTTTCTAGTGTACGATGGAGCATGTCCTCCATGCCAGGTACAACCTTTCCCAACAACCTCATAAATAACCAGGAGGGGAGGCTTGGGCTGCCCGCTGGGGCCCCGTGGGTGAGCCAGCCTCCTACTAGAAGAAGCCCAATTGCAGCCTGGTCGCTGATGGTGGCCGATTACATCTGTGAGTTCAGACCGACGTTAGTCCCGTTTGACGTGGCAGGCACGCGAAAGCCTTCAAGACAAGACCCTGGGATTCAGTCTCTTACTACTTTGCTCTCTGGTCAACTCCGCTTGTCTTTTGGGGGTCCTTATCAGACGGAGTGAAATGAACAGAGTTCATGTTTTAATTAAGGCACCTTGCACTGTAAAGAGCCCCCATCAGTCAGAGGCCGAGGCCTTGCAGAGAGGTCGGGAAAGCCAGGATTCTGGGGGCGCCTGAGAAAGCCGGCCCGCTGCTGGTGAAGAGTCGGAAGTTCCCCTCCAGTGCAGGCCGAGCCTGCCTCTGCCCTCCGAAAATGTCACGGATGCCTTGCTTCTGGGCACGCAGGTGCAGACCCATCACTGAAGACGGGACAGGGTCATCTGATACCAACTGTCGTCTAGGCTCTGTCTCCTGGGGAAGCCTTCAAATTCTGTCCATTTATAGGGGTTTTACAGATATTAACTTCAAGTCAACACATAAACAGCAGATTTGGATTCATCAGTCATTAGTTTGTTTGGATGTTCATGCAAGTTGCGGTAGAGATGATTTTTTCCCCTTCACACACAGACACACAGACACACAGACACATACACACACTTATTAGTAACCATTTGTTTTTATTTCTCTGATAATTGATTTTGGTGAAGATTGATTAATTTGTCTTGCTAGAAACAGATGCTCTTTTATTTATTTAGCCGATACCTGTGGTTCTCAAATCATCTTCCCAAGCAGGATTGTTGAGTATGAAATGCTAATCCAAATTTTATATGCTTTTTCCCCAAGATTTTGGAGAACGTTTCCATAATTTCCCCAGTGGTCAAAATTTCCAATTTGAGATATGAGAGCCTTGTGAATTTACATGATCAGGAAAGAAAGTAGGAATATTGGTAAGGGTGGATAGATACACAATGAGAAAATTTACAGGTAAAACAGTCTTGAGAGAACCACTGAATTGGTGAATCAATTGTCAAACTTAGAGTAGACCAGGGTGCTTAACATAAAACTCAGAAACTTTGGGGGTGTAAACCCCTTAAAATATGTTGTATATGATTATGTACATATGATTTTCTTGGAGACAGGATTCATAGTGTGTGTGTGTTTTAAATTAAGTTTCTAAGGAGGTCTGTGATCCAAAAAAAGTTAAATGTCATGAAGTTTTATCCAACGAAGTGGATAAAACCTTTTATTTGCAGAAAAAATTATACATTGGTGTAGTAACCATTGTTAATATTGGTACTGCCACCATTTAAAGAGTTTATGTATAGAAAAAATGATGTAAATACAATTTCTTTTCCAGTTTTATTGAGAAATAATTGACATGCATCACTGTATAGGTTTAAGGTGTACAGAATGATGGTTTGATTTACATATATTGTGAAATGTTTACCACAATAGGTTTAGTTAACATTCATCATCTGATATAAATACAATAAAAAGAAAAGAAAAAAATTCTCTTGTTACAGGAGCTCTTAAGATCTACTCTCTTAACAATTTTCCTAAGTATCACTACAACTTTCTTATATACCACACACAGCAGTGTTAGCTATAGTCATCATGTTATACATTACATTCCTAGTACTTATTTATCTTATAACTGGGAGTTTGTAACTTTTGATCAATTTCTTCTAATTCTCCCTTTCCCGAAGTCTTGCCTCTGGTTCCACATATAAGTGAGATCACACAGTATCTGTCTCTCTGTCGGACTTACTTCACTTAGCATCATGCCTTCGAGATGCATCCATGTTAAGATTTTTTTCTACGTTTTTTTCTAGGAGTTTCATGGTTTCAGATCTTACATGTAAGTCTTTAATCCATTTCAATTTGATTTTTGTGAGTGATGTAAGAGAGATATCAAGTTTTATTCTTTAAATGTGCATATCCAATTTTTCCCAGCACCATTTACTGAAGAGACTGCTTTTCCGTTGTGTATTCTTGGCTTCGTTGTCAAATATTAGTTGTCCATATATGCTTGGGTTTATTTCTGGATTCTTGGTTCTGTTGCATTGGTCTATTTATCTGTGTTTAATGTCAGTACCATACTGTTTTCATCACTATAGCTCTACAGTATAGCTTGAAACCAGCAAGTTTTATGCCTCCTTCTTTGTTCTTCTTTCTCAGAATTTCTTTGGCTATTTTGGGTCTTTTGTGTTTCCATATAAATTTTAGGAGTTTTTTTTCTACTTCTGCAAAAAATGCCATTGGAGTCTTGATAGGGATTGTGTTGAATCTATAGATGACCTTTGGTAATATTAACATTTTAACAATATTAATTCTTTCAGTCCACGAACATGGGATAGCTTTGCATTTATTTGTGTCTTCTAAGTTTTCTTTCATTAATGTCTTACAGTTTTCAGAGTAGGTATCTTTTGTCTTCTTGGTTAAATTTAGTCCTAAGTACTTAATTGTTTTTGATGTTATTGTAAATGGGATTGATTTTTTTCAGAAGATTCATTGTTAGTAAATACAATCTTTAAGAGAAGGCTCTGTCTCTTTCCTTTAAGATTAACCTCCCAGAACACACGAGGGGTGAGCCTGCTTCTCCGGGGATGACCACAGTACCCAGGACCACAGTACCCTTGACCCTGGAACAAGCAATTCAGATACACCACGTTGTGGTTGGCTCCTGTCTTTTCTCTGCCCAGAGACTTAGAGGAGGTAGTTCCCCAGGAGATCAAAGAACAAGTTAGAGAGGGATTAGAAGCAGGAGATGCCAGAGGATGGGAGACTGTGGTTGGAGCAGGACACTGAGCTTAAGATTTGAGTCTGCGCAGCCCTGGGCAATGCCTGAAGGCAAAAGTGTGAGCTCCTGCCCTTGGCGGAGTGGGGGTGAAGGTCACTGAGATTTCAGGGATGCTGAATTAGATGGGTCAGCAGCCTGAAGAGATGGAAAACCCAGGATAATGGCAGGAGGAAAGTGAAGGGGCATGAATTGTTTCCCAATTCCTTGGTGAATAAGAGCAAATAGCCAAGAATTACAGTGGGGGTGGCCCATCTCCAAGGCACTTTGCCTTCAGAGCTTATACATGTAGTTTTTTCCCTTTTTTGATTCTAGGAGGCTAAGACAGCAAGTCAATATTGGACTAAGTATGCGGATTGAGAATGAGACTGTAGTATCCTACCTAGATGAAAAGGATGAAGAAACGTTGAAACTCCCAAAGAAATAATTAAACGGCAGATTTCTTTTTCTTTAATTCAAAGTATGAAAAGCAGTGATGACGCCATCAAGTGAATAATAATATATTTATTGTAAATGTGACTTTTCATGGAGAAACCCAGAACCATGAATAAGAACCAGTAGAAGTAAGAATCAGCAGAATTAGATTCACAAAAAAATCAAGATAGTGGAAGTTATCAGATGTGGAAAGTATAATAAGTATGACTGATACGGTTAAATGAATTTTACAAACAAATTTTAAAGTATGAGTAAAGAGTAGGAGACTATGAAAATGAATCAAATTAGTTTGAAAAAGGAAGAAATAGAATTTTTAAAGTGGAAAAAATAATAAATAAAAATATTTAACAAGTGGGTTAAAGAGTAGATTAGACATATATATGAAGATAGAATTAGTGAATTATGTAGGTCAACAGAAATTATCCAAAATACAGCACAGAGAAACAAAGTGGTGGTAGAACATATAACAGAGAGGTTAAGGGACATACGGGCCAGAGTAAGAAAGTCCAACGTACGTTTCATCACAGTTCTGGTGGAAGTAATCAAAAGGATGGGGAAGAAGCAATATCTGAAGAAAAAATTCTAAAATTCCAGAACTGACGAAAGACACCAATCCTCAGATTTAAGGATTCCAAAGAACCACAAGAGCAATAGATAAAACAACAACAACAAAAAACACCAAATGTAAAGTGAAGTTCTTTAAAGAAGCCACAGAGAAAGGACAGATCACTCACAAAGAAATAACAATTAGAAATACAGACGACATCTCAATAGCAACAGTGGACAAATTATTTTAGTAAGAAGAAATGGAAAAATCCAAATAGTCCTACAGTTATTAAATAAATTGAATCCGTAATTTGAAAACCCTCCCACAAAGAAAATAAGAAAATTCTAGGCCCATATGGTTTCACTAGTGAATTTCATCCAAATATTTAGGGGAAAAACAATGTCATCTTTTATAAGTAAACTCCCCAGAAAATGGAAAAAGAGGGTGCATCCTCCATTTCTTTTTGCGATACCTGCATAAGCTAGAAGGAAAAAAACAGGCTAATCTCACTCAAGAATGTAGTTGCAAAAATTTTAAACAAAATATTAACAAATTGAGCCCAGTAATATATTCTTTTTTTTTTTTTTAAAGATTTATTGATTGATTGATTGATTGATTGCTATGTTGGGTCTTCGTTTCTGTGCGAGGGCTTTCTGTAGTTGCGGCAAGCGGGGGCCACTCTTCATCGCGGTGCGCGGGCCTCTCAACATCGCGGCCTCTCTTGTTGCGGAGCACAGGCTCCAGACGCGCAGGCTCAGTAGTTGTGGCTCACGGGCCTAGTTGCTCCGTGGCATGTGGGATCTTCCCAGACCAGGGCGTGAACCCGTGTCCCCTGCATTAGCAGGCAGATTCTCAACCACTGCGCCACCAGGGAAGCCCAATATATTCTTTATTTCAGTAATTTCTGCTCATAATGAAAATGATAGCAAATTATAAATAAGAGGGAAATTCCTTAATCTGTTAGTATATTTTTTAAAAAATTGTAAATAAATAATGTACTTAATGGTGAAATGTTGAAACTGTTCCTTTTGAATTTGGGAACTGGAAGTTTGACCAGTATAATAAGAAAGAAAAAAAAAGCCATAAAGTTCATAAAAGATATAAAACTGTATTTTTTAATAGAAAAATACCAACAGAGAAAAGCAAGAAAGTAATTATTATAATTTTCCAGAAAATGTTTAACTTTAAAGGGGAGGTTGGGGGGCTTCCCTGGTGGCGCAGTGGCTAGGAATCCGCCTGCCAGTGCAGGGGACACGGGTTCGAGCCCTGGTCCGGGAGGATCCCACATGCTGCGGAGCAACTGGGCCCGTGCGCCACAGCTGCTGAGCCTGCACTCTAGAGCCTGTGAGCCACAGCTACTGAGCCCACGTGCCACAAATACTGAAGCCCGCGTGCCTAGAGCCCGTGTTCCGCAACAAGAGAAGCCACTGCAATGAGAAGCCCGCGCACCGCAGTGAAGACCCAACACAGCCAAAAAAATAAATAAATAAATACACAAATAAATAAATAAATAAATTTATTTAAAAAGGGGGGGGTAGGTTGGGGCTTGTGATTGAGAAGTGAACCCTCTGGGGTGCTGGGAATGGGCTCTTTCTTGATCTGGGTGGGGATTACTAAGTGTTTGTGCTATGAGGTGTTATATGAGATTTTGTAATGAGATAAAAGTGTTTACATAAATATTATTTAAAATGTGTGATTTTATAAAATAATTTGTAAAATATTCTATTTACAGTAGCAGTAAAAATTAATTATCTAAGATTAAATTTGGGGAAAAAATGTGTAAACCCTTTATGAAAAAAATTATAAAACATTACTGAGAGACATTTTAAAAGACCTAAATAAAAGGAGTGTCATGCTCATGGAGAGAAATACTATATATTTCAAAGATGTCAGTTCTCTCCAATCTGAGCTTTAGATTTAATGCAATTTCAATAATTTTTCATGGAATTTAACAAGCTAATTCTTACGTTTATGTAGAAGAGCAGCCAGTTGTAACCGACAAGACACACTGGAAACAGAAAATAGTAAGGGCTGGGGCTTGTCCTACATGTCAGGCCCTAACTTAAAGCCATAGAACAATTAAAATAGTGCTTCATTGGCACTAGCATAGATAAAACCATCCATCAATGAATTAGAATAGGGAGCCCAGAATCCAAGGGCCCAGAATCAGATGCAGAACAGAAACTATTTATGGCAGACTTATGGCTGATCTTTAGTGAAACAATGGATGATTTAACAAGAGGTGCTTAGACAATTGATTTTCCACATTGAAAGGGGATCTCTATCTCATCTTATGCACAGAAGTCAGTTCTGAGTGGTTTAAAGTCCTCAATGTAAAAAGGCAGAGCTATACAACTTTGCAAATATGAGAGACTGTCTTGGGAGTTGGAATGGCTCTCTTAAACAGAGGCACAAAAACCATAGAGTGGAAAGGAAAGTGTGATACCTTTGACCATATTAAAATTGAGAATTTCTGTTGGCAAAAGGATATCATCAAGGACATGAAAGACTAGTCATTAAGGGAGAGAATGTTTTACTATTTATAAAATCGACAAATGATTAGTATTAGCATTACAAAAAAACCTCCTGTAATTGAATTTTTAAAAAAGATTCAATGGACAAATTCCATATGATATCACTTATATGCTATCTAAAATATGACACAAATGAACTTATTTACAAAATGGAAACAGATCACAAAGAAAACAAACTTATGGTTACCAAAGGGGAAAGGGGGTGGGGGAGGGATAAATTAGGAGTTTGGGATTAGCAGATACAAACTACTATATGTAAAATAGATAAACAACAAGGACCTACTCGTAGCCTGTATTCAAACCTCAGCAGATAACACTGTACAAGTTCCCACAACGTTCCAGGTTTTTCTTTCAGTGCCTTTATTTATTTATTTATTTGGCTGCGCGGCATGTGGGATCTTAGTTCCCTGACCAGGGATCGAACCCCGGCCCCCTGCATTCGAGACATGAAGTCTTAACCACTGGACCGCCGGGGAAGTCCCTCTCTCAGTGCCTTTCACCTCACCAATTCCTCTAGCACCCAAAGGAAGTAGCTACAATAGTAGAATGGTCTTTTTTTAAAAGCCAGCCTCTGAGGTTAATGATGATCTTTGAAAGTTATACAAGTTGACAAAAAATGAATCGGGCAAAGACCAAGAACACAATTTGAGTCTTCCTACTTACTTCTGTTCTGGAATTACTGTAGTCCACTAGTATAACTTGGAGTTACAGCTCCACATGAACTCTGTGGCCCTGGGGAGACTTCTTTACCTCTCTGATCTACATTTTATTTTACTATGAAAATTTTTAAAAGAAGGAGGATAATAATCCTGACTTACATAGGGTGCTTTGGAAGCACAATTAGGATGATGTATTCAGGCTTAAGCACTATTTGGCCTTTGCTTTTCTCTCTGATCAGCATCTCCAACTGGATTGCGAGTTGTTTGAGGATGAGATTTTTTCCTCCTCCAGTTCCTACTATATTGTCATCCTTCGTATTACGAAACTTTTTTTCAGATTTTTCAAAGTATTTAAGCCAACCAGTTCCCCTCGCCAAACAACACACACACACACACACACACACACACGCACACATACGCACACACATATGCCACATTCCATTTATAAATAGTTTTTTGAATGTGGTGGGTAGGAGAGAGATAAACCCATTTGTTTCCACTTTCCATATATTTAACCTAGTTTGGTGAAAACAAGATGAGTTTAAAGTAAGACAAATCAGACATCCAGCTGCTCTCCATTTTCCCCTCTCTGGAGCCTTAGTTTCCTGAATATAAAAGAGGAGCTCTCACCACCTTGCAAAGCTGATGTCTGGCTGATAACATATGCAGGACTCCTCGCATATAATAGACCGCGGTGAATGTTACTTCCTCCTGCCTGTGTTCTCGGGCTGGGACACGCTGGACCCGGGAAGCTGTGTGAGTTGAGGCTGTAGAACGTGCGAATCCTAATTTCCAAATGGGTTTTCCTCCTCAGCGGCTTCTTTTCAGCTGGCAAAGTCCCCGTGGTGGGAACCATTGACTGGGGCTCTTTTCTCACAGACATGCCAAGCCCTCCCCTTTGTCCCGTTTTTTACTATCAGTCTGGTGCTTGATATGGAGGGAGGATGCATTTTAGCCCCTCCTTCTTGTCGTCCCAGCTCCCGGCTCTCCCTCGGGGCGCTCCCCATGTCACCCTCCAGCTCTCTGTTCTCACCCCAGCTGCAGCCGCCGGCCCTCCAAATGCTCTTGCAGATTTCTGCTCCGGGCTCCGTCTGTCTTCCCCTCTTTCCCCCTCCCCCAGATAGGCCTTCCCCAAATATCCTTACAATGTCTCTCATTCTCCCTTGTTTTCGTCTTTGTCTGTGGTATATACGGGAATTTCTTCAAGAAGTCTCTAAAAGTGCCCCCACAGTTTCTAGGGTACAGTGCATACCTTTCTAGAGTTCTTCCTATCTATTCCATGAAGATCCCAGAATCCCACCGTCTCAAAAGCCTGCCCAGTGCCCCACCCCCATACCTGCCTGCTGACCTCTGCCCTCCGGCAGCGTCCTCTTCCCAAACCACGCGGGCACCTAGCACACCGGCCTCACCGTAAGCTTTCCCGCCAGACTTGGCCCTCCTGTCTTAACGTCCCCTTTGTTCTTTTTTTTTTTTTAAAGAAATCTCCATTTTAATTTTTATAAATTTATTTATTTATTTTTGGCTGTGTTGGGTCTTCGTTTCTGCGCGAGGGCTTTCTCTAGTTGCGGCGAGCGGGGGCCACTCTTCATCGCGGTGCGCGGGCCTCTCACTATTGCGGCCTCTCTTGTTGCAGAGCACAAGCACCAGATGCGCAGGCTCAGTAGTTGTGGCTCACGGGCCCAGTTGCTCCGTGGCATGTGGGATCTTCCCAGACCAGGGCTCGAACCCATGTCACCTGCCTTGGCAGGCAGATTCTCAACCACTGCGCCACCAGGGAAGCCCCCCTTTGTTCTTATTAAGTAGGTGATTGGGTCTGTGGAGTCTCCACTGTCAGTAAAAGTCCAGTCTAAGTCGTCCTCAGCTTTGCTCCAGAATCAAGGCACTAAAACCCCACTGCACGCAGCCTCCCTCAGGTCTCTGCCTGCGCTCCAATTCAACATCTGGCCACACTGCATACTGTTTTTTCCATAGAAAGAGCAGTCTCCCTCCCACTCCTGGGCCTGGAACCCTGCCCTCTCCCTGCTGCTTCCTCTAGGAAGGGTCAGGCTCCTGAATCTCTGGGCTCAGAGCCTGCTGTACCAACCCCTCTCACAGCAGCAATCACAACCTGGCCTCATTTGGGACGTAATGTCGGCCTTTCCTGCTGAATAGTTACACTGGGAACCTCAGAGCTGGTCCAGCATAAGCAGTGTATACCAGTCACTCCCAAATCCGTTTGTTTCCAGCGTTCTTTCCTATAAGAGAATTGGTTTGGGACTTCAGATTTAATTCAGTGCCAAAGTAGGATTTTCTAAACTAAGGTATAGAGAAAGGAGACATGCCATTTCATAAGGTCACCGATTAAATGATTGGGTAGAGCTCCCGGGCGTGATTTCTTGAGTAACTTTATACCCGAAATGATGTTCCCACTGCTTCACCCTCATTGCTTCCCTTGGAAGAGCTAATTTCTTTTCATTCTTGGGTCTCATTTTGTACACAGCTCCACAGGGGACCCTTGCTTTACTGTCTTCAGGACGATGGGCGATTCAAGTCAATGAGTAGTGACTCAAGAAAGGCCGCTCTGCATTCTGTGGCTCTTGCGTTTTCATGAATGTTAAGGGCTAATGTTTCGCCCACATCATTAAAATGCTCCCTAGCAGGTCTCCAGGGGGATCTTGAGCTCCTGCTTCTCCTTAACTGCACATATGCTGGCGGCATCCCAATTTTGCCAATGCAGGCGCTCAACAGCAGGAGTCAAGTGCTGGTTCGAGTGAGTAAGACAGACCCTGCACCTCGCCTGCCTCACAGTGTGGTTGCGAGGGGTCCTTGGAGCAGCCGGCAGGCTGGGGACACCGCCCCAAGGGAGGAGGTGTAGGTGGGGAGAGAAAATAGCAGGGAGCCAAGTGTTACGGGTGAGGGGCAATGGGGTTATTCCTAAAACTCAGAGGAGAAGCAGCCTCTGGAAATAATAAATGGCAGGGACCAAAAGATGAATTCAGAAAACTGGTTGGCCTTTTCAGTGAGACACAAAACCATGGCTTCTAAGAAACAGAGCCTCAAGGAGCGAGGAGATTGTGATGCAAGGCAGGGGCAAGGGACTGTCAGAAAACCGAGGCGACAGCAGAAAAAGAAACTCTTCACTGGAGGCAGTAAAACCCAAAAGTGACAGAGAAAAGCAAACTGACAGAGTGGTGTGGGGAAAACATTTCACAAGCCACTTAATACATGCAGAAAAGGCTAAGGGATGAAACAGTGGAGAAGCTGAGAACAGGCAAGAAATCTGATTTGGAAGCACAGATAAGGTGGAAACAGAAGGACTAAAATTGTTACCACAACACAGGCCAGAGCTGAAGAGATGGTTGAAAGGGCTCTCCCGGCCTTCCTGGAAAAACCGGGAAAAAGACATTCCACCCTGAAGACAAACTATGAACTACGAGGCCTGAGAAACTCAAGAACCCAGGAGAACAAGCTACCCGCCACAGAAGGGACCACAATCCAGCCACCTACAGATTTCTCCTCTGCTGCCTGGGATTCCAGGACGGAGGCAACTGCGCTGGAGTCTTACGGAGAAAAGTCACA
The DNA here is from genome assembly GCF_949987535.1 of Balaenoptera acutorostrata. Taxonomy (NCBI): domain Eukaryota; kingdom Metazoa; phylum Chordata; class Mammalia; order Artiodactyla; family Balaenopteridae; genus Balaenoptera; species Balaenoptera acutorostrata. Next base: position 3,054,761 of record NC_080077.1, read on the forward strand.
ATCCCAGGCGTTCAGCCTCACCAGGCTTGTTTGTTTGTTTTTAGTGTGTGAACGCCCATCAGGAAACCGTACACTGTCATCTGTGACAAAGCTTTGTGGCTGAGAAAGTATAGCCAGGATGGATTTGGTCTTGAAGCACTTCCTTGGGCTAATAATCCAACTCCACACCTGCCAAGGCCACACCCTCCCCTGCACTTCTGGAGAGAGGTCTGGAAGCTCAAAATGATAGCCCGACTGCCCTCTTCCTGGGGCTGCAGTGATGGGTCAGCCAGGTCCAGGGCTGAGACACGACTGAGAAAGACTTTGAGAAACAAGTCTTTGCTCTCCTCCACAAACCAGAGATGCCCCAGACAACCCAATGGCCTTTGAAGACTTTCAATGCTAAGGAGTCTAAAGAATTATACTGTGCAACTTTAAAAACCATAACAAACTTCATCAGGTTTCTTTCAGCGGGATAGACAGAAAAACCACTAGTGACAGAAAAGAGTTGCTATCAAGCGTCCTTTATATGTTGTCTTAAATTTAGGACTCAAATGCTTTTGTTAAGTCTGCTTAACCAGTGTGGAAGAAGGGCTCACCAGAAGAACAGAATGAAAAAAAAAAGTTGAGGAAAACACACCCACATATGCAGTGATTAGCGCTTGAGGTTTGCATTTTCATACGTGCGCGCACACACACACGAGCACACGCACATGATGTACATAAAGATATGTACATCCATCATGTGTATAGTATAGTCTACAGTGAGCACACATTATAGAATCAAAAATCAATTTATTTTTTAAGGAAGAAGAAAAAAGAAAAGAAGGAAACTGGAGGGCGTGGCGGGGGTCCCACAACGCTTCCGCTGCCCTGAGTGCCCTGGAGCCTGTTACGACACCACTGATACCCGCTCCCACAAGACAGATGGTTTTGTTGCCTGAGAGGGAGGTGGGTCTGGGGAAAACCGCGTCTCTGGGATATGAGCGGTGTGTGTGTGTATGTGCTTTTTTGTAAAGTGTTTCCTAAGTTATTGGTGGACCCTAAGGCCCAGCCGTAAGGCCTTCACTTATTTTTCTGGGCCGGCTGGCTAGACTTCCCAACGGGAGAAAGATCTTGGGAAAGAAACATCTGGGGAGCCCTGGCCCCTCCTCCCCCCAAGGAAGCACCTTGTTATTAACTGGGAATTCTTTATAGCTGGGCGGGAGGAAGTTTCTGGCTGTAAACTGTCATGCACGGCAGCCTTCATTGAAAGGACCCGGAGAGTGGAGACGCTTATCCTGAGAACCAAGGAACAAAGATCCAGAAAATCAGGCACAGAGAAGAAAGGAAAAATACGAGGCGGTGACAGTCGGGAGACCTCCGCAGCTACGGCGCAGCCCCTAAGCCCCGGCGTCTCGCCCAGCTGCGCGCTGAGCTTTCCGCGCGCCGCTCTGGAACCCTGGACCTTCCTTCTGGAGGGAAGAAATGTCGCTGCTCACGTTTGAGAGCTAACATTCTTTTCTGCCGGGGCTTTGTTCTTATTTGTCCGTGCCCCCTCCCGCTTGTGAAGCCGAATTGAAATCGGAACCACAGTTACTGGAGCGACCTGGTAAACCCGCGGGTCCTCACCCGCGCTTCCAGACTTTGGGAAAATCGACCCCGAAGCATCAGCGCCAAGAGAGCTCCCGCCTCAGGGGTCAAGGAGTGTCCTAAGCCTGGCTCCCGGCCGGGGGTTTTAGAGATCCCCCACTGCCTGGTACCCACGCTTCTTCCCCCTCCACCTCACACCCACCCCCCTTTATTCTAAGTGCGCAGGCTCGGGAGGTCTCAACCGCACAGATGACCTTTAGACATTTTTAATTTCTCCGGAAAGCCCCCCAAAGCCTATGGCCCGAAGGGCCCGGTGGAAGGCGACTCAGCAGGGTCCGGGTGCCGGGAGCAAATGAGGTCCTTTTGGTGCCTCTTTCCAGAAGGAAACTTTCCCCCTCGGGTCAGCTCCCCGGGCATTTCCTTGCATCCTAGACAACAAAAGAAACTGAGAAATGCGACAGTGACGGGGTGCGCCGGGCCTCGCGACTCCGCAGGCCCCATCTGGAGAGGGGCGGAAAGGCAGCAGGCCGGGGAGCGCGCTCACCCCTCCCCAGGGGGCTGCAGGCGCGCGGTCCCTCCCGCGGTCCCCCGGCGTCCTCGACCCCGGAGCGAGCCCGGCCCCGCGCGGGGCAGGGCAGGGTTAGCGCGGGGCGCAGATTCCAAGACCTCCCCGCAGAGCCAGCCCCCTTGCGAAGGCGCAGGGTTGTTCGCAATGGGTGCCCCGCCGATGCGTGGCTTTTCCCAGAGGGCGTGAGGTGGGGTGAGCGCCGAGCAGACGCGAGGCACCGAGGCTGGGACCACGCGCCCTCTTTAGCGAGCGATTCCGAGGCGCGCAGACCGCGTCCCGACGCCGAGCATCTGCTGCCGTCCCCCTTCCTGGGCTCCCGTTTTAGGAGGAATGTTATTGTCTGAAGAGGCCCTATTGAACTATTTCCTGCTCATTGTCACCTTTCCTTCGCTCTCCTCGCGGAGGTTCTCCCCGAAAGGTAATAAACCACTCGAGCCCCGCACGGCCGGGCGCTGCGGCCGGCCGGGTGGGGAGACGCACCTGGAACCCGGCTCGCCGGGAAAGCCCGGCCCGCCCCCTCCCACTCCCACCTTCCGCGAAAGCAGAGACCAAACCCCACAGAAGTGGAGCCAGCTCTCGGGTTACACTCCGTGCACGCACAGACCTCGTCCTCAGAGTCCTGCTTGGATAAGGGGGGAGCGAGAAAACATCCCCAAAGGGGTCGTTGGTTGATTTCGGCCTATCTCCCTCTCGGGGCTCTGGACGGGCCCGCGGGCAGACACTCCGAGCGTGGGCCCTCCCTTTCCAGACAGGCGAGGGCTGCGGAGAACAGGGGACGCCGGGTGGGCTGATCCATGGTCGCGGGTGTTAGCGGAGTCACCTGAAGCGCCGCGGGCCGAGGGACGTGTCGGGACGGGACCGGGCTCGGCGGCGGGCTGGGCCTTCGGAGGAGCGGAGACCAGCCCGACCCGGGCTAGGCACAGGGCGCGCCCTTAAGCGGGGCTGTGCGCGATGGTCGCTGGCGAGGGACGGACGCCGGCTCGGGCGCAGGTGAGAGCCGCGGTGCGACTCCAGGCTGGCACACCTGCGGGGTCCCGGCTGCGCTTCGAGAGAGAGAGGAGGGCCCCGCGCGCGAGAGCTGGGGAGCTTCGCGGGCAGCCGGGCAACTCCTCGGCGAGGTGCGTGCCGGGGCGAGCTCGGGAGCCCTGCCCGTCCATCCCCACCCCGTCCGTCCCCCATCCCCTCCCGGCCTTCGGGGCCAGCCCGGCCGCTTTGATGGAGGTGCAAACATTTGGAGGAGGGCGGAGGTGTAGGCGCTGGGCCGGGGCTCGCGGGGCCTGGCTCCGGATTTACAGAAAGCAGGCGCGGGAGCCCATTGTTGGCCCCCCGCCTCCGCGGCGCGCCCGGCTCAGTCTGATATGGCCGCTCGCGGCCAATGGGCAGCGGCCCCGGCACTTCAAAGGGCGCGCGGCCCAATCCGCCGCGCCCCCCTCGGCGGCTCTCGAGGCTCTATTTATGCCGAGGGGCGATTTTCTCTCCCCGGAGACCTCCTCCAGTAGCTCCTTGCGGGAGTTCAAGTGGAATAACCTTCCCCCCGCCCCTTTCCCCCGCCCCTCCCCCCGGATCTCTACCCTCGCCCTCCTCCCAGGTCTGTGCTGGCACCCGGGCGCCGTCGCGGGTCTGGGCCCGAGCGGCCCCTCTTCCTGGCAGAGCGGCCGCCTACTGGGGCGAAGGTGGCTCTCGGGTAGCAAGTCGGGGCTTCGGGGGGCGGTGGGGAGGGGGCGGGCGGGAGGATGAGCTCCCCCGGCGCCGAGGGCGCGGGGAAGAGCCTGCAGTACCGCGTGGACCACCTGCTGAGCGCCGTGGAGAGCGAGTTGCAGGCGGGCAGCGAGAAGGGCGACCCCACGGAACGCGAGCTGCGCGTGGGCCTGGAGGAGAGCGAGCTGTGGCTGCGCTTCAAGGCGCTCACCAACGAGATGATCGTGACCAAGAACGGCAGGTGGGCGCGCACCAGCCCGGCGTGTGCCACGCGCTCGGGCGGGCCGGGCAGCCGGGCTGGAGAGTTCCTTACCTTCCAACACGTTCTCCCGGTCTTCTTGCTCGTTTCCGCTCAGACTGGGGAACAGACCCTTGTGGCCCCTAATTGTCCCTCTGAGACTTCTTCGCGTTATCCTCACCCTTCTGGGCAGGAGGGACTCCCGGGGGACTCCCCCGAGCTGCGCCTCGCCCACGCTTGCCCCGCGGGCTGGACCCGGCTGCTGCAACCCTCCGCCAGGTCCTCTCCCGCCCCGCCTCTGGAGGCCGGGGGGTAGTGAGGAGGGCGCTTGTGGATCTAGGAGAGTCCGGGGAAGGGGGCAGCTCGGGCGTCCCTTTTGTAAGGTCCCAAGGGGGCTCCTCTTTGCTCCAAATGCAGATGCCCCTGCCTTCTTCGTTCTAACGGGTCAGATCCGGGGTCCTCCAGCTGCGCTCCTTCCTTTCCAGGAGGATGTTCCCGGTGCTGAAGGTGAACGTGTCTGGCCTGGACCCCAACGCCATGTACTCCTTCCTGCTGGACTTTGTGGCGGCCGACAACCACCGCTGGAAGTACGTGAACGGGGAGTGGGTGCCAGGGGGCAAGCCTGAGCCGCAGGCGCCCAGCTGCGTCTACATCCATCCCGACTCGCCCAACTTCGGGGCGCACTGGATGAAGGCGCCGGTCTCCTTCAGCAAAGTCAAGCTCACCAACAAGCTCAATGGAGGGGGCCAGGTAGGTGTGAGGGGGTGCGGGGACGGGGCGGCGGACGACGCGAGGAGGGGCCCCGAGACTCTGCACCTTGTCCCCGGGGAGCCTTGGAAGGGCGCTGCGTGCACGGATGTGACATCTGCCTTCCTCAGTTCAGCCTGCAGTGTTGTTTATAGTAAACTGACGACGGTAACACCAAGGCCTGGAGAGCGGGGAGAGGGCGCAAAGCCTCCCCTTTGAGCACTCAGGCAGATCTCAAGTTTTGGGGAACTTTTGCGTCCTAGCCCTCAACTTTCCTAAGGGTAGAGAAAATATCAGTCTTGATAGTCACCGGTCGCTTTAGAGCTGAATATGTCCACATATTTACTGCGTGGAGTCTGAACAAACTTGTAAATCTGTCCTTCTCTACAGAACGTCTTTACCTGGGGATTGTTACTGGGAGACCCGGTGTTCCCGTAAGCTGCGATCTCGCTCAGGCATTTAAAGCTGTCTGCAGCTGCCCTGGAAGCCTTAGAACTTTACCAGGTCAAAGCATTTTGTGATGGGCATTCATTGCCTTTAATGGTGTGCAGCATCTCACATTCCTCTTCCAAACTAGTCGTGAGAGCAGCACCTAATGGGAAACCTACCAACATCAACAGTAAAGACATTTTCCTGTGAGCTGCAGGATTTTCTGCATCTTGGATGTATTTTTCTCCTCCTCAGCAGGACATATGGATGTTTTGTTGTCTTAACGGTAGGACTTTGATGATCACCATTCCCGTGTTTATGTGTCTCAGATCATGTTGAACTCCTTACATAAGTATGAGCCTCGAATCCACATCGTGAGAGTTGGGGGTCCACAGCGTATGATCACCAGCCACTGCTTCCCGGAGACCCAGTTCATAGCGGTGACCGCTTATCAGAATGAAGAGGTGAGAGGGGCGCGGGCAGCCGTCGGTCTGGATGATTCTGGATGCTGGAGATTCCCGCGAATGCCAAGAGCCTGTGTGATTATTGTACTTTTAGACTGATAATTAATGCCTTTTCAAGTAATTTACTGTAACTATAAAATTGGGACAGCGGGAGAAAAGTTTTAAAATAAGTACTCATTCAAGCACTTTCCCCTTTAGTTTTCCATAAAAGCATCCAAAACTCGAAGCATCCACTAAAGGCTCAAAATGAAAAGATGAATAAAACATTTAGGTTAAAGGACTGTGAGAATTTACGAACGGGACTTCAGAGAAAGGGGGGCCTCTCCTTACTCTGGGAATCTTCCTGAAAGGGTTGGGGGCATCCTTCCAAATCTGTGGTGTGAAGCGTCAACTAGATGCAGAATACAGTTTAGTGCCTGTAAATCCATATCTAAGTCTGACCCCAAAGTACAGACGGTTTGTGATTAGCTGGTCAAGTTGTCAGTGTTGACTGCCAACTAGAACTAGCAGTCACTATTCCTAAGCAGACCCGGGTTATGTTTTGAGCCCTGTTTGTTTGGTTGATGCACACAGAATATTGTCAGCAGTAGGTTAAACTTAATGTGAATTCCACTCGGAAAATCAGCACTTAAAAGCTTTTCATAATTGTGCTCTTCTTTATAAAATATGACGATTACTCGGCTACTTCAGATCCAAATAGAAAAATGTACCTGGAAATAAATCTGATTATATTTTAATATTTAAAGGGGGGTGCTGGTGGTTCCTGATTTCTTGGTGCCAAGTTAAATCCTCTGGCGAATGAGCAACATACTAGTAAACGCAACTTCTTGTTTTTCAGATCACAGCTCTTAAAATTAAATACAATCCATTTGCAAAAGCTTTCCTTGATGCAAAGGAAAGGTGAGAGAATTCTAACTATACCTTTTGAGCAAAGAAGTGTGCAGAAAGATGAACTATTGCTGCAAATACTATGTTCTGAATGTCCTCCTTGACAATTCGCTGCACTTCTTTGGCAGAAGCGATCACAAGGACATGATGGAAGAACCTGGAGACAGCCAGCAATCTGGGCACTCCCCATGTACGGTTTGTTGCGCTCTGGCCAGATGCGCCTTGTTTCGGGGGCTAGACTGCTGGGAGCTGGAAGCTGGGGACGGAGCAGACAGGGCTTCTGGATGCGCGTGGGGAGCACGGCGCCGTTTGCTGTGCAGGGCACCTGGCCCTCAGCCCCTGCTCCATCTGGGGCTTGCGTATGTCCCCCCAGCCCACAGGGCTCCTGACAGAGAAGCCTGGGGAGAGTTTACTGGGGTTCTTTGGCTGTGCTTCAAGGCAGCTCCAACCGTGGCCTGGATGGATGGCTGACACCTTGATGTGTGTTTACACCCTGCTGTGTTGGGCAAGAGGAGAGCCCGGCTCTTATATCCACTTTGAGATGGTTTCTCTTTTTGTTAATGACTGAAAACTGAAGGACCATGTTTGGAACGATGCTTATGATCACGTGTGGTTTTCCCCTTAGCCTGCTTTGGTTCTGGGAAGGGCCCATCAGCTCATGCTGGAAACAGTGGAGCGTAGGATGGGAAGGTCTGCTTTAAGTCTAGCTTCCTTTAGGAGTTCCATGAGCCAGCGAAGTGATGCAGGTCTGCAGCAGAGTCTGTTAGGAGGAAGGGCTGTGTCTAGCCCTCCTCTCCACGCAGGGAGGGGACCCTGAGAGAGGAAAGTTAGTGTTGGCTGCTCACTTCAGGGGTCTGGAGGAACCGGCACGGCCGCCTTCTCAAACTGTGTGTATTTCTTTCTTTTTCTATTTCTTTTTCTTTCTTCCTCCCTCCCTCCCTCCCTCCCTCCCTCCCTCCCTTCCTTCCTTCCTCCCTTCCTTCCTTCTTCCTTCCCTCCTTCTTGCCATCTTATGGACTAATTTAACAAACAGCTCTCCTAAGTGGCTCATGGGCTGCCACGTCACAGAGCAGAATATGAACAACTGCTCTGGCAAGTGATGGAGCCCAAACTTTGCGGCCACATCTGGACCTTCCCCTCATTTGGATGTTGTCTGAAGAATTGTTTGTAGTTTGGGAATTGGAGCCAGAGTGGTTGTCCTCTAGTGGTTGTTTTTCTGATTTTTTTTTTAAAGTTAAAAAGGAAATGGAGAAGAAAGTGGAGTTTTAAAGGAGGGCAGGGCAATGTTGGAACAATTTTCTGATTGATGTGTAAGGCGGGGAGAGTGTGGGCCTAAAGCAGAAGAAAGGTGAGCAGAACATGGGTGCCCCTCCAGCCAGGACAGGAGCCCCTCCGTGTGACAGTGTGGGGTGGGAGGAGGGGCACGGAGGGGCTTCGCTGCACGGCTCGCCCCGTGTGTCCTGAATGCGCCTGGCTCTGAATCTGAATTCTGTCTCTTTTTACATTATATTCAAGCTCAGCAGTTAGGCCCTGAAAGCTAACCTGCCTGGGGGAACGGAACATCCCGTAAGAGGCCGGGAGGATTCCGGGGGCGTTGAGGAGGCCTCAGGGCTGGCTGAGGTCGGGGTCAGTCTCCCAGGGTTTCAGCTGTTCTGTGGGTTTCGAAACCTCGGCCAGCCTGTGGCACCTGAAGACTCCGCTGGGTCCTCGGTGTTCACGAATCCTGAGCAAAAGATCCACCACTTCCTGGCCTCTGCCCTCCTGTCTTTTACTAGTTTTTGTTTGTTTGTGTGTTTTGGGGTTTTTTTGGGGGGCCATGCCGCTCAGCTTGTGGGATCTTAGTTCCCTGACCAGGGTGAACCTGGGTCCTCGGCAGTGAGGGTGCGGAGCCCTAACCACTGGACCTCTGGGGGATTCCCCTCCTGCCCTTTACATAATGGAAATGATGCAAAAGTCAGGTACTCAGCATTCTTCTCTCACAGCAGGGGGGTGGTTGATTCCTGGAACCAGCACCCTGTGTCCACCTGCCACCCCTCACCCTCAGTTTGGAGGCCCCCTCTCTCTTCCCTCCACGCACGGCTGTGAAAGGTACCCGGCCCTGAGGAACCACCGCCCAGCCCCCTACCCCAGCCCTTACGCGCATCGGAACAATTCTCCAAGTAAGTCCTGAGCGGAAGTAGGCCCGGGCTTTGGGGGGTGGCCGGAAGACCTCTGGAAGGGGCAAGGCAGTGTGCAGGGCTCCAGAGAGCAGGCCCTTTATCGGCTCAAGAGGGACCTTCTTTTCATGTCCACGTTACTGCCGGCTCGACCACAGAGATGTCCAGTCCAGGGCGCCTTTAGGGCTGAATGTGACCGTTATTGCTCGAGCGTCCTTACTCCAGGACTAGGGGCCCATGTCTAGGCGCCCAGGTTTGGGTATTTTATGAAACCTTCGAAAGTGATGATGTCGGGCCAGCTAGGAACTCGAGCTACTAGCTTGACTGACACACGTGTGTTTCTCCAAGTGTGGTACCCGGGTCAGCAGCCCCAGTATCATCTGAAAAGCCCCCAGACTTACAGAATCAGAAGCTCTAGGGGTGGGCCCAGTCCTTGGTGGTTTAACAAGCCCCCAGGCGACCCTGCTGCAGGCTTGAGTCTTGTGATCAGCGGGCCAGACCATGAAGATCCCTGGACCTAATTCTCTCTAACACCACGGATGCCCAGACTTCATTTTGTCTGGCTCCAAAAGGAGGGAAAAAGCTAATGAACACCATAAAACAATGAAGCAATTAAAGCTGATTTGAAATGAAAGGAGCTTATTTGGGAAGGAAATAGTTGTCCAACCAGAGGCTAGAAGATCATATTTTAAATTTTGCCTGGTTTCTAAAGCCCTTTTAATTCTTAAGAAATAATCCTTTGGGGAAAAGGCAGGTTAAAATTACATTGATTTTATTTTTAAAGATAATTAATCCTCGATCATGTGATTGTAGGATTCCGTTTCTACAGGGCAGCTATTGATCTAATGATAAAGAAAAAGCCTGGGTACTGGAATATATTCAAATATATACATTTGACAATAAGTATTAGCCTTTGATGACCAATTTAGCAGGCTAGTGGACTGTTTTCTCTACTTAATATCACACACATTTTGTTTTCAGTGTTGGGTAGCTCCAGCTATTGGTAGTATTTCAATGCATTTTGTCACTCTTGGAAGATCCCATCAGTAATGACACTTTCTTACATCCCGTAGCCTATTCTGACAATTCTTCTGCATGTTTGTCCATGCTCCCATCCCACGACAATTGGTCCAGCCTTGGAATGCCTGCCCACACCAGCATGCTCCCCATGAGTCCGAATACTGGTCCTCCTACGGGCTCTAGGTAATGTATGTCTGGGGAATGACGCAAACTGTCCTGGGAACTCTGAGTGCCTATGACTTCATGCCATCTCACTCACTGGCCTCTATTCTGCCCTTCACTTATGGGTGTTGGGTTTTTGTTTATAACTTGACCATTTAGCCAGGTGTGTCCGGGGACCCCAGGTTACATGACTGCTGTGAGTTCCTGCTTCAGCCTGTTCTCTGGGAAGACCAGTTGCTCCCTCAGGCTGTATGGGAGCTGGGCTGTAATGGAAGGGAACCAGGGACCCTATCCTGGCTTGGCTATTTACTAGTTCTTGTGATGGACAAGTCTCTTGAGCCTTGTTTCTTCAAGAAAAGGGTACAAACTGGTTTTGCTTAAAAAAAAAAAAAAAAAAAAAGAAAAGGGTACTAAGTAACCCCAGCCTCAGCCTGTCTTTACAGGGTTATTGAGGTCAGTAGGTGAATTTTGCAGAAATGTTTCCAGAAACTTTTTTGACAGGCGGGTTTAAATTAAGGAAATAACTTTGTTGGATTTCTGTGGATATAGAATCAATGTTCTTAACGTATATGCTGGGTAACTTGTAAAGAATGATGACTATTTTCTTAACTTGAAAATTATATAGAGGGAGATTGGCTTAAAGAAATCAAGCCGGTCGGTAAATGTATTGCATTTCTTCATAGGATTATTATAATAGAGAACTAAAATAACAAAGCTAGAGGTCAGTCCACATTTTCTAATGAGGAAATGGGCTCAAAGATATTAAATGATTGGACAAGTTGGCTTACAGCAGACTGAGTCTGTAGACAAGGCATCTTGACCCCAAAAGCAACGCAGTTTCTGTGTACAATATATCGCTATTTGCCTAAGATCTTAATTCTTTATTTTTAGGAAACAGTTCCTTTAAAATAAGAATCTAATTGTCTACTGTTAAAAATAAAGCAAGCAATACATAATCAGCAAGCTTTTCCAGGGCTCTGAAGGCACCTAGAAAACTGCTGTAAATTGGATGATCTGTAGGTTACAAAGGCGCCCCCCCCTGAGGATGTTGGAGGATGTCAGTGCATCTTGGAGCCTTGTTTCTTTGCGTCTGTAAAATGGGGATGGTAACCTACCTCACTTAACTCAGGCCTGTTTGCACGTTCAAGTGCATCTGAAGTGCAGGGCATGGCTTGGTAAACTGTATAGCCCACGACAGCGTACGGTCTCATTATTCATTTATAAAAGGATTCTACTATAAGAGAGAGACATTTTCCTGAAACAAAATTGTAGCCTAGTGTAATGCTATTCAAGCCTGTGTTCCCAGACTGGGGTGTTTAATACCCATTTCCAATTCCTTCTTTCAGAGATGGGGAAACAGGGCCTCAGAGGTGGTCGCAGAACAAGGCTAACGTGATAAAGCTAATTAATTGGGGTTTGCTTCCGGGTCTCACTGCTGGTGCACTTCTTTCTGCCGTGGGTCAGGCTAACTAACGCTTGCTGAGATGTGGTGCCCATCCGGCAGCCCCTCGATGCTCACCCCCCACCACTCAGTGTTTGAGAAGCCTGTCGTCTCCCTCGAAGGAATCACTGCGGCGGGGGTGGGGGGACATGCTAGTTAACAGATGCTTAAGTACATCCTCTGAAACATCTGATTCAGTATATCTGAGAATTTTGGATTCTGAACATGAGCGCAAAGCTGGAGTATTTTGCTCTGCCAGGAGCTGTGTCTACGTCAGCAGCCTTCTTAGCTATTGATTTTGTCCCAATGATTTTGTTCATTGTTAATGCATGAGACAATAACTTCGATGCACGTCAGAGTGTGGTTTAATAACACAGAGGAAGTGGCCCGTTTGAAAGAAAGCTGCCATATGACCCACTGATCAGGAGTGGGATTTGGGGGGTTTGTTTTCCCCTCCTGCAGCTGATCTGCAGCCCCTTCCCAGGTCTCTGACTCGTCTGTTTCTCCGTTTTTCCATTTCAGTCAGTATCCCAGCCTGTGGTCTGTGAGCAACAGCACCATCACCCCCGGTGCCCAGACGGCAGGGATGTCCAACGGGCTGGGAGCCCAGTTCTTTCGAGGCTCTTCTGCCCACTCTGCCTCTCTCGCCCACCCAGTCTCGGCTCCCTCCTCCTCAGGATCCCCACTGTATGATGGGGCCTCCACAGCCACAGATATTGCCGACAGCCAGTACGACGCCTCGGCCCAAGCCCGCCTCCTAGCCTCATGGACACCCGTGTCACCTCCGTCCATGTGAGCCGGAGCCTGTGTCTTAAAGATGCAATGACTTTCTCGTGGCAGCAAGTCTTGATTTGATTGGTAGGCTCATGGGGCGGGGGAAGGGAATAAGGCCTATTAACCTCACTTTAAATAAGAGGAGAATACACGTTCTGTTATTTATCGAGAGCCCCACTGACACCACCTTTGTTCTTCCTCGGTGGTGGCAGTGCCGTCCTGGGTCCTCGTGTGCTGCAGGTGAATTCAAGTGTGGAAGCAATGCAGTTGGCCTAACTCGCCGTGATTCACAGTAAAAATGACTTGCTAGCATGCAGAAACTTTGTTTCTCGTACTGAACATAGGTGACTCTGGTACATCAATATGTAAACTCCACTGGTCCTACTCTAGTGAGATAAAAAGCACACTTTTAATTCTCTTCCTTGTTGCTTTCAAGTAGCCTTCAGGTCCCCTTTGTGGCAGGGGTCACAGTTGGAGCTGAGCTGTGAAAGACAGAATTAAATCATAGTTGAGGACGGCAGATTGTAGTTAAAATGGAAATGTCCAGCTCTGCCCACTAGAATGTGTTTATTTTACGCATACGTAGCTAATCTCTTGTACTGTTAAACCTACAACTGTTTATATTTTTCTTCTGACAATGTAGCCAAAGACAATCAGCAGAAAGCATTTTCTGCAAAATAAAGGCAATGTGCAAAATTTGGTTGGTCTAGTTACTATTCAAACTTCTCCTCTTTTGGAATGAGACTTTGCTGTTCCTTATAGCTGGTGGTTAAGACTGTCCTGGAGAAGCTTTTCAATCTGTTCCAGACTTTAGTATTTTACCTAATCAGTTGCAGGACTGGAAGTGAAATTTGCATATATTTATTTACTCAATGCTAATTGCCACAAAATGCAAACAATGTTAAAAGATTTTCAAGAGAGTTAAATAGTCAGCACTGAATCATGAATATGGTAATGACAGAATGTAGAACATACAGATGCCATAAAGATTAATATGGGATGTCTACCCCATTCAAGCAAAAATACATAAAATGAATTGACAAAATGTTACAGTTTATAAATGTAAGGTGTAGTCGCGACAGTCATTTAAACAATAAGGAACTTGTAAATATCTTTCCTGCAGCTAAGATTTCCCAGCAGCGAGCCAGAACCACGCTTGTGCTAGACTGGGGTAATTTCTCCATCTAGTGGCAGAATCCTTACTTTAATCCTACTGGTTCAAGCTTGATATTCTGAACCTCTGCTTTCTAAAAGAGTGTAAACTTAGAATGTAAGTGTAAAGGGCTGTATTTTTAGTGTGTCTGTGCCTGCTTTCCAAGTGGGACGTGCTTCTTGTAAACTATTTGCCACTTAAAGTTTTTCTGGGTTTTATTCCTACTAGGTTTTATTGCAACTCATGTAGAAATACCCCAGATCAGAAGATTTCTGGATATAAAAGTATTGGAAGAATATTTTTAAAAAAACCACTGCCCAAGTAGGACTGGGAAGTAAACTGGCCTCAGTGGTTTGGCCCCAGGCGTGAGGTCTACTGGAGAAGGGTGAGGGGCCTTAGGGAAGGAGGTGAGGGGTGGATGGTACATGCTGCAATCCCGGGATCCCGTAGTGCAGGTGTTTCCCAGGAAGCTTGTCTCTTCCATCACCCTGACTGCTCTCTGAAGGCTGAGACTATATTCCGAGGACCTTCCCCAGCGCCCGTCCCTTCCCAGGCCTTACAGAGCGCTAATGAGCAATGACTGACCTGTAGACGAAGAGGGGCCTGGGTCCACTGAGACTCGGATGCTGGGGCTTATTGAGGAGGTGCTCCCAGGAGCACCGCCGGGGGACGTTGCCCTGCCCCACGCTGGGGGCTGCGGGGAGACGGAGTCACACAGTCCTGACCCCAGGGACCTTCTACTTAGGGCTTTGACATGGTTGAGTTTCTAAAGGTGACCCAGAGTTCGAATTCAATGAGTTCATATTTTAATATACCAAATAGCATCTTTTCAGCTATGCAGTGGGGCAGTGGCAGCTGCATAGCACAAGGAGCCTGCAACTTGGTACAAAAGGCCTGGATATGAGTGTCCATTTGCCTCCCTTGCTGTGGGACCCCAGGAAAGTTAGTTACCTCTCCAGAAGTTCAAGTTCCTTATCTGTCAAGGTGGAGAAAGAAAAAACTGGGTGGTGTTAAAATGGATCTGTTTTATCCTGAGCACACATCAGGGCCTCAGTTTGTCCTATCGGCCAGTGGAAAAATGCTGTGAAATCTATCAAGAAGAAGAAACTTAACCTATAAGACACCAGGAATTTTCATCGACAGCATACAAAGGAAAAAGATTGTGTCACACAAGAGGAGGGAAAGAGGCCACCAGGGAAAGGAGAAGTAGAAGTTATTGGAATGACAGCATCTGAAGAGGATTTCACATTGTTGGGAGGGGCACGGCGTCTGAGCCTGGGTGACAGTAGAGACAGCAGAAGATGGCCACAAACAGATAGAGAACAGCTTACCCCCCTTTTATCCTTCCCTGCATTTTAACCTGTAATTACTGTCTACCACGGACGGACAGAAGATGTGTGTTAGCAAACATTATTCTTCTTAAAATAAAACTTGGCTTTAAAAACAAGAAAGGGGGCTTCCCTTGTGGCGCAGTGGTTAAGGATCCGCCTGCCAATGCAGGGGACACGGGTTCGATCCCTGCTCGGGGAAGATACCACATGCCACGGAGCAACTAAGCCCGTGTGCCACAACTACTGAGCCTGCGCTCTAGAGTCCGCGAGCCACAACTGAGCTGGCGAGCCACAACTACTGAAGCCCATGCTCCACAACTACTGAAGCCCATGCACTTAGAGCCCGTGCTCCGCGACAAGAGAAGCCCCCACTCACCGCAACTAGAGAAAGCCCGTGCGCAGCAACAAAGACCCAATGCAGCCAAAAATAAATAAATTTATTAAAAAAATAAAAATAAAAACAAGAAAGCACTGTAATTACAAAGACATTTATTAATGGGAATAGCAAAATCCCTTAGAAAACCAAAAATACAAGTAAAGCAAAACAAAACCTACAGCTGGACGCTTCCATGTGAGAAGGTGCAATGTCCCATAGGTGAACGCAGGGGAAGGGGGCCTGTAAGACGTCCGATCCATGGTATAAGGGCTGCAAGGAAGCGTCCACACCTGTTTTCTCTGCAGAGCGTCTTTCTCTGGTGAAAGTTTGAATGGACACATTTTCCCAGATCCTCAGTCCCATGTTTCCTCTTTCCTAAAGCTGGTCTGCTTGAGAAGGGCCTTGAGGTGGAGGGTCCCGCTTCCCAACCTTTCACTACTGCCCTTTTTCCACTTGGAAGAAGGGTTTACGGCTGACTCACCAGGATCTTCATTGACTTAGGTGTAAAAACCTCCGGACATCAAACGAAAAGACAATTGTTCAATTCTAAGGCCTCATAAAGGTTCCCAAACTTCCCTCCCCAATAGATCCCACTAAGAATCCACATGGTAGAGAATGCTCGCTTCCCGCACCCAAACACACATCACTTAGTTCCAGCCAGCCCAGAGAAAGCTCTCCGATCTGGCTCCCAGTTTTAAATTCCTGGGAGAGGATAACAGCTATCCTTTTGGGTGCTTATTATGTGCCTATCACTGTTCTAAGTACATTGCTTGTGTCACTTTGACCTCCTAAGAAACCTCTCCTCTTTTTACAGAAAAGCAGGTGGAGGTACAGAGCGGTATAGTATCTTGTCCAAGGTCATACAGCCAGCGAGTGGAGGGATAAGAGATGCTCCCGGGAAATCTGAGTGTGGAGCCCCTACTTGCTCCCCGTGTGCTTGGCCCAGCAAAGCAAGTCAGGCGCGCTCCCCCGGTCTAATCACGTGGGACCACGGAGGGTCGCGCAGGATGCACAGAGGTGCCTGCCATGGTACCAGGAGAAAGGTCTGGTGAGCTGTTAGAATCCCAAGAGGCATCTGATACCTTGGTGATGGTGTGCAGCGGAGACATGGCTTACCCTGCCTTACAAGGACCTGAGGCTGGATGCTGAGGTGGGAGCTGGGGATAGGGCACAGCGACCAAGATGCTGAGCTGTGAATGGACCGTGAAAGAGCAAGAGCTGCTCATGGGCCTGCAGAACATCCACAGCGAGTTAGTGGGTCACCCCAAACCTCCACGCGCTGCTGTTGCCAAGCACCTCCCACCCCGGCCCTCCCTCCCTCCCTTCACAAGTCTGTGTTGAATACACCTTATGTGCCAGGCCTGGGGATGGGTGTCAGAGGTGGTGAGGGAGTTTGTTACTTAACCCAAAATTGTGAAGATATTTTCTAAGTTTTCTAGAATTTTTGTGGTTCTTAGTTTTATACTTAGGTTTGCTCTGTACCATACATTTTTTTTTTCTAAGTATGGAATCAGGTAGGGGGTTACTTTTCATTTTTTTTCCATGGAGATGTCTAGTTGTTCCACTTACGGTTGTTAAAAAAAATGTTCCTTTCTACATTGGTTGACAATTAATTGGCCATACAGGTATGGGTCCATGCTTGACTTTCTATTCTGTTCCATTGATCTGTTTTCCTATCTTTATGCCAGTGTTTCACTGTCTTGCTTTTTAATTAATTAATTAATTAATTTTTGGCTGCATTGGGTCTTTGTTGCTGTGCATGGGTTTTCTCTAGTTGCAGCAAGCGGGGGCTACTCTTCGTTGTGGTGCGTGGGCTTCGTTTGTTGTAGAGCACAGGCTCTAGGCTCACGGGCTTCAGTAGTTGTGGCGCACGAGCTCTAGAGCACAGGCTCAGTAGTTGTGGGTAAGGGGTTAGTTGCTCCGTGGCATGTGGGATCTTCCCGGACCAGGGCTTGAACCCATGTCCTCTGCATTGGCAGGTGGATTCTTAACCACTGCGCCACCAGGGAAGCCTCTCACTGCCTTGCTTTATAATAATTCTTGAACTTAAGGAGTGGAAGCTCTCCAACTTTATTCTTCTTTATCACTTTATAATATATATATATATCGCTCACAAATGCTTATTATTTTTGGTTTAAACCATCAATGTATGATGTAATATTTACCCTTTCTGGTAATCTTCACCTTTTCCTTCAGATCTGGAGTTCCGTCTGGGAAATTTCTATTAGCATTTCTCATAGGATGGGTTTGCTGGAGAGGAATCCTTTCAGTTTTGGTCAGTGACTATCTTTATTTCACTTTCAATTTTGAATAATATTTTTACCAAGTATAGAATTCCAGTTTGTTTGTTTGTTTATATACTGTGGGTGTTTTTTGGTCATTCCCTTGTCTTCTGGCCTCCATTCTTTCTGGTGAGAAGCTGGACGTCATTCACATCACTATTATATATTGTGCTATACCTATATCACTTTACACTACTTTTTTCTCTGATGCTTTTAAGATATGTTATTTATCTTTTGTTTTCAGCAGTTTTACTATGATGTTCCTAGGTTTATTTTTCTTTGCATTAATCCTGCTTAGGGTTTGCTGAGGATTTTGTATCTACGAGTTAGTGTTTTTCACCAATTTTGGGAAGTTCTTAGCTATTGTCCCTTGATAGGTTTCCTCTGTTGCATTATCTCTCTCTTCTTCCTCTGGGACTCCAATTATTTGCATGTTTGATGTTGTCCCACAAATATTGTTTGCTCCTGCCTGATTTTCCTCTACTTTTTTTTCCTTTTATTCAGTTAGGATTCTTTTCATTGACCTGTCTTCGATTCACTGATTCTTTCCTTTGCAGCATCCAATCTACTATTAAACTTATCTAATGAATTCTTTATTATTAATTGTTTTGTTTCTAACATCTAGCATTCTAGAAACTGGTTTTAATTTTTAGTGTTCATGTGTCTGCTGAGTTCATGTGTTCATGTGTCTGCTGAGTTTAGCTGTCTCTTATACATGCTATCTTTTTCCACTGGATACCTTAGCATTTTTAACACAGCCATTTTAAAGTCTCTGACTCTTAAAAACTCTTTAAAACTTCTGAGTTTATTGACAACTTCCTTTTTTTAAAAACATGGGTCTCTTTTCCTTACTTTTTCATGTGTCTTGTAATTTTCCATTTTCTGCTGGATATTTTTGTAGAAAAGAATAGTAGAGACTAAAGTAAATAATATTTACCTCCAGACAGAGGCAAGATCTTATTTGATCAGGCTGAAGTGAGGGGATAAGCCAGTCTGATCTGTAATTCAGTGCAGTGTGGGTTTTGTTGCTGTTTCACTTTGATTCAGTTCACTACTGGCTTACACATTTTGATGGATGGGTCAGCAGAGCCTGGGATTTGAACACTGGCATGGTTCCAGGGGCTATCTCAGCTGTTTCACATCTGAGCTGTTGCCCTGCAACCTTGAAAGTCTCAGGACACCTAGGAAGGGATGCTTGCAGCTGTCTTGTGCACCTCTGGCCTTCTGAAAGTGATTCCCCGTCCCTGGGTGAGACCCAGCACACCTGACTGGGCTCACTCCCAGCTCTCATTCCCTGATCAGCTTTTGCTCTCAGCACCCAGTGAAGTGCTCAGTGGAGGCCTATGGAGAATGGCTGGCAGTTGGGAGCAGAGTTGACTCAAGACTCCGGCTACTCAGGATTCTATCTAGCCCATCCAGCTCACATGCAGATGTAAAAAATTTGGCTATTTCTTCTGACCCTCATCCATGGTAGATTCATCCTAGTCTTGCCATTCTGTCATGGGTGCGAGCATTCTTGGGTGTCTTCCCTTCTGTGAATGGCTTGTCACTTTCTAGACTTTAGTTCATTTGCACATCTTTGTGTCCTCAGAAATCTGAACAAATTTTGTGATTTTGTAGCTTATCTCTTTTTTCTCATTAAGTTAAAATCAATGGTCTCAGGCAACTTGTTTTTTATTCAAAACAGAAAGAAAAACTCCTCTGATGTGTTAATGTGTTATTCACCTATCAAATGCTTTCCTTTTTCTTTCCTCTGATTTTTTTTTTTTTTTGAGATTTAAATGTCTAGGTACCGAGCTGATTACTTTTTCATTGCTCATCTTTACATAAAATGAGATTTTTTTCCTGGCCATCTATTGAAAGGAAAGTGTAAGACCATGCTTTACACTAGCAGGAATTTCCCTTGTTCCCCAGATGTGTGTATGTACACGTGTGTGTGTGTGCATGTGTGTGTGTGACCATGCATGTCTCTAATGGAGACAGGTGAAAAAATGTACTGTGCTTATGATGTGGTGACACTCTTCTGTCTCTATGACACACTTATTCCTTCCAATATAACCTGTCTGTGGATGTCCTCACTTCCAATTTAACTTCTTGATTTTTAAATTCCTAATGATCATAATTTAAGTCTGAAGTTCTTGAGCACTTCTTTTTGAAACATATAATTTAGCATGTAATTAAATGTATAGTAATTTGTATTGCAGTCTGACTTCCATGGGTTACGTTAACCACGTAATCTGAGTTTCTGGGGCTTCATCAGAGTAATAACCCAGCTACTATTGACTCTCATTCTCAGGCACTGAAGTAGTGTTCTGGATTCCTCAAAATTTCCCTCTCGTAATTTTGCAAGTCCTTGGGACAGTGTTCTTTCTCCACCGAACGGTGTCTCCAGAGCTGGCTTTAGCCCGTATGGAGTCCTTGTCATATCAGAGTGAAGACCTGCTCTGGACCGATGCAGCCATGTTGGGTGGGCAGCATGGGGTGCCAGTGGGCTTTTGGCCACAACTCTCCTCTCCCTGGTGCACTCAGACAGACACATCCTGCACTATTATATACAGTACCTGCCTCACCTGGAGACTCCTGTATTTTTAAAAATCTGGGTGTGCTGCCATTTGTCAAGTATTACGTCTCTGGCTGAACACCGAAGGCTTTCACTGAAGCTGTCCTTGCCTGGGGGCCACCAGGTTTGCCTTAGAACCCTTGCAGTGCCAAAGGTGAAAGATGACTGGCATATTTGGGGAAAGCGTGCCCCTCTCACTTTTGTATTTCACTCTGTAAGAGGAGCACCAAAAATTTTTTGTTTGTCCCTTAGGGATTAATAGAATTTTTAGTGAAATGTTTTCTTTTTTTTCTAATTCGAAAAACCCTTACAACTGTCTTCTGCCTAAGGTACAGACATTGGGATGGAAAGAGACATTCACTACAGCACACAAAATGACAGTTAACACCTTGTTCCTGGGTCAAGCCCATCACACCGGGCTCTTCAGCCGTCATAGAAATCAGCTTCTACCAGATCCTTGGCTAAACAGGTGCAGGTATGTGTGCATGCGATTAGGTACAACTTAGTGCCTCAGCACTGGGCCCTTGCAGCAGTATTGCTCCAAAATCCACTGAAAGCAGGTTGCATGTAGGGGGCATACCTACATGCCTTTCACTCTTGACTCTTCCTTGCAGCCCACCAAAATTCTAAGTCCACACAGCTCAACGAATATTTTTACTTGATTTAATGTATATGGGATCTGAGGCTCTGATTAGAATTTATTTATACCCAAGAGGGGTGTGAGTTTTGCAAAAACCACATGGCCCCAAACAGTCCTGGGTAAAGTTGGACCTTCTTTTTGCATCACATAGTGAGAACCTGGCGAAGGGTAGTCCAGGATTTACGATAAAGCTTCATGGTGCTAACGGGAGCCCAGATTCTTTTCTCTGCTCCACAGTCTTTGCCACGTTGAATTTAACGCTTATGTTTTCGCCTTGTCGGGGAGCTGCTACATTTCCAGGCCTCCAGTGCGGGAGGCTGAAAAAAGCTCTACAGACAGCTTTTATAATCTCTGTGGTAACAACAAACAAGGTAAAAGAGGGCTGAGTAAGCTAAGAAAATGTGCAGATTACTGAAGCTTCTCTAGGAAATGGAGCTTCCAATATGACATGGATGTTGAAATGTTGACAAGTGATGGTGGTGGCCAAGGGAGTATCTTTCGGGTCCTTCGCGAATGATACCACCATCTATATAACCTTTTGTCCAGCTCCTTCTCAGATGGTACTACATATTGTGGCTTCATCCTCATCCTTTTTAATTGCTTTGAATTTATCCCTAATTTTCTAGAAACAAGAATTCTGCCTTATTTTCTGCTTAGTAATGTTGCTTAATAATATACTAGAAGACAGACCAAAAATGGTTTGAAAAATTACATGAAGTGTAGAACAGATTTCTTTTTTTTTTTTTTTAATTTTATTTATTTATTTATTTATTTATTTATTTATTTATTTATTTTTGGCTGTGCTGGGTCTTCGGTTCGTGCGAGGGCTTTCTCTAGTTGCGGCAAGTGGGGGCCACTCTTCATCGCGGTGCGGGGACCGCTCTTCATCGCGGTGCGCGGGCCTTTCACTATCGCGGCCCCTCCCGTTGCGGGGCACAGGCTCCAGACGCGCAGGCTCAGCAGCTGTGGCTCACGGGCCCAGCTGCTCCGCGGCATGTGGGATCCTCCCAGACCAGGGCTCGAACCCGTGTCTCCTGCATTAGCAGGCAGATTCTCAACCACTGCGCCACCAGGGAAGCCCAGAACAGATTTCTTTCATGACCTTGCTCTTCAAATCATCTCCTGCAGCCCAGATAGGGCTTCCAGAGTATTTCTGACTATATCATGTTCTTTTAGGCAACTTCCCGCAGAACGTGGACATACCATTTCTACGGCAATATTTGGACAAGCTATTTTCCTGTCAAAGACCAAGATTTTGTTAAAATCATTTTTGTTGATTCATTTTACAGAGACAAGAAAGCACTCCCCCGACACAGAGCTACGACGTGTCTCTGGTAGGAATCGGGGCTGCCCTGAGGCCAGCGCACATGGGGACAGGGGGTGCGTGGCTCTGATCTCCCACTGCAGGCTGCGCCTCCTTCCAAGTTTTGTGTGTGTGCTCTGCTCTTAGAGGCCTAGTGTGTAAATGGATGCCATTCCTCACCTATGTAGGAGAATGTTCTCATCAGGAAAAACACATAGTTCACACAGCGTAGAGGAAAATTCCTTGGGTTTGAGTGACTGATGGAAGGTGGGCTGAAAACCAGGAGGTGGTGCGCATTCCAGTTAAATGGTACATGTTTCTGAAGAAAGTGGTACATCTTCAGAGTGTCTAAAGGGCTCGTTTTTGACACAGATAACTAGCTATGGTTGAACCATGACTTATATCTGACTTTTTAAATAAAGTGTCTCATAAAAACAATTGGCATTCGTGTGACTTGTTTTTAACACATATTTTCATATTAGGGAAAATGAATACCCTGAAGAACATACCCAAAGAACAGTATTTTGTGAACTAAGAATGTTTCTGAGATGGTTTTACATTGTTATTCGATATATTGAGATGAGATTAAAGAAAGCACAAATTATTTTAGAATTAGAAATAACCTAGTTTTGTTGTTTTCAAAAGAATGCTACTATGTTGAGAGTATTCAAAAGCAAGAAAGGATTGCATTTTTAAGAATCTTGTATTAGAAACATTGTAAGCACTCATGAAATATGAATTATTTGTTTGCAATTTTTAGTTTACTGTACTACCAGAAATAAACTATTTTGTGTGTTACTTAATTCTGGGCTTCAATTTTTGGTTTTGAAAATGTGTCCACTATATCTGTGTAAGTTTTGCAAGAAACAGATTAGCATAATGGCCTTAGTCTTTTTTTTTTTTTTTAAATTTATTTATTTATTTATTTATTTTTGGCTGTGTTGGGTCTTCGTTTCTGTGCAAGGGCTTTCTCTAGTTGAGGCCAGCGGGGGCCACTCTTCATTATGGTGCACGGGCCTCTCACTATCGTGGCCTCTCTTGTTGCGGAGCACAGGCTCCAGACGCGCAGGCTCAGTAGTTGTGGCTCACGGGCCTAGTTGCTCCGCGGCATGTGGGATCTTCCCAGACCAGGGCTTGAACCTGTGTCCCCTGCATTGGCAGGTGGATTCTCAACCACTGCACCACCAGGGAAGCCCATGGCCTTAGTCTTAATGAATAGTTTCATGTATCTTGTTTCATTTCTGCATGAACACCGTTATGGAGAAGCACACTGAGTATAATAAGATAAATTCTATTTTTGAATAGTTATTCCCCTCATGTCTTCTTCCTTGGTCAGAATTAGTTCCTTTCCATAACATGGATAGTTTTTCCCTCTGTTCTTCCCTTGGTAACTTCTCACCTTCTGTTCCTTTCATAGCATCTCTTCCACAGTTTCATTTTCTGTTTCTATTACAGATATTGACCTTTCAAAAAGTCAGACAGAACCTTGAAAAAGCCTGGTCATCATAGCTCACAGACTCACTCACTCTGCAGACTCACTTACACTGTGCCAGGAATTATACCTAATAATGTGTTCTTATTTTCTCTCCACACTAACCCATTGGGGCAAGCGCCGTTCCTACATGCAGTTTATACGGCAGAGGCCTGGGACCTCAGAATACAGCACATTCCCAAATTCAGATGTGAACTACAGAAAACCAGAGGAGGACAAAGGGAAATCAGCATGTCAGCCTTATGCTGGACAGTGAAATGCCCTGCCATAGCTATCTGTCACCACAACAACTTTGATGGGGTAGGGGTTACATAACTACTTTTATAATCTTACTGCATCTTGGAGTTTTCAGACGCTTGGCCAAGCTTACTTACTTAATGGGTCGCTGAAAGTGAAACCCAGGTCTGTGCCTGTCTCTAAAGCCCGTGACCTTTCCACTACTTCTTGCCCAAGATGTTTGCAGGGACAAGATAGTTACCATGGGACGTGGTCCCTCTCACCTAATGTAACTAAATTAAACTTAGATAGTTGGATTAGTCATTTTAAAAGTCATTCTACATAACTCTTTAAAGTATGACAGTGTATGCTTCAAACGGGACGACACTTGGCTCAATTGCTCAAAATTTCTTACCGTCTAAGTTTAAAGTATTAGTGTGAAAACTGTTTAGTTCTTTTCTTTATCGTGGTAAATTAATGCCATGGATAATGCATTTGAAAACAGTTTCCAGTGGATAACACTGAACGTCACAGAAAAGATTTAAAAAATCCTGAAGATGTGATGGAACCATATTTACTGAGATGGTTTTCTAGCTTCGTGTAGGTAAAGCCACAGGGATTTTTTACCCCTGGTGTCCATGTGTTCTTGGGCGAGGTGATCAGCACAGCAGAGTGAGTGCACGTCCCAGAGTGGTGGCTGGGTTACCTTCCGTGGATGACGAGGTGGCCAGGGTGCCTAATTGTTGCTTTCTGTACAGCTAACTGAAAGTTGGGTGGGCATAGGATTCTCCCAGGGCGAATCTGGCACTGGTGTGGATATTTTCTTCATGTCATGGTGACGACTCATGAAAAAGTTTCTGATGGAATTTTTAGGAAGAGAACATGTTGAGTTAGAATTCTTTTTTTTTTTAATTTTCAAAATTTTATTTTATTTATATTTTTTATACAGCAGGTTCTCATTAGTTACCTATTTGAGTTAGAATTCTTTAAGATGGATTTCTCATTTGTTTCCAAAACACATTTTAGGTCCCATAACTTTTACATTAGATGTGGCTGGTGGTGTAGCGTCGTCCTTCTGGGTGTGGGCGGGGTGGCAGTGGATCAAAAATTTCAAGGGGAGGAGGGTGATATACGACTCTGCTTACTGCAGCCCTGACTGTGAGAACATTCCCTCCAGATGAGGCAGACAGAACCCATGTGTGTTCTTGAACGCGTGGTTATTCAGGAGGGTAAACAGGTCTGACTGCAGGGCTCCTAAGGCTGGTTGAGTGACTTGCAAAGGTAACTGGGCACAAGTTAATAGTGGGCCCTTGTTCTGGATGCTTTACTAGGTTGAAGGAAAGTCTTACAGTTCTGGATCCAAGGACAGTGGGGGCAGAGACGCAGTGGGAGGGAGATGAGCTGGGGCCTGGGGCGTGGAGAGAGGATGCCCGCCAGCACCCAGGGCTGAGACCTGGCCTTTGCCTGACTTTTGGTCCTAAGGATAACCGTTGAGATATGTAGCATTGCCCTCGATATTTCACATATCTTACTGTACGTGGCCGAAGCCAAATAGCATAGCTGTTGTGAACGTGGGTAGTAATCGGCTGGGATTGAATCCACGCTCATCCAGCTCCAAAGCTGGTGATTTTCTGTGACTCTAGGTGGTCTCTCTTTCAAGTACAAAGTACAGGGGCAGATAAAGAAGTAATAATACGAAGCTCACGGTGCCATGGGATAGACATGAACTGAACTTCAGTGACTACCTGCCGAGCTTCTCTGCTCACTGCCCTCCGCCCAGCCCACCACTGCTAACGCCTGACCTGCTCTTCTCGGTCCTGCTGGCTCTCCCACAAGCCCCGCACAGACTGGCCCCTTCGGAACTCTCTCCCGCCCCCCATCACGCCAACAGTAATTTGACTTCCTTACTTTACCTCCTAGGTAAAGACTTGTTTTCCCTTTGAATAAAACTATCAGGATCAGAGACTCTTACCCTGTGTGTCTGACCTGCAGAAACATTTCGTTTGGTCACCTAGTTTTAAAAATAATTTGAATTTAAATGCCTTTTCCAGGTAGGTCTCATCAATGCCTGGTACTCTGTTCTGCTTTTTTAACTAATTAACTGTATCTTCCCGGTTCTTGCAAACACTGAATTGAGACCCTTTTATATAGAGTGTCATCTGTGGAAAAGAAAAAGTCATTGTCTCACGGTGGTCCCATTTCTCAGGCGAGACCATTACCAGCTTCTCACTCAGTTGTACTTCGTTTTCGGTGGTTTCATTTTTTACTTTAAATTTTTTTCAGTATTGCATATGTTAGGTTTTGCCTTTTGATTCGATTTGAGAGTCTGTATTTTACAAATGAGGTTAGTTCAATTGCATTGATTGTTATGGAGGATGCTTTTAGTATTTTGTCATGATTTTAACGTTACATTTACTATTTTTATTGCTTATTTAAAACATGTTTTCCACTAAATTGATCTGTGTTTGTGTTTGTGGTTGTTTTGTTTTACTTGTGTACTTCCAGTAAGCTGGACATTTGTATTTTGTTCTAGCAGTTACTTTTATTACTATCCATTTATACTTCCTGTTCCATCCTTTTATATTTAAGTGACAACTTGGCTTGGTAGAAAATTTATCGGTCACATTCTTTCTTAGAAAACCTGTAGATGTTTTTCCACAGATGGATGGAACGTTTCTAGGAATTATTCTGGAGCCAGTCTGATATTTTTCTCTGACAGGTGACTTAGTCTTTTTTGTCTGGATGTTTAAAGGTTTCTTCTTTACCTTGCTTTTCAGTAACATGTGAAATGTTCGGTGTCTGTTTTTCAGTGGCTGCTGTGGACTTTTCAACCTAAAGAATATATTTAAAAAATTTCTTCTAACTTGTTGCATATTTCTGTATAATTTATAGCTTGACACTTGTCCTGTTCTTTTGGTTCCCTGTTTTGGCGGTATCTGTTATACATTTGTCATGCATTATATGCATGTCATTTGCACTCATCACTTTTACCTTTACTTCTTTGAATCATTATTCATTCCCACTTTATTCCGCTTGCTTCTGAATTGTGTCCTAAACCTCACTACTGTGTCTTAAGGAGTTTTCCTTCCGCTGCCATCCCCATCTGAATTTCTGTGTGTATTACAGACACACTGACTGTAGTTCCAGCAGTCTCTTTGACCTTAGGTGGGAGCCTTGTGACAACAATGATAGAGAAGAAATCTAGAAGGACCTGGGCCTCTAAGACATCATGGACCTTCAGTACAAGCCTTGAATTGCCTCCTTAGAGATTTATACGTTAGAGAAAATTAAACTTCAATCTTTTCAACCTACTGTAATTTGAGTTTTCTATTTTGTCTAGTAAAACTTGTCTCTTACCTGATATAACATGGATGCATTAGAAATTACCTAATTATGGACATTTATCTTATCTGTAGTATCTTGCTGCAAAACATTGCTGAGAAAAATAAAAGAAGATCTAGGTAAATGGAGAGATACACTATGTTAACGGATTAGATTAGAAGACAATATTATTAAGATGCTGGTTCTCCTTAAACTGATCTATAGATTCAAGGCAATTTCAATTAAATCCCAGCAGGCCTTTTTTGTTAGGTGTTGAAAAGCTAGTTGTAAATTTTAAATGGAAATGAAAATGACCTAATATAGTCAAAGTAACATTGAAAAAGGACAAAATCCTAAATGATTTCAAGACATATCATAAAACTACATTAATCAAAGCTGTGTGTTACTGGCATAAAGATAAAAAAGATAAATTAAATAAAATAAATAAAAACTATAAAATAGATCCACATATCTATAATCAATTGACAAAGGTGCAACGGCAATTCAAGGATAATCTCCTCAACAAATGGTCCTGGGGCAATTGGTAGCCATATAAAAACAAAAACAAAAGTGTAAACACCTACTTCTCATCATTTAAAGCATCAACTTGAAATAGGCCCCAGGCCCAAATGCAACAGATAAAACCATAAAACTAGAAGAAAACAGAGTAGACAAGCTTGTGACCTCAAGTGACCTCAACTCAAGTGACCTTGAGTTTGGCAAAAATTTAAAGAAATTTAAACCCCAATGCCACAAATTATAAAAGACAAAAAAATCAATAAGTTTGACTTCCTCAAAGTGAAAATGTTTGCTGTTTAAAATACCAATACATGGTTATGAAAATGAAAAAGCAAGTCACAGCCTGGGAGAAAATATATATCCAGCAAAGGACTTGTACATATACAGACCTCTTACTGATAAATTATATGAAAACAAACAACTCATTTAAAATGGACAGAAGATTTGGACAGACACTTCACAAAATAAGATATATAGATAAAAAAAATGAAAATACACTGTATATAATTATTATGGAAATGCAAATTGAAACTACAATGAGAAACAACCACACACCTGCTATCATGGCTAAAATTTATAAGACTGATTGTAATAAGTATTGACAAAGATTTGGGAACTCTCACACACTGGTGATAGCAATGTAAAAGTGTACATCTACTCTGGAAAATGTTTGGTAGCTTCTTTAAAAATTAAAGACATATCTATATGTGGTCCAGCTTTTCCACTCCTAGATATTTGTCCAAGAGAAATGGAAATTTTGTTCCACAGAAATACTGGTGTACAATGCTTACAGAAGCTTTATTTGTACTACCTAGCAACTGAAAACAGCCCAAACGTCCATCAACAGGTGAATGGATAAGCATATTTTGGGTGTATCCACACAATGGAATACTACTTAGTAATAGCAAAGAATAAACTATTTATACATGAAATAACACTGAAGAATCTAAATATAATTATGTTGCATAAAAGAAGACAGACAACAAAAAGGACATAGTATATTATTCCATTTATATAAAATTATATAAAATACAGTTACAGAGAACACATCTGTGGTTGCCGCAGGGTGGAAGTTGGGAGGGAGAGATGGGTCACAAAGAGGTACGAGAAATGTTTGGGTGTAATGGACATGCTCATGACCTTGATCGTGGTGATGACCTCACAGGAGCACACACATGTCAAAACTCATCAAACTGCACAAATTGAACATGTACAGCTTATTATATGTTACTTATATACCAGTAAAGCTGTACAAATTTGAAACAAAAAGAGCTTTCAGATGTGCGGTGGAAGGGTTTGGGAGTGCACGGAGCAGAGGAGAGGGTCTGGGTGAGGACGATCTGGGTGACAGAGTGACTTGGTGTGACAATCTCTTGGAAGAGTCAGCTCAAGCTGGATGATCCTGGGGATACTGGCCACACCTTTGTCCTGCAGAGGCTGGTGTGCCCCCCCCAGGATGCAGGAGGGCAAAGCCTCCGCAGGGCACTGCTCTCAGGCAGGAAGGGGGCTCTGGGACCTGGGGTGGTGTGGGTGCAGGCGGGAGGCTTGGCCTACCTGGGGCAGGGGTCAAGGAGATGATCATGTGATGGTCACTTTACATACCACATACATACTCATATACATATATACATATTCATTTAGGCATACACACACATAGCCATATCCGTACACATAGGTACATATTCATATAGGCTCACATGCACACATATATATTCATATAATGTACATATAGTTATCTTATACATATACATAATGTACATATTAATACACATATACATATTCATAAACATATATACATATCCACACACACATATATTTTAATTTTTATTTTATTTTACTTTTTCCCAACCAAAAGCTTTATTTCGGCAAGGGTGAAATTAAAAGGAAAATAGCGATAAATGTCCTTTAACTGTGAATAGTGTATACAAGTGCACAAAGAATAACACAAAGAATAAAATGTTTCTTGCTATTTTAAAAGTTCACCTGTCAGGAAAACCCAGTCAGGAAAAACTTAATCATTGTATTTTTAATCTTTATTACAATTTATGAGGTTGCTCTTCTCCTCATTCTGCCAGTGAGCAAAATACACTTCAGAGATAGGAGGGAATTTGCACAGTAAAATTCACAATTAATACTACGTAATTAATGATGAACACATGCAGTCCTGATGGCCCCCTTGCCTGAGTCTGGAAGGGGAAGCACTTCCTCAGCAGCAGTCCTGGGAGCCTGGCCCCGTGCCCTTGATCCTTGATCCTGTGTGGCCAGCCTGGCCCGGCCCGAGGCTGACGGAGGCCCACTGCCCACAAAGGACCCTTCTTAGCGGGCTGAGCGCTCCCCCCGCTCCCGGCACGCCCATTATCCCCACGCCTCCAGACGGCCCGTCCCCTCCACTGCAGACTTGGCATCTGTCACGTCCACCGTCCTCCAAGCCGTGACTCAGCTTCTGTACGTGCCCCACGGTGCCCCTTGGAATTCGGGGGTGACACCTTGCCAGTGTATCCCGCGCGCTCTCTCTGCAGCGCTGCTCAGATAGACGGGACAAGGAGCTTATGTGTCTGAGAAGCAGGTTGGCTTCATGGAGACGTGCACAAACAAACTGCTATGTGTGGTTTCTAAGTTGTTTGCCCTCCTCCAGGCCTACGAGACCTTGGGGTGACGGGAGGGGACGTCGGCTGTTTCAGGAACTTGCTGATTTTCACACAGCTGTCATACTCTGGGAACACTTTTTACCTGGGGGAGGGGGCAGAAAGTTGATCCCAGTAACTGGAAAAACGACGCATCACTCTCTCCCAGCGTTTCCCGGGTGCAGCCTCGCAGCAGCAGGGACAGAGCAGTGCTGGGTGGGTGACACTCCCAAGCTTCCCACCTGCTGCAGGAATCCTGGCTCCCCTGCCCCCATATTCCCTCACCTCCAAGGAAGCGCCGTGGAGGGAAGTCTCAGCCCAGCGTGCCCCCTGCCCCAGCCCCGGGCAGTCATCACCTGTCACTCCTCTGGCCCCGGGACTGAGTACTGTCACCACCGTCACCACGCCCTGTCCTCCAGAAAGTGATGCTGGTGGAAACGCAGCGGGTGTCAGAAGGGATGTTGCCTCCCCTGCTGCCCCAAGGCACTTGCACTCCAGCCCCAAGAGGGAGAGTTCCCTGGAAGAGTGAACAAGATTCAATGCAGCTGAGGCGCCAGGGGCAGGGGGGTAAGCGTGGTCAGTTTGCCCCACATGCCACAAAACCAACACTGAGATGCAGAGGTTTGCTGTGGAAAAAGGGTTGAAACTCGAGGCAACCACACAAAGAGATGGGAGAACAAATCTCAAATCACTTCCCCCCAAGCTCCCCGGGCCTCTGACCACCCTTTTTCTTTTTCCCATAAATATCCGGAGCCCTTTGCCTTCAGGAGGAATATTTGAGATTTGCCCAGATGCAACCGCGCTACAGACTTCTTCACGGGATGCGTGCTCAGAAAATGACAGCGTTAGCCAGCTCTGAGGGTGGATTTTCTGGCTCTCTGACATCAAATGGTCACCTGTCGGACACTCGCACACGCCCAGTTGGAGGGTCGATGGGTCCCAACCAGTCTTAACCAGCTTGGACTGGAACTGGACACAACTGACTCCAAGTTCCAGAAAAATAACTCAAGCAAACATCTTAATGTTTAGCCTACATGCCTCTTGGAGGACATGCAAGTTTTTGTAAAAACAAAGAGAGCTCCATCAGTGAAGGCAGGTTCATTATTTATTAAACCAACTACAGTTTAATGGATCTAACTGATGACTACCCTCACTTTCAAGAGTGACACCCAGGTCAGTTACGAGGGAGAAGGGAGATGATGACAGGAGTAGCGGAGCTAGTGGACACTGGGGGAGAGCACGTCAGGTGGGAAACAGACGAGTGTAGACATATCGTTTGATGCAGCTGTGAGATTTTCACATGGATTCGTCAAATACCATTTTAGGAAGTCTGAGCTGGGTATAAAAATCTGGGAGTTGTTGTGCACGGGTGGATCATGAAGTCAAAGAATGGATGAGGTTTCTTAGCAGACTTTGAGGTGAGGCACAGAAGAGGGTTCTGCATGGAAATTGGAGGGACTTCTTGTTGTTGTTGTTGACCAAACCGTGTGGCTTGCAGGATCTTAGTTCCCTGACCAGGGATTGAACCCTGGCCACGGCAGTGAGAACGCCGAGTCCTAACCCCTGAACCGCCAGGGAATTCCTCAAGGAGGGACTGTCATTTACAGATCAGAAAGGACAAGGAGCTGGCAAAGACCACAGGATGGTGACATGGAAGGACTAAAACAGCACTGAAGGACTGCCAGATGCGGGGAGAGAACGTCAGCGGGGACGTAAGCCCTGCCCAGTACGATGAGGACTGAAATGTGGAAGCAAATCCTAAGAACCAGCTTTAAAAGAAGAATTGCTAGAAAAACAGCTCAATTTTCCTCCTGTTTATTCTTTTTTTTTTTTTTTTTTTTAATTTATTTACTTACTTATTTATTTCTGGCTGTGTTGGGTCTTCGTTTCTGTGCAAGGGCTTCCTCTAGTTGCGGCAAGCGGGCGCCACTCTTCATCGCGGTGCGCGGGCCTCTCACTATCGCGGCCTCTCGTTGCGGAGCACAGGCTCCAGACGCGCAGGCTCAGTAGTTGTGGCGCACGGGCTTAGTTGCTCCACGGCATGTGGGATTTTCCCAGACCAGGGCTCGAACCCGTGTCCCCTGCATTGGCAGGCAGGTTCTCAACCACTGCGCCACCAGGGAAGCCCCCTCCTGTTTATTCTTATCCGTCTGCAAATCTGCCGTGGCTATTCACCTTGGCTCTCTGCAGTGTTTTATTGGATGTTCAATAGCAGTGACCAGAATCAGGAAGCCATATGAACCTTGTGTGTCTGGTCCAGGGTCCATCCCGCCCCGGAGGCCAAGAAGCAGTTAGTAAAAGCCAAGAGGAAGCTGAGATGACGCCTCGTTGTTGTCCCTCAGGGTTGAAAGAAGTACGAAAGCAATCTGGCGGTCTGAGGGATTTGGGTTCACAACTGTTTCTTTCCTCTTGTTTTGGCTCAATCCACATCCACTCCTGCCGATAAGAAAGCAGAAAAGCTGTGAAGATTTTGCTTGTGTCACACAAAGATTAAAGCAAGAAGAAAACAATGGTCTCCATAGGAATCTAGAGAAGTAGGAAATGTCTGGGGGAAAAATGGTGCATGGTTGCTAGGGACTGACTACTGTTCTCTGTTGAAGCTATGAGTTATCAATACCGACAAAAATAGTTCACAGGAGCCTGCTGAGCCCGGGCAGAGAGTCTCACTGCACCCTCCTGAATGGGCAGATGGTATCTCTCTGTGAACACAAGACAGCTCTAGGCACGGAAATCACGGTTTTTGAAGGATTTTCCCTCCTTCTCCATCTGATTCCCCTTTCTTCCATCGCAGGGACACAGGGCATCCCACAGAAACACTCTTTTCCTTGGAGGCAACCCGCAGTGGAGAAAAAAGTACCACCGCAAAGCAAACGTATTTGCTGACCCTGTCAAGTTTTTCAAACCAGAAGCTTGAATCCTGGATCCTGTGGGAAGTTCCCAGGACATTTGTGGACTCATGATGTTGATTGCAACCATTTTTGTATTGTCTTTTTTCTGTGCACTTTCTTTTTCTTTTTTAAATTTTTGTTGGAGTACAGTTGCTTTACAATGTTGTGTTAGTTTCTACTGTATAGCAAAGTGAATCAGCTATACGTATACATATATCCCCTCTTTCTTGGATTTTCTTCCCGTTTAGGTCACCACAGAACACTGAGTAGAGTTCCCTGTGCTATACAGCAGGTTCTCATTAGTTGTCTATTTTATACATAGTATCAATAGTGTATATATGTCAATCCCGATCTCCCAATTCATCCCATCCCCCCTTCCCTCCCTTGGTGTCCATACGTTTGTTCTCTACGTCTGTGTCTCTATTTCGGCTTTGTAAGTAAGATCGTCTATACCAATTTTTGTGCACTTTGCTTTTAATAATTTGTTATAAAAACATATACAAAAATTTCAAAGAATAATGCAATTAGCACCTTAATATCTATCATGCAAAATAAAGTCACCTCTCTAAACATCTTTCTGATTGTATTCTCCACAATCCTGACTGCAGGGAACTGTTCTGAATTGTGTTCATTTCCAAACAAACACCTATATTTTGACAGCAGACATAATTATTCTAAAACTGTATATGGTAAAATTTTTATTGTACAATAATTTTAGACTTATAAAAATGTTGCAAAAATGGTACAGAGAGCTCCCATAAACTTCACCCAGTTTACCCTGATAATTGAAAACTTATTTAACCATTACATAACTATCAAAATCAGGAAATTAACATTGGTACAATACTATTAACTAAACCACAAATTTTTTCAAATTTCATCAGTCCGAAAGCATATCTTATAGATCATTCTGCATTAACATACATAGAACTACCAAATCTGTTGTGTACAAATATGAATTTACTAATAGAAGATTCTCCTAGAATTGGAAATTCTGGGTCAAAGGATATATGCATATTAAAGAGTGATAGAAACTACAAAATTGCTCACCAAAGTTGTACCAATTTACATGATTGCCGTCAGCCTTACAGACTAACTACTCACCCACACCCTTCTGAACGCCACATGTTACCAAACTTTTAGACATTGCCATTGATAGATGACAATGCTACTTCATTTTTAAATAGCAGCTTTATTGAGATAAAATTCATATACCAGTAAATTCACCCTTTTAAAATACAACTTAGTGGTTTTAGTATATTCAAGATTGTGCAACTAGCATGGCTAATGTTAGGATATTTTCATCACCCCATACCCATCAGCAGCACTCCACTTTCCTTCCTCCCCATCTCCTGGAAACCACTGATCTGTTTTCTGTCTCTATGGATTTGCCAGTTCTGGACATTTCATGTAAATGGAATCACATAATATGTGGTCTTTTGTCATGGCTTCTTTCACTTAGCATCGTATTTTCAAGATTCATCTATGTTACAGCATGTATCAGTATTTCATTCTTTTTAGGGATGAATAATATTCCACTGTATAGACAGACCACATTTTGTTTATCCATTCATTCTCTGACGGGCATTTAGGTTGTTTCTGCTTTTTGGCTATTATGAATAATGCTACTATAAACATTTATATATGTTTTGTGTACACATGTGTTTTCATTTCTCTTGAGTATATTCCTAGGAGTAGAAGTGCTGGGCTATACGGTCACACTATATTTAATGTTTATTTAATTGAAATATAGTTGATATTATAAGTGTACTACAAATTGCTTTGACATTTGTATACGTTAAGAAATGATTACCAAGTCTAGTAACCATCTGTCCCCAACCAAGTTATTATAATATTATTGACCATCTTCCTTATGCTGTATATTACATTCCCGCGGCTTATTTTAGTTTATTATTATTTTTTTTATTTTTATTGATTTTGGCTGTGTTGGGTCTTTGTTGCTGTGCGCAGGTTTTCTCTAGTTGCGGTGAGCAGGGG
Source organism: Balaenoptera acutorostrata (assembly GCF_949987535.1). Classification (NCBI taxonomy): domain Eukaryota; kingdom Metazoa; phylum Chordata; class Mammalia; order Artiodactyla; family Balaenopteridae; genus Balaenoptera; species Balaenoptera acutorostrata. The sequence goes on from NC_080077.1 coordinate 3,089,600, forward strand.
CTGCTCTTTGTTGCGGTGCGCGGGCTTCTCATTGCGGTGGCTTCTCTTGTTGCAGAGCATGGGCTCTAGGTGCGCGGGCTCAGTAGTTATGGCGCACGGACTTAGTTGCTCCACGGCATGTGGGATCTTCCCGGACCAGGGTTCAAACCTGTGTCCCCTACATTGGCAGGCTGATAATTAACTACTGCGCCACTGGGGAAGCCCCGGCTTATTTATTTTAAAGCTGGAGTTTTGAACATCTTAATCCCCTTTACCTATTTTGCCCAACACCACCACCCCTCCCAGCAACCCACTGTTTGTCTTCTATTTCTAGTCATCTGTTTTCACTTTGTTTGTTTGCTTGCTTTGGTTTTTGAGTTCCACATATAAGCGAGATCATGTGGTATTTGCTAGAACATATGGCAGTTTGTTATTTGTTGTCTTTTTGTTGATAATCATTCTGACAGGTGTGAGGTGGTATCTCATTGTGGTTTTGATTTGCATTCCCCTGATGATTATTGATGTTGAGTATCTTTTCATGTGTCTGTTGGCCATCTGTATGTGTTTTTTGGAACAATGTCTATTTAGGTCCTCCACCCATTTTTAATTTTTTTTTTGATGTGCAGTTGTAAGAATTCTTTGTATATTTTGGAAATTAACCCTTATTAGATATATCATTTGCAAATATCTTCTCCCATTCAGTAGGCTGTCTTGTTTTGTTGCTACTTTCCTTCACCGTGCAAAAGATTTTTAGTTTTAGTCCCATTTGTTTATTTTTGTTTTTGTTTCTCTTGCCTGAGGAGGCAAATGCAAAATATATTACTAAGACCAATGTGACAGAGTATATTGCTTATGTTTTCCTTTAGAAGTTTTATGGTTTCATGTAAGTCTTTAATGGTCTTACATTTAAGTCTTTAATCCATTTTGACTTTATTTTAGTATATGGTGTGAGAAAGTAGTCCAGTTTGATTCTTTTGCATGTAGCTGTCCAGTTTCCCAGCACCGTATTGAAGAAGCTGTCTTTTCCCCATTGTATATTCTTATCTCCTTTGTCATAAATTAATTGACCATATAAGTGTGGGTTTATTTCTGGGCTCTATATTCTTTTCCATGGATCTGTGTGTGTGTTTTTGTGCCAGTACCATACTGTTTTGATTATTGTACCTTTGTAGTATAGTCTGAAGTCAGGGAGCATGATTCCTCCAACTCTGTTTGTCTCTCTCAAGATTGTTTTGGCTATTCAGGGTCTTCTGTGTTTCCATACAAATTTTAAAATTATATGTTTTAGTTCTGAGAAAAATGTCATTGGTGTTTTGATAGCGATTGCATTGAATCTGTGGATTGCCCTGGGTAGTATGGTAATTTGAGCAATATTAATTCTTTCAACTCATGAGCATGGTATATCTTCCCATTTGTTTGTATCATCTTGAATTTCATTCATCAGTGTCTTACAGTTTTCTGAGTACAAGTTTTTTACCTCCTTGGTTAGATTTATTCTTAGGTATTTTATTGTCTTTGATGAAACTGTAAATGGGAATGTTTTCTTTCCTTTTGTTTTCTTTTTTTCTTTTTGGCTGTGCTGTGCGGCTTGTGGGATCTTTAGTTCCCTGACCAGGGATTGAACCCAGGCCCTCAGCAGTGAAAATGCAGAGTCCCAACCACTGGACCACCAGGGAATTCCAAATGGGATTGTTTTCTTAATTTCTCTTTCTTATAGTTCATTGTGAGTGCATAGAAATGCAACAGATTTCTGTGTATTAATTTTGTATCCTGCAACTTTGCTGATTCATTTATTAGTTCTAATAGTTTTCTGGTGACATCTTTAGGATTTTCTCTATATAGAATCATGTCATCTGCAAACAGTGACAGTTTTATTTCTTCCCTTCCAATTTAGATTTCTTTTATTTCTTTTTCTTCCTTGATTGCTGTGGTTAGGGATTCCAATACTATGTTGAATAAAAGTAGTAAGAGTGGACATCTTTGTCTTATTCCTGATCTTAGAGGAAATGCTTTCAGCTTTTTACCATTGAGTATGATGTTAGCTGTGTGTTTGTTATATATGGTCTTTATTGAGGTATGCGCCCTATATACCTACATTGTTGAGAGTATTTATCGTAAATAAATGTTGAGTTTTGTCAAAATCTTTTTCTGCATCTACTGTGATGATCATATAATTTTTATTCTTCAATTTGTTACTGTGGTGTATCATGTTGATGGATTTGTGGATATTGAACCATCCTTAGGATAAATCCCATTTGATCACGGTGTATGATCCTTTTAATGCATAGTTGGATTCAGTTTGCTAATATTTTGTTGTGGAATTTTGTACCTATGCTCATCAGTGATATTGGCCTGTAATATATTTTGTACTGTCTTTTTCTGGTTTTGGTATCAAGATGATGCTGGTCTCAAAGAATGAGTTTGGAAGTGTTCCTTTGCAACTTTTTGGAATAGTTCATGAAGGATATACTAACTCTTATTTAAATATTCGGTATAATTCATGTTTGAAGCCATCTGCTCCTGGACTTTTGTTTGTTAGTAATTTTTAAAATTACTGATTCAATTTTGTTACTGGTAATTTGTCTGTTCATATTTTCTATTCTTCTTGATTCAGTCTTGTGAGATTGTATATTTCTAAGAATTTATCCATTTCTTCTAGGTTGTCCATTTTATTGACATATAATTTTTCATGGTAATCTTTTATGATCTTTTGGATTTCAGTTGTGTTGGTTGTAACTTCTCCTCTTTCATTTCTGATTTTATTTATTTGAGACCTCTTTTTTTCTTGATGAGTCTGGCTAAAGGTTTATCAATTTTGTTTATCTTTTTAAAAAAGAGTTCTTAGCTTTGTTGATCTTTTCTACTGGTTTTCTACTCTTTATTTCATTTATTTCTGCTCTGATACTTTTTATTTTAGGCTTAGTTTGTTCTTCTTTTTCTAGTTTTTTTTTTAGGTGTAAGGTTACATTGTTTATTTAAGATTGTTCTTGTTTCCTGTGGCAGACTTGTATCGCTATAAACTTTCCTTTCAGAACTGCTTTTGCTGTGTCCCATAGATTTTGGATCATTGTGTTTCCATTTTCATTTGTCCCCAAGTATTTTTTGATTTCCTCTTAGATTTCTTCAGTGACCCATTTGTTGTTTAATAGCATATTGTTTAGCTTCCATGTGTTTGTGGGTTTTTTTCTTGTAGTTAACTTCTATTCTCATACTGTTGTGGTCAGAAAAATGCTTGATATTATTTCAATTTTCTTAAATGTACTGAGGCTTGTTTTGTGGCCTAGCATGTGATCTATCCTGGAGAGTGTTCCATGTGCACTTGAAAAGAATGTGTATTCTGCTGCTTTTGGATGGAACGCTCCATATGTTTCTATTAACTCCATCTGGTCTAATGTGTCTAGTGTTTCCTCATGGATTTCCTGTCTGGATGATTTGTCCATTGATGTAAGTGAGGTGTTAAAGTCCCCTACTATTATTGTGTTACTGTCAATTTCTCTCTTATGTCTGTTAGTATTTGCTTTATGTATTTAGGTGCTCCTATGTTGAGTGCATATGTTTACAACTGTTATATCTTCTTCTTGGATTGATCCCTTGATCATTATGTAATGTCTTTCTTGTCTCTTGTAACAGTCTTTATTTTAAAGTCAATTTTGTCTGATATAAGTATTGTTACCCCAGCTTTCTTCTGATTTCCATTTGCATGGAATACCTTTTTCCATACCCTCACGTTCAGTCTGTTTGTGCTTTTAGATCCGAAGTGAATCTCTTTTAGGCAGCATACAGATGGGTTTTGTTTTAAAATCCATTCAGCCACTCTATATCTTTTTTTTTTCTTTTTTAACATCTTTATTGGAGTATAATTGCTTAACAATGTTGTGTGAGTTTCTGCTGTATAACAAAGTGAATCAGCTATACGTATACATATATCCCCATATCCCCTCCCTCTTGTGTCTCCCTCCCACCCTCCCTATCCCACCCTCCCTATCCCACCCCTCTAGGTGGTCACAAAGCACCCAGTTGATCTCCCTGTGCTATGCAGCTGCTTCCCACTAGTTATCTATTTTACATTTTGTAGTGTATATATGTCCGTGCCACTCTCACTTCGTCCCAGCTTACCCTTCCCCCTCCCTGTGTCCTCAAGTCCATTCTCTATGTCTGCATCTTTATTCTTGTCCTGCCCCTAGGTTCTTCAGAACCTTTTTTTTTTTTTAGATTCCATATATATGTGTTAGCATATGGTATTTGTTTTTCTCTTTCTGACTTACTTCACTTTGTATGGCAGACTCTAGGTCCAACCACCTCACTACAAATAACTCACTTTCATTTCTTTTTATGGCTGAGTAATATTCCATTGTATATATGTACCACATCTTCTTTATCCATTCATCTGTCGATGGACACTTAGGTTGCTTCCATGTCCTGGCTATTGTAAATAGAGCTGCAATGAACATTGTGGTACATGACTCTTTTTGAATTATGGTTTTCTCAGGGTATATGTCCAGTAGTGGGATTGCTGGGTCATATGGTAGTTCTGTTTTTAGTTTTTTAAGGAACCTCCATACTGTTCTCCATAGTGGCTGTATCAATTTACGTTCCCACCAACGGTGCAAGAGGGTTCCCTTTTCTCCACACCCTCTCCAGCATTTATGGTTTGTAGGTTTTTTGATGATGGCCATTCTGACTGGTGTGAGGTGATACCTCATTGTAGTTTTGATTTGCATTTCTCTAATGATTAGTGATGTTGAGCATCCTTTCATGTGTTTGTTGGCAATCTGTACATCTTCTTTGGAGAAATGTCTATTTAGGTCTTCTGCCCATTTTTGGATTGGGTTGTTTTTTTGATATTGAGCTGCATGAACATTTCTTGTAAAGGCAGTTTAGTGGTGCTGAACTCTTTTAGCTTTTGCTTCTGTAACTCTTTATCTCCCCTTCAAATCTGAATGATAGCTTTGCCGGATGGAGGTATAGAGGGTCCAATAGGTCTGCAAGTCTGTGGGACAATATAACTCTAGGTCAAATGTGAAAAATTAGGTATGTATATTTTAATCCATAGAGCAGCCACTATAAACACAAAGGGATATAGCTGAAAAGCCCATAGATAAATTAAAATAAAATAGAAAAAAAATCAGATTATCCAAAAGAAAGGAGGATCAGAGGAACAAAACAAGAAAATAATAATAAAATGGAAGACAAGGACCCCACTATTTAAACCCTTACATTAAATGTTGATGGTCTAAACATGGTAATTAAAAGCCAGAGATCGTCAGACCAAACTATATGCTGGCGACAAGAGACATACGTTAAATATAAAGACAAAGATAGCTTGAAAGAAATGGAACAAAAAGCATACACCATGAGCAAGAATAAGTACAATATAAGAAAGCTTGAGTGGTTATTGTAATATCAGAGTATTACCAGAGACATTTTATTATCATAATAATAAAAAGTAACCATTCGTCAGGAAGACTTAGCAATTAAATATGTATATATGCTTAATAACAGAGCATCAGATACATAAAGCAAAAATGGACAGAATTGGGACATATAGACAATTCTGCAATTATGGCTAAGAGTTATTATGCCTCTTTCTGCAACTGGTAGAATAAACTGACAAAAAATTAGTAAAGACACAGATGATTGAACAATACTATCTACCACCTTTATCTAATTGATATCTATAGAATACTGCATTGAATAAGTGCAGAATACAAATTCTTTACCAGTGCACATAATACATTCACTAAGATAGGCAATATGTTGGCACATAAAGCAAGTCTCAATAAATTGAAAAGGATCAAAATCTTGCAAAATGTATTTCTGAACACAATGGAATTCAGTTATAAATCACTAACAATAAAATATCTAGAACACCCCCCCCCCAAATATCTAAATAGAGTTCTAAATAATTCATGGGCCAAAGACAAAATCAAGGGGAAATTAGAAACCATTTTGAACTGCATGACAACAAAAGAAAGAAGCTTATATCTGTGAATGCTTAAATGAGGAGTCTGAGGTCAATGGGTGAGATATGGAACTAGCGGTCATTAGCGTGCAGGTGTAATGGGCCAACACACACTTCCCAAGGAGAAAGGCAGAGGCCGCACATGGACCTCAGCGAACATTGACTCTAAGGGATGTGCACAGACACAGACAGAAAGGGAGGTAAGAGAGAAGCAGGTGAGCATAGGAGATCTGATTAGCTTCTGACCTAGTTCCACCAGCCCACCGGCCAGCACAAGAATTATCCTCATCTGGAAAACAGCTGTGAAAATGCAGTTCCGGGGCTTCCCTGGTGGCGCAGTGGTTGAGAATCTGCCTGCTAATGCAGGGGACACGGGTTCGAGCCCTGGTCTGGGAGGATCCCACATGCCGCGGAGCAGCTGGGCCCGTGAGCCACAACTACTGAGCCTGCGCGTCTGGAGCCTGTGCCCCGCAACGGGAGGGGCCGCGATAGTGAAAGGCCCGCGCACCGCGATGAAGAGCGGTCCCCGCACCGCGATGAAGAGTGGCCCCCACTTGCCGTAACCAGAGAAAGCCCTCGCACGAACCGAAGACCCAACACAGCCAAAAATAAATAAATAAATAAATAAAGTAGCTATAAAAATCAAAAAAAAAAAAAAAATGCAGTTCCGCTGTAAGTCTTCCGCTGCAATAGCCTCAAAGGCCACACGGTGGCGGAACAGCATCGGCAGTGCTTCCCAGGGCCCAGTGTCATAAAATGCCTGTGTGTTCGCGCACACACTCATCCACTTACTACGTCGCTTATTGTTCCGACAAATATTTATGGAGTTGTTGCTGTGTGTTAGGTACGAGCCCTACTACTGAGAACAAGACAGTTTACTCCCCACTTGTGGATTGGGGTGCAGACAAAAAAACAGTAAGTCAAACAGGATAATTTCAGAGAGCAGTGGATGTCTGAGAACAATAGAAATCCGCCTTCTGGACAGCAAGTAGCGCTGGTGGAGAAGCAGAGCTGTAGGCGATACTTGGCTATCCCTGTGTGGTCAGGAGCTGCCGATCACACACTGATGCACGATTGTCCGGGGACAAGCAACACACACACACCTGACCATCTAGGCTCATACTCACACGTACTGCTCTTGTCGTCCTTCAACACTGAAATAAACAGCTTTTATTTTGCCTAGCTGTGGTCTGACTTTCCTTCTGATGTACGAATCCAGTTTACCTGTCTGTCTGTCTATCTGTCTACCTATGTACCTATCATCTATCCATCTATCCATCTTCTATCCATCTGTCTGTTCCCGTCTGCCCACCCATCCATCCCTCCATCCATCCATTTAGGGCCCCATTCCAGTATCTACCCCCCCCCCTTTAGATGCCACTTGCATCTTCGTGGGGAGCGTCCCTCTGTGTGCTACACAGATCCTCTCAGGCAAGCAAAATTCAGAGTTTAAATCTACGTAAATTGGGACAGGCTCAGTGACAGGAGAGTGGAGAATAAGAAATCATATCTTGAGTTGCAGTTGAAGAAACTTGGGCTGTTATCTAGAGAGAAGAAATCTCAGAGTTTTGGGGCAAAGTCAGGGCAAGGTGAGAGCCTTGCATATCTGGAGTGATTGTGCGAAGGGCGGGGATGGGGTTTGCCCTTGGTGATCTCAAGTGCAGAAGTGAAAACGGCTGTCAGAAGCCGGTTTTGATGGGATAAATGATAGATCTTTCCACAGTGTTCGCTAGGCAGAGGTGCACTGCCCTGCATGTGGGCATTTAGAGAGGGATACGGGGGGTGGGAGAGGTCAAACAGTGGATGGCAGTTCAACCAGGTAACTTTTGAAATGTCTTATCATCCTGAAATTATCTGATTTTTAAGAGAAAATGAAAAAGTCAGGAGTAACTAGAAAGAGGAGTCAAGAAAAGAAGTCAGACAAGATGACAAAGTTGGAGAAAAGCAAGCAGGTGCAAAACGGGGTCAGGAAGCCAAGGGGAGGGGCTTACATATATGTACTAGTAGCCAGAATGCAAGGGGCCAAAGAGAGGGGCTGACACGGGGGTTAAATAGCAGACAACATTTTATAGACGGGTGCCCTGCAGGGACACGTTAGGCCTGGAGCTGAAGGGAAGGCAGGAAGGAGAAAGGGGTTTTTGTCTCTTGGTTTGTTTGTTTAAGGATTTTGTGAGCAGAGGGGATTTACCAGCAGAGAAGATGAACAGGGAACCACTGAAGATAAGTGATCATGGAAATACTCAGTTTATCAAGGAAGAGACCTGTCGGTGTTATGGGGTATTCTTGGCAAAGGCCGGTGCTGTCTGTGAGGTCACCACGGCAAGACAGTGTGAGAGAGGTGACCAGGAAACACGGGAAGAGGAAGGACTAGAGATTGAAAACAGAACCAAACCAGGATTTGAACCCTAGCTCAACTGCTTAAAATTGTTGGGATCTTGGGCATGTCATGTAACTAGAGCAATCTTGGGTTCCCATCAAGTAATATTCAAATGATTGCTATGATTTATTGAATGTTTACTGAGACCCAGCCCTATGCCAAGTGAGTGCTCCCCACGTGTCAGCTCACGGAAGTCTTAACACTGTGCATCCGGTAAAATGATTTCTCAAGGTTGCAAAGCTGATCTGGTGCCTCTTCCTCCAAAAATAGGGGATATGGGGCCTCCCTAGCTGTCTGCCTCACGGTTGTTCTAAGGGTTAAAAAATCTTGAATATTCAGAGGAGTTGTGATTATTGTGGTGGGATAAATATGCTTTATTTTATATTATTTATTATGTCTTATATTAATATATAGCCCAGTGTTTTTAATAACTAAGTTTCACTGTAAGAATATGATTACTTAAACTTTGGGGACATTCGAACAATTTGGAAAACCTGTGCAACAAGTTTATTGTCACGTATTCAAAAAGGAAAGGTAATGAAATTCCTCCTTTTCAGCGTGTGTAGTGCCAGCTCACAGGTTAAGGAAGCCGGGCAAACTGCCCTCAGTTGAAAGAAGTTTTACTGCTGACCTGGAGCTCACCTTCTGCTCATTTAAAGAATTTTTGTTTTGTTTTCTTTTAGTCTCGGGGCAATGTAACATCCTTTCCTCAAAGGTTCCTCCCTGAGACTTGACCACTGTGTTTGAGAGCTAACAAAACTTCACCCCTGGCCTCTCTCCTCCTTCCTGGCACTCAGAGCAGGGGAATACCTCTGTCTCATTGACTCTTGTTTCTAGAAGCCTCTGCGATTCTGCACAGTGCACACAGTATCTCAGATACTGGAGCCCTGAAATGGGACCGTTTCTGGGTTTCCAACCCCCTCTCGTGGATTTTCTGTTATATCTTTTTTTTAAAAAAATAAATTTATTTATTTATTTATTTATTTTTGGCTGTGTTGGGTCTTCGTTGCTGCGCACAAGCTTTCTTTAGTTGCGGTGAGCGGGGGCTACTCTTCGTTGTGGTGCGCGGGCTTCTCATTGTCGTGGCTTCTCTTGTTGCGGAGCATGGGCTCTAGGCGTGCGGGCTTCAGTAGTTGTGGTACGTGGGCTCAGTAGTTGTGGCGCACGGGCTTAGTTGCTCCACGGCACGTGGGATCTTCCTGGACCAGGGCTCGAACCCGTGTCCCCTGCGTTGGCAGGCGGATTCTTTTTTTTTTTTTTTAATAATTTTTTAAAATTAATTAATTAATTTATTTATGTCTGTGTTGGGTCCTCGTTTCTGTGCGAGGGCTTTCTCTAGTTGTGGCAAGCGGGGGCCACTCTTCATCGCGGTGCGCGGGCCTCTCACTATCGCGGCCTCTCTTGTTGCGGAGCACAGGCTCCAGATGCGCAGGCTCAGTAATTGTGGCTCACGGGCCCAGTTGCTCCGCGGCATGTGGGATCTTCCCAGACCAGGGCTCGAACCCGTGTCCTCTGCATTGGCAGGCAGATTCTCAACCACTGCGCCACCAGGGAAGCCCCGGCAGGCGGATTCTTAACCACTGCGCCACCAGGGAAGCCCTGTTATAACTTTCTGAATGACCTTGAAAAGATCCTGCTGCTTGTTAACAGTTTACCAGCTGGAGTCACACTGACTTGGTCCACACACAAGCAACATGCAAAGTGCTGGGGAAACACAGGCTCTCAAGCTTCCAAACCCAGGGCTTTACCTGTTTTACCTTTTCTCGCAGTGAAACATTCTCTTAAGGTTCTGCTGTTTCCTCCAGTGTTGTCTTAGAGGGATGGCAATAACTAGGTATCTGTCAAGAAAATAAATAGTGAGTAGTTTATTGCTTTAAAATATGCAACCAAAGCAAAGAGTATAAAATGCAATCTTAAGATGAGTAGGTAACTTAAGATGTGTTTCACAACCTGGTAAGTGCTATAGTTATTAAACAATGTTATGCTACAGTGCTTTTATGCACTTTTTCAAACATATTTTTTGAGCCCATAATGTATGTCAGTGGCCTTGCTACATGACAAGGGTAGAATCATGAGCAGATAAAATGGTGTATGTCTTCATGAAGCCTGAAGTCCAGTGGGGCAGACCATATTGGTCACATAGTCAATCAACACAATGTCACGCTTTAACGGTGACAAGTGACATAGAGAAGAATGCCCAGGTCAGTGATGGCTTCAGAGTGAGGTGTGACCTCATCCAGGAGACCAAGCACTCAGGGAACCAGTAAGTGAACTAAAATCTGTTGGATGAGCACAGCTGATCCTTTTAGAAGCTCTGAGCCTCATTTTAGGGCTGATTTCCCTAGGTTATTCCCCACTGGTCTTTTGCAGATTACGATTTGCGATCTTGAAGGAAGAGGAGTAAAAACCAGAATTCATCTAGGTTTTTGAATTTCCCTAAAATTGCCAACCTTCCCTCCAGTTTCCTATAGAACTTGCCCTTCCTCCACACATTTAGAGAGTGCTTTATAAAAATCGTACTGTCTTTTTAACGCAATGTAAACAACTATATTGCCAATTATATAGACAGCACATCTATATGAAGATAATTCAAATGAAACAGAAAATTAAAAAGAATAAATTAAAAATCATTTAAAAACTTGTAGCCACTAAGATTTCAGTAAACTTTCTTTCCAGATCTGTCTCTGTACAAGAACAGACATGCTATTTTTTTAAACTTTACTGAAGAAAATTGACAGACACTATTTTATATATGTAGTGTACAGTATGATGATTTGGTATACATACACAATGTAGAATGAGTACCCAGATCAAGACAATTCACACATCCATCACCTCACATAGTCAACTGTGTGTGTGTATGTGTGTATGTGTGAATGCTTAAGATCTACTCCCAGCCACTGTCAAATCTGTAATACAGAATTATTAACCATAGTCACTAGGCTGTACATTGGATCCTCAGAACTTATTCTTCTTGTAACTGAACAATTATATCCTTTGAGCTACATCACCCAATTTCCCCTCCCCCAACCCCTGCTAACCACCATTCTATTCTGTTTCTATGAAATTTTATTTTTTTAGTTTCCACATATAACTGATACCACCCAGTATTTGCCTTTCTCTGTCTGGCTTATTTCACTGAGCATAATGTCCTCCAGATTCATCCACGTTGTTGGAAATGGCAGAATTTCCTTTTTATATTTTTATTCCAGTGTGTGTGTGTGTGTGTGTGTGTGTGTGTGTGTGTGTGTGTAAATATATCACATTTTCTTTATCCAGTCATCCATTGAAAGACATTTAGATTGTTTCTGTGTCTTGCCTATTGTGAATACTGCTGCAATAAACATGGGATTACAGATGTATCTTTTTTTTTTTTTTTTTTTTTTTCCACACACACACACTGTATTTTATTTTTACAAGAGATAGACTGACACCAAGCATTGTACATGGATGACCACAACAAAAGCAACAATGATTGCAATTACCAAACATGAAACACACTTATACTATGTCATAATATTGACATTCAGTCCAGTAATCCTCCACTGTAACAGCTCCTTTACTTTGCAGTGAAAATTGATTTGTATATTCTTTTCCTCTGAGTCCTTGTGGGATTTTTTTTTTTTTAATTCAGACAGAAAGTCACAAAAATTATACTCATCCTCATCAGTTCACTCAGTCCCATGTAATTAATTTCTTTTTTTTCATCTTGATCTTTTGTTAGCACTTTTATGAGTTCATCAGTTTTTCATTAGAGTTCTTACAGATGTATCTTTGAGATCCTGATTTCACTTCTTTCAGATTTATAACCAGAAGTGGAACTGCTGGATCATATGATAATTCTATTTTTTATTTTTTGAGGGCCCTCCATACTGTTTTCCATAGTGGCTGCACCAGTGTACGTTCCCAACAGTCGTGCACAAGAGCGTTCCCTTTTCCAGCACTCGTTATCACCAGCACTTGTTATCTCTTGTCTTTTCGATGATGGCCATTTTAACAGGTGTGAGGTGATACCTCACTGTGGTTCTGATTTGCGCTTCCCTGGTGATTAGTGGGGTTATGCACCTTCTCATGTACTTGCCGGCCGTCTGCATGTCTTCTTTGGAAATGTAGGCATGGACGTGTTGATATCAATTGCGGCTCCTCGCTGGGCAGCCTTCTTCGTGGTACGACACGCCAGGTCGGTGTCACAGATGGGTGTCACTCTCTCCACGGCCGTGTCGTGGTCCACGGGCAGGGAGCCAGTCCCACAATGAGGACGTGAATTCACTGACCCTTTGCCACATACGAGGGCTGCATTTCTCAAGATACCTTCTCACCCTCCGGAAGGTTAAAAATCTGGTGCCCTGGGATCTTCTTATTTCTGGGAACTCATTTTTCTCATCCCTTCTCTCTCTAAGGTACTGCAGATAAAGAATTTCACTGAGAGGAATCCTGGGAGAAAAAGAGGAGACTTGGGTGAGGACATCCCAGCAGGATGAGGGCGGCGCTGGTAGGAATCCTGCCGGCTGGCCGGCTTCCCTCACTGGAGCGCACAGCAGCCCTGGGGCCCCACGTAGAACACGAAAGCCCGCACTATCCCTGCCTTTCACTGCAACATAGAATTGGTAAGTTGAATCTTTCCATTGCAGTAAAATGGTTTGTTTTGTAGAAAGGCGTTGCACGGGTAATTCGGTGTTAAGAGAAAGTGGGTGAAGATGGACGGGGTTTGCTGGCTTGTTCTCTGTTAGCCTGTGGGACATGCCTTCACGTGTGAGAAGTCACATTCCCTTTGCTTTAGGAGGAAGCTCTTAGCCAGGATTTTTTAACAGGATCGCATCCAGGTTCCAGCGCTACCTCTGCAGCACACTTGGTCAGAATAAAATGGGGTATTTCCCTCCCACTCACGGGTTACTGGTTAAGAGCAGTCCTATAGCTGTCATTAGTTTGGTTTCTTTTTAAAAAGTTTTTATGTTATATTGGAGTATAGTTGATTCACAATGCTGTGTTAGTTTCAGGTGTACAGCAAAGTGATTCAGTTATATATATACATGTATCTATTCTTTTTCAGATTCTTTTTCCATATAGGTCATTACAGAGTATTGAGTAGAGTTCCCTGTGCTCTACAGCAGGTCCTTGTTGATTATCTATCTTATATATAGTAGTGTGTATCTGTTAATCCCAACCTCCTAATTTATCCCTGCCCCCCCCCCTTTCCCCTTTGGTAACCATAAGTTTGTTTTCCAAGTCTGTGAGTCTGTTTCTGTTTTGCAAATAAGTTCATTTGTGTCATTTTTTAGATTCCACATATAAGTGATATCATATGGTATTTGTCTTTCTGTGTCTGACTTACTGCACTTAGATTAGTTTGGTTTCTGATTTATAGAAAACTTCCCTTCTGGGGAGTGAACATGTGTTTTCTGTTTATCCTCTTAATCTCTCCTGAGAGACATTCGGTGACTTCCAGCCCGGGGAGGTAAGCGCCGAGTCCAAGGTCCCAGTGACGCACTGCACCATCTGTGACACCACTTGGAGTTAGTTGATAACAGGAGTCACATAAAGCCTCCCAGGTTTGGGACTCTTCGGTCTTTTTTTTAAACTTTTATTTTATTAAAAATTTTGCATACGGTAAAATTCACCTGTTTTGGGGGGTACAGTCCTATGGGTTTTCACACATAATGATGTTTGTAACCACGACACAAACAGGATACAGAGCAATTCTCACACCCATGAATTCTCTCCTGCTGCCCCTAATCGCTGGCAATCCCTGACTTGTTCTCTGACCCTAGGGTTTTGCCTTTTCCCGAGAGAGTCATATAAATGGAAGGGTGGGGTGTGTGTGACACGGCTCCTTCTGTTCTCAGCAGAACACACTTGAGGCAGACCCATGCCATTCTCTGTATCAACAGCTCATTCATTTTTACCACTGAGTGGTGTCCTTGGTGTGGACGGACAACAGTGTGTTCACCCATTCACCCACTGAAGGCCATTGTGTTGCTTCCAGTCTTTGGTGATTATGAATAGTATTGCTATAATTATTCATGTATAAGTTTTAGGTTTTTGATAAGGTTTTTGTTTCTCCAGGAGAGATTCCTAGGCCTGGACCACGTGCAAGCTGGGCCACGTGGTCAGCAAGTACTCACCTCCGTGGGAGACGGGCCTTTCTAGCCACTGTCCGTTCCGCATCTGTGCCTTCCTCGGGTGACCTCGTTCATTCCATCTACACACGAGAAGGCTCAGATCATGTCTCCATCTTTATTTTTTTGAAATTTTTATTTATTTATTTATGGCTGTGTTGGGTCTTCATTTCTGTGCGAGGGCTTTAGTTGTGGCAAGCGGGGGCCACTCTTCATCGCAGTGCGCGGGCCTCTCACTATCGTGGCCTCTCTTGTTGCGGAGCACAGGCTCCAGACGCGCAAGCTCAGTAATTGTGACTAACGGGCTCAGCTGCTCCGCGGCACGTGGGATCTTCCCAGACCAGGGCTCGAACCCATGTCCCCTGCATTGGCAGGCAGATTCTCAACCACTGCGCCACCAGGGAAGCCCGTCTCCATCTTTTGAAATGCAGGTCTGATTATTCCATTGTCTTATTCATGTCTCTTCTTGACCACTCGAACGTGACCTCTCCACATGGAACTCTCCCGTCTTCCTCCCAAACTGTGTACTCCCCGCCTCAGTGAACGGCACTGCCATCACCCAGTTCCTCAGGCCAGAAGGTCACCCTGGACCCCTCCCTTCCCCTCTGCCTCATCCTCTTCACCAGCTGGTCCTGCTGACTTGATCTTCACAATATCTCTTAAACCACCTACTTTTCTCCATCTCTAATCTATCATCCTGTCCACACCACCATCGTCTGGAGCTGGATTATCACAACAGCTTCCTGATAAGTTTACCTGTTTCCATTCTTGCTTTGCTCACCAATCCAGGCTCCAAACATCAGCCGGAATGAATTTTTAAAGGTATAAATCAACCACACTATGAGATGCCCCAGCTTAAAGTTCCCAGTGGCCTCCAGGGCAATATTAGGCTCCTGCTCTCCTGTCTGCCTGCAGCTCCTAGTATCTCTGTTCCCCTCACTGAGCCCAGCACTCCAGACTCTGTCAGGTTCTAGAACCGCTCCGTTCCTGCAGCAGGGCATGGCGAGGGGTGGGGCCCCGTCTCATTGCATGGCTTGCCTTAGTCATCCTTCAGGCCTTCCATAGCCACCCCTGACTACACTCCCAGCAAAGATCGCCCTGCCATTCTCTATTGGAACCTACTTATTTACTTCTCTGGACTGAAAACAATCTGTCACTACTCGATTCTCTTCATTTTTGTTTGTTAGAATCGCTAGACTCTGGGCTCTGTAATGTGCATTTACTTCTGAGGGTATTCAATTCTACTATAAAAGATGAATAAGTTCGTGAACCATAGGTAAAAACTTTTAAGATATTTTAAGAATGGAAAAGGAGCTAGTTAAGTAAAAAGTTTGTATACATGGGCAGAGTTCATAGGTTGTGCTAAATATAGATAAGTAGTTAGTAGCATGAGAGAGTTAAATAACAAATAGACAGCTAATATTCATGAGTAGCCTGGGTACTGAATATTCATAATACATCAAACATACAAAGGTCTCAAATATTCATAATATCCTGAACCATTATATGCAGAATATGCATGATGCTGAATGCCTACGTCACTAAATATTCAAGAAACACTAAATATACATGAGCACTTAATATTAATGAGCCTATGTATCAGTGACCCCATGTGCCCTCTTCCTAAGAAGCACAAATAAAATCCATAGTTGTTCCTTAGGCTAATTGGTAAAGCACAGCCAGGCATACTTGCCCCTGAACTTACCTAATAGAACAACTGTGTGTTATTGGCCTGAGGCACCTTCTTAGTGTGGGCTTCCTTGCTCAAAATTCAGCTCTGGTCCTTATAATGGCATCATCAGTGGGAAAGTCTGATGCAGCAGAGTGGGGGGAAGGGGGAGAGAAAGAGAGATGTATAGAAACACAGATGATAGATAGACAGATAGATAGATAGATAGATAGATAGATAGATAGATAAACGGGACGGAGGGAGAGAGGAGATAGAGAGATGTATAGATATATAGATGATAGATAAATGGGATGGGGGGGAGAGAGAGACAGACAGACAGACAGATAGTTAAACAAGAGAGAGAGAGACACCACGTACCCAGGTTTCAGGTGGTGTGACCCACCTGCTTGCACCTTATCCTAACTAATGCTAACTTACCCCATCTCTTTCCATTTACTTCTTGCCCTGTGTTTGTAACTGATGTTAGTAACCTGTGTGACTTGAGCGTTTTATTCTGCCTGTGACCTCCGGTATAGCTTACCCAGTAGTGTGCCTGGAGGCTGCCGCTGCGTCCAGGTGATTTCCTACATGACCTGCTCTCTGGGGGCGGGGAGGTCAGCTGTCTTCCTCTCTGTTGCATCCCTAGCAGAGTTGTAATGGTCTTTGTGGTTGAATCCCCAACAGCCATTCTCCCCCCAGATACTGAGCATGAACCGGTGGTGGCAGTCTCGTGCTCTTTAGGGAAGGGCTGTCGCCCCAACGAGATAGGAGTCTGCTCAATTGCTTTGGGAAAGGTATCTTTGTTCTCAAGAAAGACACATGCTCCTTTGCTTTCCAGGGTTGCCGTGGCAAGATCTGACCCATGGAACTGCTTTAGTCATTTTGTGACCAAGCTAAGAAGAAAGCCAATAGCAAGGTGTAATAGAAAAATTTTGCACCGGACACTTGTTAAAAACAGCAAGACAGATTTTATTTGAACTCCTGACTTTAGTACAGAACTGAGCTCAACTCCGAATGCAGCAAAGACAACTGGGGACTGATAGCCTAAGAGCAAAGTGAGGGGCTCCGTGGATGGGAATTTACTAAGAGGAGTTTGACTAGACATCAGGGTGGGGATTCTCAATAAGCTGACTTAGCAGGAGTCTTTGATAAAATTGGGTTCAGCATGCCAAGGGCAGGCAGGCCATGGTCAAGGCTGGTCAAGACGAGAGCTCAGAGGAGACTGACAGCAACTGGTCGAGGAGAGGGTCTTTGTCAAAGGACAGCAGAGTGGAAAGATCTTTCCACCCAGGACCTTGGGTCTCAGACGACATCCCTGAGAGATTGTGGGCTAATCCCGGTGTACAATTGACCTCTGGTGTTCTTGTCATATGAGATTATAAATTCCTTATATTTTAAGTCAGCTTGAGTCATGTTGTTGTTATTATTATTTTGGTTGTAGTTTTGTTTGTTACTTGTAGCCAGAAACATCCTAAATGATAAAACACGCCTTGCCACAGAGTAGGCTGTTAAATATAATTTGGGGTGAATAAAAGAATTCTCCCACATAAATGGCATGGGTTTTTAAAATTAATTTGCTGAAGAGAATTTTTAAAAATCCGCATGTGTATTCTTGTCAAAAATTTCAATGGCTTTTATTATTATGGGATTAGGCATCTTATATATTAAAATTTTACCAGTATATAGGCATAGAAGGTAAAGACCTAATATACTTACTTAAATTGTTTTACAAAGTATTTTCCAATAACATGGTTTAATTTGATTTGCCTACTCCTGAAGTATGCAGCATGAGTTTTATTATTAAAGATAATGATTTTCACTCACTCTTCAAATATTTATTAAGTGCTTGCTGTGCATGAATGTGTTGTGCTGGGTGCTGGGACGGAAGGTTGAATTGGACAGTCTGACCCAACGCTCATGGCATGTGCTCTAGAGCAAACAGACATGGTTCTCATAATGGTATGTGTGTGTGGGGGGTCGTGGAATAACTTCACGTGGTGTGCTATTTCGTTAAGACATAAAGCATGAGAATGACTTGTCACACAAATAGTTTAGTTACAAGGATTCCAGAGAGAGGAAACACAGTGCAAAGGGCCCTTGAGGAAAAATACAATTTGGCGTATTGTAGGAAGTGATGAAATGCCACGTGAGTGAGTGAGCGAGAGAGCAAGTCAAGATGAGGGTGGAGAGATGGGTCAGGGCTTATCCAATAGGCAGGGTCTTAACGGCCATGATAAGCAATTTAGGAAAAAGAGATGGGCTGGTGGGGGAGGGGAGCACAGTGAATGCAGAGGACGTGTTAGGGGCGGGCAGCCCTCCCTGTGAGAGATGAGAGCCCAGGCTGTAGGGCCTGGAGAGGGATGAGAGGTGGACTGACATTCATTCTGGGAGTTGGTGTGCCTGGGTTTGCTGGGAATTGGGTGTGAACACGAAGAGAAAGGGGCGGGGAACTGAGCTGGAGCACCTCGGCTTCTGTCTTGAGTAACTGGATGAACAAAGGCCCTATTGACTGAGTTGGGGGACTGGGTGTTGGGTGCATATTTTAGGGGAGAAATCAGAAGAGTTTCCTTTCCGACACCTGAGTTTGAGATGCCTGGGATTCCTATGGGATAATCAAGTTTGAAGATTAGAAGAAAGTGTTGGCTAGAGATGAACTTTTAGAGTCTCCAGCATGAAAATGGTAATTGAATTTCTGGGACAGACGAGAAGAAGGCTTAGAATCAGGCAACATTTAGGGCTCAGGAAGGAGTGCAGAAGCCCACCAAGGAGAGAGCGATGGAGTTGCTGTGAAGGTGGGGAGACCCAGGGGAGAGCCAGAGGGAAGAGGTCAAGGGAGGAGGGGTTTCCAGGACGTGGTGTCAGCTGGGAAGATGCTCCTCCAGGTAAGATCAGGACAAAAACATAACAAGATGGAAAGTATGGTGAAGGCTGTGAGAACCAGGTCCAGGCATGTTGGGGATGGAAGCTAGACCCAAGGGAGAAAAAGGGTACGTGGCCCAGAGTGTGCAGACAGAGTGTAGACAGAGTGTGTAGACAAATCCATGGAAAGGTTGTGCATGAGGAAAACAGAAATGGGGTGTCAAATGAAGCCACAGTGTTTAGAATGTGCTGTCCTGGAGAATGACTGTGGCCTGATGGGAATCGTCCGGTGGAAACAGAGAAACCGCTAATGTGGGGCGTCCCTGGGATGTGCCTGTGCCGGGGCCCAGGCCACGGATGCGATGTGCTGGGTCCCTGTCGACAGCCAGCATCATAAGTCTCAAAGCCATGCTGGTCGGCCCCTGATAATCCCACTGGCAGGTGAAGAAAACAAACTCTCAAAGAGATTAGTGAATTTACCCCAAGTTACGCAGTAGCGGGACTCAGAGCTGGTTTGCTCAGCCTGGTCTTGGTCTTTCCCCTCGTGGTTCCTGCGGTGACAAGTTTACTTATGAACAGTCAGCCACAGAGCTTCCCTTGAACCTTCTCAGATGAGAAACCTTCTCTGCCTGCGCCTGGGCCCTGCTCCCCACCAGCCGCAGGCAGACGCGCTGGGTGGGGACACCGCTGCCATCGTGCGAGGCCATCGGGAAGGGGACAGACCAGGTAAGGAGGTCCCACCCAGACCTCACCTTGGTCACACTGTCCTCCGGACTGTGGAACAAAGGAGGTCTGCATATTCTGGGGGGGGGATCCTGAGGGGAACCAGAAGACCCTGAACGCAAACCTTTGGCAGACTGAAAGTAGTTTTCGTTATTTGAGATCAGAATGTGTGGAATATTCAACTGGAATAAACAAACAAACAAACAAACAAACAAATAAATAATAAATGGAATCCATTTATTCAACTGGAATAACTTCAAAATATGACCAAAGATCAAAGTGAATGCGTTGAAAATTCCCCTTGTAATACTTTTCCAAGCTCACAGCTACTCTGATTTAATTCTAAGGTACTTTATAAGTAAATCCATGATTAGCCTTGTGTGTGTGTGATTTTTGGGGTGGCCTTTGGAAAACAAATCTGAACTCAAGGTTCATTCCTCCCTCCCTGCCCCCTTCCTCCCTCCGTCCCTCCATCCCTCCCTCCCTCTTTCCCTCCTTTGCTTTCCTCCATTCCTTCTTTCCTCCCTTCCTCCCTCCCTTCCTTCCTTCCCATCCCCGTTTCTCTGGGAAGCTAAAGAGCTACTTGGGAAACTGGACCTTGGAAAGCTGACTCTATAATTTATCTTTTCCATCTCTACCCCTCTCTTGGCCCATCACATTTTTTCTGAGTCTGTGTTTGTCATGATAAGACATTCAAATGAAAAAGGAGGATTCCAGATCGTTGTCAAATAAAAATTGGCAAATTCACACTAAGTCTTATTCTGTGTTCCCTCTCAGTGTTTGGAGACGGTGAGGAGGGGTCCCCTAGGCTGGCACTCCTGTGGGTGACGGAGGAACAAAGCTCCAAGTGGAGGATTTTGGCTGCCAAGTCCTGTCTATTGTATGTCCATCTGGTTCAAACCATTAACTAAAATTTTTGGATGTTACCTGAGATTTTCCAAAAGGCAGTTGACTTTGCTCATGTTATGAATTAAATTTCCAAAGTGGGAACGTGTCTCTCCTGCCATTGGCTCAGTTCTTTCAAACTCAAAGAACTAGAATCATTGTTAGTCTGCCCATGTGATTTCTTTTTTTTTTAATATTTATTTATTGCCCATGTAATTTTTTATAGCAGGGCTTTTATTTCACACACAACCACATGGGCTGAGAACATGATTAGAATCAGGTTCAATTTAAAACTTAAGTAAGAAATGAAGGCCTCTCATCTCAGATGGGGGGCTGGCCTGAGGTCTAGATGAGGTCACAGACAATCATTTTTCACTCAAATTTAAACTGGAAATTGTGTCATCTAAGTTGGCATCCGTAGGACGCATTTGCACTAAACTATGAAAAACACATTTTGGTGTTGTCAACAAATGTTTCCACGTGACTAGGTTTTCCATGTTCAGAGCTTGAAAAATAATTGGGCAGAAACCTTGATGATCTGAGTACGCTGAGTCTAACATGTATATTAACTATGACCAGCCCCTTCTGTCCTTCCTGGACACACGTGCACACACACACATGCGCACACACACATGCCCCTGGGGCAGTGCAGTTAGGCTTGTTTAACAATTACTTCCACATCCTGAGGAGCAATGCCCTCTATGTTTGGCCCTGGGGTAGGATAGGCCTTTGGAATCCTGGCTCCCCATCTTGGCGGGAAACTTTCAGATCCTTCCTGATTCTTCATGTGTTTAACTACAAACGGGGGATCGTATCTCCTCCCCCTAGACTATTGTGAAGGCTGTTTGATAAGCAGCAGGCCCTACTCCCCTGCTGAACCTCCTCTGAGTTTTGGGGGTGCCCCACTGCAGGGATGGACTTGGCCATGGTCCCTCAAATGTCCACCTCCCCGGGTCGGAGGGGTGGTGCGGGCACATCTCAGAGCTCTTCAGATCTCAACTCTGCTACGCAGTTAGGATTCACTCTTCCAAGCCCAGTAGATTTGTCTTCATTCAGACCGATAGGATGGTTAAAAGTCAATCAGGTGGCACCTCGGAGATAACACTCTGTGTTTCCTTTCCTCCTGGTCACGCGGCTGGACCAGGGTCGCTGAGTTAAGGAGCCACGTGCCTGAGTTCTCCCCGATGGGTGGGGTGACGTCCCCACTCCAACCTGGTCCCCACTATGCCAGGCTCCCGCTCTTGCCCATCTGTCACCTGAAGGCAGAGGACCTAGGGGTCCTGGGGTTCCAGGGGAGGGAGGAGCCGTGAGCCACCAGACGGAAGACACTGGGCCCTGGAGGGACCACGTGCAGCCCCCAGTGCCTCGCCAACCAGGGCTGGATGTGACGCGGCAGTGACACGGGTCAGACTACCGGGGCCGTATTTTCTGAATCAAAGACGAGGATTTACTGTCCCACTGAAATGTGTGCTAAAAGGAACAATGAGGTAAAGCTTTGAAATTAGGACTGTTCTGGGAAATCCGGGAATATGAATAACGTTCCTTTTCTCGGCCCTAACTAATTGAATGTCAGCCAGAGGCATCAGCTGGATGGTAGCCTGAAAAACTTCCACGGGTCCTCCTTGCCATCCCATCTTTTTTTTTTTTTTTTTTTTTTAAATTAATTAATTAATTAATTAATTAATGGCTGTGTTGGGTCTTCGTTTCTGTGCGAGGGCTTTCTCTAGTTGCGGCAAGCGGGGGCCCCTCTTCATCGCGGTGCGCGGACCTCTCACTATCACGGCCTCTCTTGTTGCGGAGCACAGGCTCCAGATGCGCAGGCTCAGTAGTTGTGGCTCACGGGCCTAGTTGCTCCACAGCATGGGGGTTCTTCCCAGACCAGGGCTTGAACCCGTGTCCCCTGCATTGGCAGGCAGATTCTCAACCACTGCGCCACCAGGGAAGCCCCCATCTTATTTCTAATAAAAGAATCTGGTGCAGTTTGACTATCGATAGTCATTTTGGCATTTGCATGTTTCACTTTAAAATGTGTTCACCATTCTTTCTCCCCACCTGGGAACGGCCCTTGCTGCCCCATCACCCTGCTGTTCACCGGGTGGGCCCCAGATGAACAGAATCCGCATCTCCCGGGAGCCGGTGAGAAATTCAGAATCTCTGTTCTCACCCCAGATATGCCAAATCAGATCCTGCATTTTAACAAGATACTCAGGTGATTTGCATGCACATTAAATTTAATGTTTTTTTTCTCTCTCTCACAACACTCCATAATGTGGTGGTATCTGGTCACCCATTTTGTGAACTAAGAAATTGAAGCACTTAGAAAATGTATTTCTTCCCAAGAACAAGACCTTATTCCTAGAATCAAAGTAGTTTTTTTTTTTTTAACTAAGAAAACACGGAAGCTGTTTTATTAGATTGTAAGGTCGACATAGATTTAAACCAACCCTCACCATGCATTCAAGTATGAGAGTGATGGACGGACACTATATAAGGCTGACCTACAAGCCCAAGAGTTGGAGGTGCCAAAGGCCTTTGCTTTTTATTCCGGGCCTCACCATCACCTCGCTGTCTTTTCTCTGACTCTCTGTAGCTCCGACCCACCTGGAGCCCAGAATAAATTGATTTGTGCTTCTTTCCCTGAGAGCACAGAACAGTCTGGAAGCTGCAAAGCTGGCCACTGATGACCTGAAATGTGGCCACTGTCACAGCCCCTGCCTTGCACGCTCCCTGTCTAGTGGCTGCTGGTGCCCACACTTCCCAAGAGCTGGGCCCCAGAGCAGGTTCCCCCTTCCCACCCATGCTGGGGACAGAAATGGCTTTCCTCTGCCTCAGCTCCCCTGGAAAGAAAAGGTGATCAAGTGATTCAAACCAGAGCAGATGTCCACCTCTGCGCTGGCCCTGAAAGGGGATTTGGAGGCTTGTAAAATGACCAGTCATGTGCAATGAGGGAAGTTGGGTTGTTTATTTTTCCAAGTGGAGGTTCTACCCACGTTTATGGAAAAACCTAATAGCTGTGTCTCTTAAAACATATGGCCTCTTGCTTCTACACAAAACGGGTGAGTCAGCACTTTACCAACCGTCATAGCTATGGGCAAGCTTTCAAAGCTTTGGAGAGGCATTCGATTTTGTGATATTGATTCCAAAACTCAGATTTTTTTTTCCTAAGCTGTTTCAACAGTCAACAAAATTGGCCAGAGGAGGCTGCTTCCAGCAATATGCTTAAAGATATTTAAGGGTTTCATCTTCTGTTAAGAAAATCAGATGCAGAAGAGAGAAAAAGGGAAAGATAGAAGATTGGCAAAGACATATCATTTGAGGTTCTTAATTTTACGAGAGCATGTAAGAGGAGACTTTGGGTAATAGAAGTTCCGTAACAAACATGACATCACTTATATTTTTACCTCTTTCCAGAACTAACAGTTATAATAATACTCCTTGTGTGTGTATATCCCCTAAAAATGCAGAAATTGATCTCTCATTTTAAAGTGATTCTGCAAGTTTGCCTGTCTAATCGGTAAGCAGTAAAGCCTGGATAAGTACTTGTTGTTTTAAAAGTGTATGGTTTTGATAATTCAAAAAGACACATGTATCCCAATGTTCATTGCAGCACTATTTACAATAGCCAGTTCATGGAAACAACCTAAATATCCAGCGATAGATGAATGGATAAAGATGTGGTATATATATACAATGGAATATTAGTCATAAAAAGGAACGAAATTGGGTCATTTGCAGAGAGGTGGATGGACCTAGAGTCTGTCATACAGAGTGAAGTTAAGTCAGAAAGAGAAAAACAAATATTGTGTATTAACATATACATGTGGAATCTAGAAAAATGGTACGGATGAACCTATTTTCAGGGCAGGAATAGAGACATAGACATAGAGAACGGGCATGTGGACACAGCGGTGGCGGGGGGGATGAATTGGGAGATTGGGATTGACATATACACACTGTCATTGTAAAACAGGTAGCTAGTGGGAACCTGCTATATAGCGCAGGGAGCTCAGCTCAGCGCTCTGTGGTGACCTAGATGAGTGGGATGGGGGGGTGGGAGGGATGTCCAAGACGGAGGGGATATAGGTATACATATAGCTGATTCACTTCGTTGTACAGAAACTAACACAACATTGTAAAGCAATTATACTCCAATAAAAAAAGTGTATGGGCTTCCCTGGTGGTGCAGTGGTTGAGAATCTGCCTGCCAATGCAGGAGACACAGGTTCAAGCCCTGGCCTGGGAAGATCCCACATGCCGCGGAGCAGCTGGGCCCATGAGCCGCAACTACTGAGCCTGTGCGTCTGGAGCCTGTGCTCCGCAACAAGAGAGGCCACGACAGTGAGAGGCCCGCACACCGCAATGAAGAGTGGCCCCCGCTCGCCACAACTAGAGAAAGCCCCCGCACAGAAACGAAGACCCAACACAGCCAAAAAATAAATAAATAAATAGATTAAAAAAAAAAAAAGTGTATGATTTTGAAAGATCTATCGCTCTCCCCAGTAGCTCAAAAAATGTAAGGGCAGAATACTTTATATGCTTATTAACACTTAGATTTTTAAGTGCTTGATATAGATAAAAACTACCCCTTACTTAAAAAAGAAGAAGTCAGATGGGTGTGTTACTCTATTGCTACTCAGCAGTTTTAAATCTAATTTTCCTTTTCATTAAAGAGAATATGGTACAATTCAAAATAAAATTTTTTATTGATGTTGAAAGTCTGAGGGTAAATCTTTAGTAGAAACAGCAACTCAAGCACTATTGTATTGATGCAAACAGAAGGGATCTTTGCCATGTTAAAGCTACCAGAATTTAAAATCCTTAGATTAATCTTTATTATTTTGGAGACTAACTTATTCACAATTAAAATGTAATCGCCAGCAGGAGATACAGCTACTTGGTAAAGAACGCCACACATTAGGAACTTGTCTGGTGTATTTGTCAGGGCTTCACCTTCTAGTCGGTGCCTTAGAATCTGCACTGCCCATCACTCTAAATATGTTTGTAAAAGTTTCAGCCAACAGCAAGCATGCGCGTTCACTCATGGGCTGTTTAAAAACCAACAATCCACACCAAGAACTCCACTCATGACAATGGGGTACGATGTTTCCCAAGGGAATTACGTTCAAATATGACTTCTGTGCATTTCAGGACTCAAAATTAATTTTTCTCCTTTTCATGTCTTTACATATTTTTCCCTACTCTTTTCTTGGTGTGTTTTTCTATTTAAACATTTTGCTCCTTTTAGGTAACAGGTGTCAGTCCCTGCGAAACCGGCCCTGCCATAATTTGGAGGGTTGTGTTTTAAATGTGTTGTTAGGATTCCAGATTATAAAACAGTAATAAAAAACACCCATTTTAAAAAAAATTTACATGCTCTTTTAAAAAATTATAAAACCACATTGATGAGTAATATTAATTCATTTATGAATTTAAAATATTTTGCATCTTACCACATGCCAGGAGCTGTTCTAGGGGAGATCGGCCTAAGGACAAATATCCAGTTTACCCTTAAAGATGTCAAATATCCAGAAACGGTAAACATTAAAATCACCAGATAGCAAAATAGTAATTAATAAGAGTTTATTGTTCATGTAAGAACAGTTTGCAAACTGGGAGCTTTCAAACCCCAAACTGATGGGATACTCAGAGGCATGACAATACAGGGTGGCTTATAAAGAGAAAAGGTGGAA
This sequence comes from Balaenoptera acutorostrata, assembly GCF_949987535.1. NCBI lineage: Eukaryota > Metazoa > Chordata > Mammalia > Artiodactyla > Balaenopteridae > Balaenoptera > Balaenoptera acutorostrata. Next base: position 3,115,860 of record NC_080077.1, read on the forward strand.
GTTGTTTACCCTTTACAGCGACTGGTTACTACAATGGGCAGGGGATTAGTTAAAAGTGATTATCTTATACCATTTAAGAAGATAATCTAAGTTTCTTTTATGAGTATCAGAGACACTCATAAGAAATAACCTAAGTTCAGTTTTGCTTATGTTCATGAAACAAGTTAGATTTAGCTTTGCTTACCTGGCTTACTTGGTTTTGTCTGCTTGGGAGGGTTTTAAACCTGGGTTCCCTTTTATTTTATTTTAATGGGGTTAATGCTCTATTGGAGAGACAGGCTTGTGAATAAAGTTGATGTCTGTGAACAGCGCTGTGCTGGGGGTGTGGACCAGGTCACGTCTTCTTAGAGCTGACTTGCTTCTTGTGGAGAGAAGACAAAATAGCAAATGCATGTGTGTTTCCCACACATTTTGTCTTTGCACTGTGCCAGGCACTTGAACTTTTACAATCTGATTTTAGTTTGAACAATCTTGGGAGGTGGATACTATTTTCATCGGTATTTACAGATATGGGCAAAGATGGTACTGAAGTGACACAACATCATTTAACTAGTAGATGCTAAGCCAAGTGCCAAGTCCTGACCTGAATGCCAAAGTCAAAATTATTTTTAAAAAATGTTTAATGCATATTCATTTCTTTTTTCTTTTTGCGTACTCATTTCTATTATAGAAGCAAAGATGTTCATGAAAAGATTCAGAAAAGCATAAGGAAGAAAAAAAATAATCTTTAGTTTCCACCAAACAGTATTTTCTTGCATAGCTTTAATGTTTATATGTTTTATATACATACCTTTTTAATTCTGACAGCCACGTGGTCCACTTGCATTCAAAGAAGCACAGTCTAGCAATGAGTACAATAATTTGAAAGGAAATCCAGTCTTTAACAGTCTTTCTTGAAGCCCAAGAAGAGAGGTCATGGCAACACTGACCCCTCCCACAAGACCTCTTTCATTGTCAATACTTGTTAGATGCTGTTGAGGTGCACGTGTGGGTTCCATAAAGGCAAGTAAAATAGTCAAACTCTATTGTGTGTGACCTTGGGGAGGTCTCAAAACTTGTCTACTTATCAGTTTCCTCATCTGGAGGGGGTCTACTGACGATTAATGAGATAATTTATGAATAATGCCTGACACAGGGTGGAGATTCAATATATATTGTTCTATTCCTGGTTTCCTTTCACTCTTTCTTTCCAATAGTTTTTCATGCTGGATTATTGCACAGTACATGGATGAAAAAAAGTGTAGGTCACAATCCCTCCACAACACTCTAGTTAGGGAGAAAACATATATACAAGAGTTAAGAAGTAATACATAACTATCTATGATTACAAAAGGACAATGACCATTTCTCCATTCATAGAAGGTCCTGACATGGTCATCCCTTTTGCAATAATTCATTTAATTTCTGCTCTGATGGGGCAACTGTGTGCTCTAAGAATCCAAGAATCTTAATTAGAATTGAAGGTTGTACTGGGTTGAAAAGTGTCCTGAATTATGAATGCCTAGAACCTCAGAATGTGAACTTATCTGAAATAGGGTCTTCACAGATGTAATTAGTCAAGCTAAGGTGAGGTCATGTTGAAATAGGATGAGCCCTAATCCAATGATGGCCTTATATGAAGAGGTATATTTGCACATAGATACACATAGAGGGGAAGACCACGTGAACACCCAGAAACACACAGGGACAACACGTGACAACGGATGCAGAGATTGGAGTTATGCCCTCACGGGCCATGGAATGCCCAGGATTGCTGGCACCCACTGGAAGAAGCTGGAAGGGTCTTCCCTTAGAGCCTTCAGAGAGAGCAGGGCCATGCCGACATCTTGATTTTGGACTTGCAGCCTCCAGAACCATGAAAGAACAGGTAACTGTTGTTCTAAGTCACCCGGGTGGTGGCACTTTGTTGGGGTGGCCCTGGGAAACAGATGCTGAGGACCTCCAGCCAGGTTCCCGCCCGTCTGCAGCTCCCTCACCCCGTCCTCCTGTTCGCCTTGTTGCCGATCTTTTCTCCATCTGGATGGAGTTTCTCTTCCTACGCTCTCTTCCATCCACATCTCTAGCCCTTCTATGTATTTAGAGGTTCTTCACTAAACCCACTAAATGCAAGGGCTTTAGAGCAACTATTTCAAAATCAAGTCCCTAATTTTGGGCAGATACGTGTCTTTTGTGAGGGTTGTTTTACCCAGTTCTTTACTGAAAGGACTTCCTGGCTCTGGAACCACAAATAACTGTGTCGTCCTTCAGCATCTCACTAGTGTCCAGGCAACAGCCTACACAGCCCTTTGATTTACTGAGTCAATCAGGAAGTAACAAGGCTTAACAGTAGATGGCTTATTGCTTTTTTGGATTTGGGGAGGAGGTAGTCTTCGTGGGTATTTGGATATATGTGCTTTAAATTTTTTCCAAGTGGGGAGCTCTTTTAGTAATCTAACGCCACTTGGCAAACTAGCCCAAAACTCAGTGGCTGAAACCAGTAAGCGATGGTCTGCGTAGGACTCGTCAATCTGGACTGAGCTCAGCTCAGCAGTTCTCCTGCTCGTCCTACTTGGTATCATTCGTGTGGCTGCAGGATGACTCCACTCACATGGCTGGCACTTCCGCTGGGACGGCGGTGTCAGCT